>NC_045541.1:170476012-170791273 GCF_009769535.1 Thamnophis elegans
GACTGCAGGTCCCAGGATTCTCAGCGTCTGGCCATACTGGCTATAAAATAAGTGGGAAGACAGGTAGTCCTTGACTTAGAACAGTTCATTTAGTGACCGGCACTGAAAAAAGTGACTTATGACTGTTCTTCACACTTACGACTGCTGCAGCATCTCCATGGTCACATGATCAAAAATCAGATTCTTAGCAACTGGTTCCTCTTTATGACGATTGCAGTGCCCTGGGGTCATATGATCAGCTTTTGTGATCTTCAGACAAGCAGAGGCAATGGGGAATCCAGATTCACTTAACAATCATGTTACGAATTTAACAGATGCAATGATTCGCTTAACCACTGTGGCAAGAAAATTCATAAAATGGGGCAAAACTCACTAGCAAACGTTTCACTGAGCAACAGAAATTTTGGGCTCAATTGTGGTCGTAACTCAAGGACTTCCATGTGGTCATTTCAGGTCTGGGAAGTGTTTGGCTGAAGAAAGCTAACCCACGTTAATATAGTGTGTGCGTAGGTACGTATGTGTACACTTTCACTTTGAAATCTTCCAGGTTTTAATCTGTGGTTTTGAGAGTGTCTAAATACTTTAACAACTCTGTGTCTGGTCACAGATTGTAAAGTTACATCATGGAGATACCAGTGATTTGGTGATAGCGTTTGGGATAGGAAACTTAGGAAGGTTGTAGGAGGCCTACAGGTGTTCTCCTAACCCAATGTTGGCAGCTTGAAGATGTGTGGACTTCAACTCCCAGAATTCTCCAGGCAGCCATGCTCTGTAAGGAATTCTGGGAGTTGAAGTACACACATCTTAACATAGCCATGGTTGAAAAACAGTGCTCTGGCTTTTTGACCATACCTTAAACCAGGGATGTCCAACTCAATTTCATTGAGGATTGCATCGGGGTTGCGGTTGACCTCAGGGGAGCTGGGCAGGCATGGCTGACTGGGTTGGTGGGGCCAACTGGGTGGGAGTGGCCAGCTTAATGCCACTCCCCAAACTGCTTCGCACTGGGTAGACCGAGCCGAAGCCACGCTGGCTCAATGTTTCTTCTTCGCATTGGGTAGACCAGGCCGGTACAACAGGCTGCGTGCAACTTGCCTAGCAGCCTTGGGTGACCCAATGGCAGTTTTTGAAAACTAATCTGCTGCCACAAAATGTTGCTACCACCTGGAAGATTCTGCCATGTACATTTCCCCTCCAACATCTCCAGGCCTTTCGGATGCTGCCAGTTGCAATGTTGCACTACTAAGGTTTTTTAAGGTTTCTTTCCTCCTTTGCAAGTTGTGCAGAGACCAGAATTACTCCATGCTTCAAATAGGTATCTGTGTCCATATACAGGTAGTCTTCGACTAACAACAGTTCATTTAGTGACCATTCAAAGTTTACAATGGTAACTTATCACTGCAGTCAGTTAAAAAAAAAGAAACCTGACTTACCATTTTTTCACACTTAAGAATATAGCAGCATCTCCATGGCCATGTGTTCAAAATCGAGGCACTTGGCAACTGTCTCATATTTCCTCATATTCTCATATTTCCAAGGTCATGGAAATCACCGTTTGTGGCCTTCTGACAAGCAAACATCTACCTCCACGGAAATTGTGAATGTTGGCTTGTTTTTAATATGTTGTCTTTGTCTAGTTTCCCCCTTTCCCTTGACTTTTGTGAGCCGCCCGGAGTCCCCCGGGAGTGGGCGGCATACAAGACATACAAGACAAAGTCAATGGGGAAGTCAAATTCACTTTAACAACCATGTTACTAACTTAATGCAGTGATTCACTTAACAACTGTGGCAAGAAAGGTCGTTGTTGTTGGTGTTAGTTGCGAAGTTGTGTCTGACCCTTTGCGACCCCATGGACAACGTTCCTCCAGGCCTTCCTGTCCCCTACCATCCTCTGGAGTCCATTTCAGCTCAAGCCTACTGCTTTGGTGACCCCATCCAGACACCTCATTCTCTGTTGTCCCCTTCTTCTTTTTTCCTCAATCTCTCCCAGCATTAGGCATCTTCTCCAGGGAGTCCTCCCTTCTCATTAGCTGGCCAAAGTCTTTGAGTTTCCTCTTCAGGATCTGGCCTTCTAAAGAGCAGTCAGGGTTGATCTCCTCTAGGACTGACCGGTTGGATCGCCTTGAAGTCCAAAGGACTTGCAGGAGTCTTCTCCAGCACCACAGTTCAAAGGCTTCCATTCTTTGATGCTCAACCTTTCTTATGGTCCAACTTCCAATAAAGGTCGTAAAAAGGGACAAAGCTCACTTAACTTTCACTTAGCAACAGAAATGTTGGGCTCAATTGTGGCGTTAAATCGAGGACTACCTGGAAATCCTATATTTGGGATGAATCTGAATCCAGATTGCGTATCTCTAAGAAAGGGCCTGTTGAGAATCCACCCACCCTTTCTTATTTACATACATTGGAAGCTGAGTAGTAGCTCTTCTTCAAGGTTAAACCCTCCTCAATACACACACACACACACACACACACATGCCCAAACATCCTGAAAGTCCCTGCCCTGGAATTAATTTGGCCTTACTGCCCCTTGCATTATGCAAAGAAAATCAAATCGGCATTGTTCCGATGTGCCTTCAGCTCTAATTGATTGTGGGTGCTATCAACAGGGAATTTGAATTGTGTTTGCATTTTCCTTCTTTGCACTGTATTGCAATTTCTATCTTTTTGCTTTGTTAATTTCTATTTTTGTATTGTCTCTGCTGCTCATTGCCTTGAGTCCACAACAGGTTTGGGGAGGGTTGTAAATCCAGGTGTTCGATTGATTGCCTGTGGACATTGGAGTTAATGTTGTTCATGCCACCAAAAGGGAATGATAAAGGATGCTACTAGAGATTGGATAGTACAAAATCAAACAGTTAAATCAATCAGGGTGTTTCACTGTCCCTACAGGGAAAGGTTAGATGATAAGCTATGGATCAGCCAAAAAACTGCACCCAGAGCATTAAAGTAGAGTTCAGAACTCCTGTTTCTTTCATTTGCAGACTGGGAGAGAAGGAATATAAATTTCTCCAGTTATGCATGTGGTTTAGGTTTAGGTTTAGGTTTCGTTTTATTTATATGCCGCCCTATTCCCAGCGGGACTCAGGGCGGCGCACAAACCCAAAGGGGGAAAGGGAAACACAAAAACTACAAATACAAGCATTTAAAAATAACCAACAGACACACAAATCGAGAGGGGAAGGGAACTCATCAACCCCAGGCCTGCCGACACAGCCAGGTTTTAACAGCTTTTCGGAAGGCCTGGAGAGAGGTGAGGGTCCGAATCTCTGCGGGGAGTTCGTTCCAAAGGGCCGGAGCTGCCACAGAGAAGGCCCTCCCCTGGGTAGTAGCCAGATGGCATTGGCTGGTAGACGGAACCCGGAAGAGGCCAGCCCTGTGTGATCTAATGGGTCTTTGGGAGGTAATTGGCAGCAGGTGGTCTCTCAAGTACCCAGGTCCAATACCATGAAGGGCTTTATAAGTGACGACTAGCACCTTGAAGCGTATCCGGAGACCAATCGGTAACCAGTGCAGCTCGCGGAGGATAGGTGTAACGTGGGTGTACCGAGGTGCACCCACAATCGCTCGCGCGCCTGCATTCTGGACGAGCTGAAGTCTCCGAATGCTCTTCAAGGGCTGCCCCATGTAGAGCATTGTATTGCAATGCTTGCAATACAAGCATTGTGGCTTGCAAGAGTCCTTATCTTCTCATTAATCCTTACTATTAATATTTATTAGTATGATTTTATCTGTTATCAAATTATTATTTTTTTGTTAGCCAAGTGCCCTCTGGCTAGAAGAGCAAGATATAAATCAAATAATACCAAGTTACTGGAAATCTGTAAAAAAAATTCCTTTGGGTAACTTAAGAAAAATCTTGTTTTATTTTTCAGGCTTTAAATACAGAAAAAACAGTAATCCTACCTGTGATAAGGTAAAGGTCCCCCTTGCACATATGTGCTAGTCGTTCCCAACTCTAGGGTATGGTGCTCATCTCCGTTTCAAAGCTGAAGAGCCAGCGCTGTCCGAAGATGTCTCAATAGTCATGTGGTCGGCATGACTAAATACTGAAGATGCACATAACGTTGTTAGTTTCCCACCAAAGGTGCTTCCTATTTTTCTACTCACATTTTCACATGCTCTAGAACTGCTAGGTTGGCAGAAGCTAGGATAAGTAACGGGAGCTCACTCCGTTACGCAGCGTTAGGGATTCGAACCGCCAAATTGCTGACCTTTCTGATTAAGAACCTCAGCGTCTTAGCCACTGAGCCACTGCATGTCTCCACTTGTGTCTCCACCTGTGATACCCTCCCTAGAATGCAGGTAGTCCATGCTTACTGAATCCCTTGGTACAATGGTGTTTAAAAAAAAGCTGATTTGTGACTTGTTGTCACATTTGAGAGAGTTGCAGCATCCCATGGACACATGATTGCCATATAGGTGCTTCACAACTGTTGTACATTCACAACTGGTTTCTGCCAAGCTGAATTTACGGAGCACACACAAGTAAATTGTGGTCACATGATATCTTGCTTAGTGATTGTGGTGGCTCACTTAATGACCAAGTAGGAAGTGATGTTGTACACTTGCTGCAGTAACATTATTTTCCATTAAACAATGTGTCAGCATTCCAAATATCAAGCAGAATTAAATCAGAGTCCAAGGCAGATCTATCCTTAAAGTTCCAATTTAATAAGACAGACATGTTGGCATCGTACTGTGGAATCCCAATTCTGGAAGTTACATCGGATTCCCACCCAGTTAAAAGTTCATGATCTTGTCCCCACACCCACAAATCTATCACATGGTCCAATCTTCTTCCACGCTGGCATCTCCACCCAGCTGGTTCCGGTCAGGTGCCGAGGTGCGGAGACAAAAGATGACCTTGGCTTCTAGAAAAGAATGACAACAACACATTCCACAATTCTACTCCTTTCTATTCCCCCCTCCCAACTACTACACTAATAAAACAGCATTATGAAATAAGAGAGAGAGTGGCAGGCCAAAGATCCTAAAAGGGATATAACTGCAGGCCTGACAATGGAGTGGCCAGTCCAAATTGTAGTCACTAAGTGAGGACTACCTGTAATAATGTGCTTGAAAACGAAGATAAGCAGATGATTATCCGAGAGACGTTTTCTATAGTGATAGCCGTCTTCCAATTTATTCTCACAGGAGATTTGCTAGCTGTATCATAACTATTTTGAGGTTGCTGGATAGAGTCGGTTTTACTCTAATTTTTCATAAGCCTTAATACTAGTTCAGTATAGGTAGAGATTGACTTACTATGGTGACCCGCCAGCAGCCAGCAGAGCTGGCAACCGATTTGGTCAGTGAGGAGGTTGGAGAGGAACATGGGCCAGTCTTGGAGTCTGGGAAAGGCTCTGATGAGGGCTCTGTGTCGGAGGCAGAGAGGGGGCCAGAGCCATGTGCCAGTTATCAGCTACCTTCAGAGTCAGACATCAGTGAGGCAGAAGAACAGCAGGAGCCTGTTCCCAGTGTGCTCGTGCACTTAGTTGCCAGACAAAGGGAACAACTAAAGAACAGGGGTCGACTTGGGAGTAAGGCCACAGGTAGACAGTGAATGGCCCCTCCCAGAAGAAATAAAAGAGTGAGAGGGGAGTGAGGTTTGCAGGAGACAATTAATTTGCTTAATTGGTTCGTGAGTCTCCGAGACTCCTTGCCAAGTTTTGCACATATTGGCCTGGCAGCTCTCCAAGCCAGATCAGGTCTGTGACTGTAAATCCTCACTCGAAAGACTTTGCTGGATGTGAATGAGCAGAAGTCACTGTCAGTTAATAAAAGGGTTTTTTTGTCGGGACAAGAAACTGCTTCATGCTCTTGGGAAGCCTCAGTCAAAACACTTACAATCATTTGTTCAGTGACCATTTAAAGTTACAACAGCATTGAAAGTGACTTATGATTGCTTTTCACATTTATGACCATTGCAGCGTCCCCGTGGTCATATGATCAAAATGGTTGGCAACTGGCATGTATTTATGACAATTGAACTGTCCTTGGGTGTGTGTGTGTATCATGCGATCACAATTTCTAACCTTCCCAGCCAGCTTCTGGCAAGCCAAGACAACGGGGAAGTCAGATTCACTTAATGACTGCATGATTCACTTAAGAATCATTAAGTGATTTGTTTAAAACTGAACGCACTTAACAACTGACTTGCTTAACAACAGAAATTTTGGGCTCATAAGTCCAGGACTACCTATACATTTATTTCATGTTGTTTGTTCTGATTTTCAGGATTGTCCTCTTGTTTGATTCCACATTCTCCTGGGCCTTTTACACTGCAATAGGAAAGGGCTCATGGTGGAAACACACTGTTCGAAGCAGTAGGAGAGGCGGTGGCCCAGTGGCTAAGACGCTGAGCTTGTCGATCAGAAAGGTCGGCGGTTCGAATCCCTAGCGCCGCCTAACGGAGTGAGCTCCCATTTTCCCAGCTTCTGCCAACCTAGCAGTTCGAAAGCATGCAAGTAGAAAAATAGGAACCACCTTTGGTGGGAAGGTAACAGCGTTCCGTTCGCCTTTGGCGTTTAGTCATGCCGGCCACATGACCACAGAGACGTCTTCGGACAGCACTGGCTCTTCAGCTTTGAAACGGAGATGAACACCGCCCCCTAGAGTCGGGAATGACTAGCACACATGTGCGGGGGAAACTTTACCTTTAGGAAAGGGCTCATGGTGGAAACAGCATTTGAAGCAGTAGGCAAGCAAAATGTTCTGGTTTGGAGCAGGGAGCAAAGTAAATGGGCCCAAATCTAGCGCCCTGCTGCTACTCCCAAAATTTGCAACCTCGTGGAAGAGCAGGGAGGAAGAGGGTGGCTCCTTTTTCAGAGAAATTGGCAGCACAGTTTGGCAAAACAGATGGCAAACCAGGGCTCCTTTCTCTGTTCTGCCAGCCTGCAATAGCAAAGTGAACAACATACGGAGGGGTTTTTTTTTGGCTGGTGTGCTGGTAGCAGTAGGCCAAGGATCTCCTGGGGGGTAAAGCTCCCTTCCCATCTTGATGATTGCCTGCACTTTCTTGGAAAGGCCCAGCCTGCTCCTTCTGTTTCAGCCGCACCTGTGTATTTCAGTGCTATATCTGTCTCTCTATCTGCTGCATAATGCTGCTGTTCAGAACAGCCTAATGGGAACAGACTGTCTGAGTAAGTGTTCCTGGTAAATTCCATGCCTGCCTCCCACCAGTTTCAGTGCAGAGTCTAATGGCATCGGCTAATAAATACAGACCAAATGTTGGCAGCAGGGAAAGGTTCATTATTTCGGTCATTATTTCGGGGAGTAATTTTTCCAGCATGGCGGGATGACTTTCATAGAGCTCCCAAGTCATTCTGTAGTGAATAGTGCTGCCGTCTTGCTTTTTTCCAAGGTTATCTTTCCCCACCCCCAGGGAGAGTTTTGATTTTTTTTTTAAGCTGTTGTGGATATGGGGGCAGGTCCTAATGCAAGGCCATCCTTGCCAACCATATTAAAAGTGTGCCTCAGTGAGCTGGTAGTTGGACTTGGACTAAATATTACATTCCCGATATTTTTGTAAGTGATTTATTGGGGATATTTTTTCAGTCCAGTCGGCTTACTAGATAAAAAAAAAGTGGATATTCCTAAAAGAATAGGCCAGTGATAGCTAACCTTTTTGTCCTCATATGCCAAAATCGCATGTGACTGCACATGTACGTGCCACACCCACAATGCAATGCAACCCGCACCCCTGTGCATGCATGCACAACTTTCCCCTGCGTTACACCCGCCCGCTGCGCTCTACCCGTGCATGCACACAACCCCCCTGTGCCCAATTTTGGGCCCAGCAGGCCTCCCTGAAGCCTTCTGGGACCAAAAATGGACCATGGGGAGGGCATGGCGCATCCACTCGTGCTCCCACACACACATGCGCTTGTGACCCCATGCACATATGCCCCCCGTACGTCCATATGTCTCCCGCATGCGCAGCAGAGACCCAAAAATCAGCTGGCCAGCAGGAGGCATGTGCACATGGACAGTGGAGCTGAGCTGGGTGATGGTTCATGTGCCTGCAGAGAGGGCCCCGTGTGCCACCTGTGGCATGCGTGCCATAGGTTTGGCATCACAGGGATAGGCTCTTGGGACTGTCACATTCTGTTCCCAAACTGTGGATTCACACTGTCAATATCATGATTGATTGAAAAAGGCACAGTGGTCTGGGTTCACTTGATGAACCAGAGAGACGTGGTGGCGCAGTGGTTAGAATGCGGTATTGCAGGCTAACTCTGCCAATTGGCAAGAGTTCAATCCTGACCGGCTTCCATCCTTCAGAGGTGGGTAAAATGAGGACCCAGGTTGTTGGGGGCCATGTGCTGACTCTGTTAACTGCTTAGAGAGGGCTGTAAAACACTGTGAAGTGGTATATATACATTGAAGTGCTATTCCTATTCCTATTCACAGATTTACAAAGCCATAAGGGGGTGGTTTGATTTGACTTTGCATTCAGGTAGTCCTCGTCTTACCACCACAATTGAGCCCAGATTTATGTTGCTAAGTAAGAAATTTGTTAAGTGAGTTTTGTCCCATTTTACTTTTCTTGCCACGTTTGGTAAGTGAATCAGTGTAGTTGTTAAGTTAGTGACACAATTGTTAAGCGAATCTGACTTCCCTATTGAGGTTACTTGTCAGATGATTGCAAAGGATGATCACGTCACCCTGGGACATTGCAACTGTCATAAATATGAATCAATTGTCAAACATCTGAATGTAAATCACGTGGCCATGGGGATGCTGCAATGGTCATAAGTGTCAAAAATGGGCAAAAGTCACTTTTTTAGTGCTGCTGTAACTTTGAATAGTCACTAAATGGACTGTTGTAAGCAGAGGACCACGGGTATTGTGTGCAAACAGTTGTTGTATGAATTGTGATTTGTGATTGAGCATGATGTGTGAACCTATCATGTTATGGCTTTGTGCAGTATATAAACCCAGCATATCGATATGTTTAGGTCCTCCATCCGCCATCCAATACTAAAAGTTAGCCATTATAGAGGTCTCTTCCTGGGAATTAAAGGTAGTCCTTGACTTAAGAACCATTTGTTTGGTGATTATTCAAGCGGCATTGAAAAAAGTGGCTTACAACCAGTCCTCACATTTATGACTGCTGCAGCATCCCCACCGTCACGTGATCAAAATTCAGTGCATGGCAACTACAATTGTATTCATAATGGTTGCAATGCCTCTGGGTCATGCAGTCGCCATGTGTGTGACTTTCCCAACCAGTTTCTGACCAGCAAAGTCAATGGGGGAAGCTGAATTTGCTTAACAACCCCATGATTCACTTAACCATGGTGATTTGCTTAACAACAAGGGTTGTAAAATCTGGCACAACACACTTAACTGTGGGGGAAACAGTTTACCTTTACCTTACATGTTCTGACTTGATACAACACAATGGTTTAGATCAGTGTTTGTCAACATGGGAAATTTAAGTTGTGTGGACTTCAACTCCCAGAATTCCTCAGCCAGCAAAGCCAGAGACTTCAACTCTGGGAGTTGAAGTTCAGATGACTTAAAGTTGCCAAGGTTAACAAACTCTGCTTTAGATATCCATGTTATCTTTCTTGAGTTTCATTTACACTGTGGCCTGGTGCTTGTGAAGAATTTATTGATCATTCTAAACATTAAAGTTGGACCTCCATTTTGCTGGGGTGTAGATATGACCATATGGCCTCAATTTCTATGAAAGTGGCGGTGGTAACATTGCTTGAATCAAACTTTATTGTTCTCTCTTTTCGCATTCATGTGCTTAAAATAGTTTCCTTATGAATAAAGCGAAATCTAGGTCCTCAAATTCCTGATCATCTGCAGTTTTACTTGTAATGTATAACAGTAGCTAAGATTATAAATTGAAGTCCTGTTTGTGCAGTGGGCACAGAATTACCTAAGGAGATGAGGTTATAAATCAGTTTGCAAATACTGTACAAAATTTATCTGTGTTGGGGAAACCAACAAAAAATTAATAGCATCCTTTGTTATAAGGCAGGCGAGGAATTGCTGTTATTTCAAATGTTAACAGGGTTACAGAGTTAACAGAGGGGCCTTGGAGATATCCAACCCCATTCTCAAGCAGGAGACCCTATATCAGTGATGACTAATGGACTTAGTGGCCAATACACATGGCCAAATCCCCAAAATATAATGCGTGTGCGGCCCCTGTGCATGCACCCCCCGCATGTGCGTCCTCCCTTCACGTGTCCCCCCCCGCTCATGTGCACATACCTCCCCCACCACATGCGCCCTGTCCCCCCTGCATGCGTGGAAGAAACCTGACAATCAGCTGCCCAGCAGGAGGCGTGTGCAGCAGAATTGAATTGGGGCGACAGCTTGAGTGCCCACAGAGAGGGTACTGCGTGCCACCTGTGGCACGCATGCCATACGTTCGCCATCATGGTCCTATATCATTATTGAACTGCAGTTATAACCGATTCCGGACAGATTCTTAAGAATATTCACATATATATTCAGCATAAAGCATAAAATTGCAACTGCACAAACAGTTTTTAGGGCTTCTAGAGTGGCCTATGTTATACCATGGTTAGGGTTGATTCATATTCACTGTTTTTTTATAACTCACCTGTGGATGGTGTTACGTGCTTTTATGGTTTTTATATGCTGTGTTCTGCTTTTACATTGTTTTACTTGTTGTAAGCTCCCTCCCCAATCGTGCTTGAGATGGACATACATACATACATACATACATACATACATACATACATACATACATACATATATATATATATATATATATATATATATATATATATATGCCATACAGTAATAAGAACTACCAGTGGTTTTGCCCCTTCTTATTTAAGGTAGTTATTGAAGCCTTTTAGAATAGCTTCAGTAGATTTTGGTCTTTGACTTACAAGGAGCTTTGGATATGCGTGTAAGTTTTGTGTTTTCTTTAATTTTGTGCCAGCATTATAATGGATTGGTGGCTTTTATCTGCTTTCTTTTGCTAATTATTAATTGTCACTTAGTGGCTAAGATGCTGAGTTTGTCGATCAGAAAGGTTGGCAGTTCAGCAGTTTGAATCCCTAGCGCTGGCTAAAGGAGTGAGCTCCCATGACTTGTCCCATTCTCCATAGTGAGGGGGGATGAGTATCCAGAATGGGTTGACTTTGTCCTCTCATGATTGGGTGAGTCAGATAAGCTCTTTGGGTAACGCCCGGTTTTGACGAGTTCTGCTCGTCATTCTGGATACTCCTCCCCCCACTATGAGAAGAGGCGTATCAGGTAAGTACCAACGCCCTGCTTCTGCCAACCTAGCGATTCGAAAGCACGTAAAAAATACAAGTAGAAAAATAGGACCCACCTTTGGTGGGAAGGAAACAGTGTTCTGTGCGCCTTCGGCGTTTAGTCATGCCGGCCACATGACCACGGAGACGTCTTCGGACAGCACTGGCTCTTTGGCTTTCAAACGGAGAAAGTCAGGAATGTCTAACATATGTGCGAGGGGAACCTTTACCTTTAATTGCAGCTTAACATTTTTTTATTTTACTTCTTTTTCAGTTCTTTTACTAAGTTCTTCATTAGCTCAGCAAAATTACTGATTGGGTAATTTGAATAACAAGTAAACAGAGGTGATTTTGGGGGGAGGTCAGAATTTCCTTACTCTCTTTATACCAGGGGTCTCCAACTCTCTGTCTGTAGACTGGCACCGGTCCGCGGCAAGCCAGAAACCGGTCCGCGCAAACAAGTGAAGCTCCATCCATGGGATGTAGGTAGTATATGAAACCATACCCCACCCAGTCTGCAGAAAAACTCTTTCCACGGAACCGGTCCCTGGTGCCCAAAAGATTGGGGGCCATGCTCTATACGATGAGAGAAGAAAAGGCCCTTAACTCTCCAGGAAATTAATGAGTTCCCTCAAAAGGATAAGCTTACTGCATTTACCCTTCTTAAATCAAATCGGTCTTACATTTAGCTAATAATTTGACAGTAATACTCATTAATATTTCAGCTTCTTTTCTTCTTATTTTGCTATTCAGATGTAATACTTTCACGAGTGTAATCCTTAATTTTAAATCTCCTGATATACAGGTATTAGTCCTTGACATATGCCCATAATGCAGCCATTATGATCACAAGTTGGAATGATTGTAAAACAGGTCGGTCACATGACCAAACCAATTTTACATTTTATTTTATTTTAATATTTTTTTTTTAATTTTCAGAACAATCACAACACATACAGTCTTCCTTCTTTACATGCTGTAGAAAGTGTACCAGTTGGTTACAAAAGCCTTTCGTGCATCTCTTCCACAGTCATCAAGCATAATTCATATTAACTCAAGTATTTTAACTCGGGTATTTATACATGTCACCATCATCGTGCCTCCATTTTCATTTGACTATAATTGTTTAAAAGTCCTTTATCATAAAATATATCAAGATTTAATACATAACCAGATACTGGCATTTCATTTACTATTTCTAAAAACCTCCGATAACACGGATTTTATTTATTTTATTTTTTTATTATTTTGCAGCAGAAAACGGGGGCTCACAATACAAAGCCCTCTTTGCATAGAAGTTCTTTGAAGAGAGTCATAAGTCTGGAACAGGGGTCAGCAACCCGTGGCTCTGGAGCCGCATGTGGCTCTTTCATCCTCCACCTGCGGCTCCCTGTTGCCAGTGGGCTCCACAATGGATAGGGCTTTCTGTTAGGAGAGGCAGAGGAAAAAGGACTCCGTGCTAGGAGGAGACTCTATGGTGGGGGAAACCGGACTTCTGGTCAGCTCCAGAATTGAACGGGGGGCTTCCAGTTAGCACCTTTGGCTCTTTGAGTGTTTATGGTTGCCGACCCCTGGTCTAGAAGGAGTGCTGAATGCTCCAGATTCTGCACTGGGTTTGCAGTGCAACCCCATCCAGTACTAAAAATGATGCAGACAGAAGGACCCAGTCCCAAAGCCACTGAATCTTGCCAGGGTTCACTGAAGTCTCTTATTTCCCAACCAGACCCCCACAGCCTCCAGGCACTGGGAGGAGACAGCCATGACATCACTTAATTTGCCAGGAGCAGCAATGTTTATTTTGGCTTAATGGAGACATGTAAACCAGTAGTTCAACTCGGCATGATGTATCAGCCCACCCTTTAATTTTTTTTTCTTTTTGCTAAAAATAGATAAACTTCCTCTTCTCAAAAGGCCTGCTTAAACTATCACCAGCTGCTCTGAAGTTGTCATAGCAAGAAATAGCACACAGGTAGTCCTTGACTTATGACTGGTCACTTAGCAATGTTTTGAACTTACAATGCATCCAAAGAAGAGGACTTATGACCAGGAGTGAAGTCAATTTACCTTCGCTACTGGTTGGCAAATGTGAACGCACGTGCCAGCACCTCGCATGCGGAGGACCTTCCGCGCATGCGCACAGCGTAAAAAACTGGACGTGATGACGTCCGGGCAGGTGAGCGGAGCCTGCTACCAAGTACGCCTGCAAAGTTAAGTAGAACTGGGGTGGGGGGAAACCCGCTGTGCCACGCGATATAGATTAGTTAGAAAGCAGGAAAGCCGACAATTCTAGCTAATAGTGTGTCGCAGCTGATCATTGGAAATACCTTTTCACTCGAACTGGTAGCATTTTTTTTTTGTTTTTTTGTTACCAGTTTGGGCGACCCTGTTATGACCCAGATCTGAAGTTCTGGTGGTTTCCCTCCTCCCTGCAGTCATGTGACCACATTTTGGGCATTTGGAACCGTGGCGGCATTTACATCTGTTTGCAATGCCCTGCAGTCACGTGACCCTGGCTTTATCGTGGTTTATGGTGGTTTACCCTGGCTTTATGGTGGATTAGCGACAACCAAGACTGCATCATAGAGCAGGGATCCACAACTCCTGGCCCACAATCCACTGCTGGGCTGCAGCCTGTTTGGAACTTGGCTGCGGAAGTAGTGGGCATGTGCGCATGTGCGCACAAAGCTACATTTGTGAAAGCGCCCTGTGCGCATGCACGCACGAAAACATCTTCTCTCCGCCCCATTCCCCCACCACCGTTTCCTCCACCGGTCTACTGAGCCGGAAAGGTTGGAGATCTCTGCCCTAGCGAAGGATCAGTTTGTTTAATGAACATGGTGTATGTTTTATGATCACCGTGTTTGCTTAATGCAGCATATAAAGTTGCAAAGTCACATAACCAACCTGTTTTATGACCGTTATAACTTACAACAGTTATGGGCAGACTTGATTGCAATGATAACTCAAGGACTCCCTATACTGGTGTCATGGCAAAGTGGGAGTGGTTCTCCACCTAGAAAGAACCGCTCCTTCTAGAGTCCAGGTGAGGAGATAAGACTCGGCTGAATTGAGCATTACTAACTCTTGGTTTGCTGCTGAGTAACCTTTAACTTTTTAACAGTTAAAAAAGTTAAAAGTTAATTTTAACTTTATTTAGTAAGGGACGCAGTGGCTCAGGGGCTAAGACGCCAAGCTTCTCGAAGGTTGGCAGTTCAGCTGTTCGAATCCCTAGCGCTGCGCAACGGAGTGAGCTCCCGTTACTTGTCCCAGCTTCTGCCAACCTAGCAGTCCGAAAGCATGTAAAAATGCAGGTAGAAAAATAGGGACCACCTTTGGTGGGAAGGTAACAGTGTTCCGTGCTCCTTCGTTGTTTTGTCATGCCAATCACATGACCACAGAGACATCTTCGGACAGCAGAGACGAGCATTGCCCCTAGGGTTGGGAACCACTGGCACATATGTGCGAGAGGAACCTTTACCTTTAGCCTTTAACTGTGGTTATTGTTTTCTTAGTAGAATGGGTAACTGGGCCACTCATGGTGATAGAATAGAATAGAATAAGTTTATTTATAGGCCGCCCTTTTCCCTGAGGGGACTCAGGGCGGCTAACAACTTATATGGGAGGGGGAACATACAATGACATATAACACAATGTATAATTAAAATCGAGCAACATTCATTCAACATTCAGGTGGGGGCGGATTATACTCTTTACCCCCAGGCCTGACGGGATAGCCAGATCTTGAGGGCTGTGCGGAAGGTCTGAAGGGTGGTGAGGGTACGAATCTCCACGGGGAGATCGTTCCAGAGGGTCGGAGCTGCTACTGAAAAGGCTCTCCTCCGTGTAGTTGCCAGCTGGCACTGGCTGGCAGATGGCACTCGGAGGAGGCCTAATCTGTGAGATCTGATGGGTCGAGAGGAGGTAATTGGCAGGAGGCGGTCTCTCAAGTACGCAGATCCACTACCATGAAGGGCTTTATAGGTAGTAAGAAGCACCTTGAAGCGCACCCGGAGATCAACAGGTAGCCAGTGCAGCTCGCGGAGGATAGGTGTTATGTGGGCGAACCGAGGTGCTCCCACGATCACTCGCGCGGCCGCATTCTGAACTAGCTGAAGTCGCCGGATGCTCTTCAAGGGCAGCCCCATGTAGAGCACGTTGTAGTATTCCAGCCTAGAGGTCACAAGGGCACGAGTGACTGTTGTGAGAGCCTCCCAGTTCAGGTAGGGTCGCAACTGGCGCACCAGGCGAACCTGGGCAAATGCCCCCCCTGGTCACAGCCGACAGATGGTAATCAAAGGTCAGCTGTGGGTCCAGGAGGACTCCCAAGTTGCGAACCCTGTCTGAGGGGTGTAATGTTTGGCCCCCCAGCCTGAGCGATGGAACACAAGCCAAATTATTGGGAGGGAAACACAACAGCCACTCGGTCTTTTCGGGGTTGAGTACAAGCTTGTTTGCCCTCATCCAGTCCCTGACGGCCTCAAGACCCTGGTTCATCACGTCCACCGCTTCATTGAGTTGGCATGGGGCGGACAGATACAGCTGCGTATCGTCCGCGTATTGATGGTATCTTATCCCATGCCTCCGAATGATCTCGCCCAGCGGTTTCATGTAGATGTTAAATAGTAAGGGGGACAAGACCGACCCCTGCGGCACCCCATATGTTAGGGGCCTAGGGGTCGATCTCTGTCCCCCAACCAACACCGACTGCGACCTGTCCGAGAGGTAGGAGGAGAACCACTGCAAGACAGTGCCTCCCACCCCCACCTCCCGCAGTCGTCGCAGAAGGATACCATGGTCGATGGTATCGAAAGCTGCCGAGAGGTCAAGGAGAACTAGGATGGAGGCATGGCCATGCCTCCATCCCTGGCTCTCCAGAGATCATCGGTCAATGCGACCAAAGCGGTTTCTGTGATGTTGGTGATGTTGGTGATGTTGGTGATGTTGGTCATTCTCCATAGTGAGAGGGGAGGAGTATCCAGAATGGGTTGACCTTGTCCTCTCATGATTGGATGAGTCAGATAAGCTCTCTGGGCAACGCCCCCTGGCCAACAGATATTCCCCATATTTGACTCATCCACTCACTGGAAAGGTTGCATCACTCTGGACCTCCAGTAATTTACAAAGGATTAAGGAAAATAAACTTGGACCTGGCGAATCCTGCCTCCCTACATTGTGCACAGCCTCCTCCTGCAAGGACTGGACTGCCACAAGCCCCCTGGGGCGGCACGCTGCCCTGGCCACTGAGTGAGACGGAGTCACTCAGTGAGGACCTTTGCCGGGCAAGCAGGAGGACAGGGCACATGCTTCCTAGAGGCAAGCCCTTGCCACAGAGGCTTCTCAGGAGCAGGAGCGCTCCTCCACTCCCCTCATGGCTGATGTTGGTCATTTCATGGCATGGAACAGTTGAGGATTGAGGTAGGAGCTGTAGCAACGTTAATCCAATGATGAAACCATTTGCCTCCTCATTTTGTCTGCTCCTAAGTGCAGAGATCCATCTTATTTACTTCATTAGACTTACATGCCCCTAGGTCAGGGGTGGGTTTCAACCGGTTCGCGGCGGTCCCTGCGAACCGATTGGTCGGCGAACCCGGAAGCAAGTAACGTCCGGGAACGGCAAAGGGCGCACCCGCCCGCCCGCGTTTCTTACCCGGTTTTGACGAGTTCTGCTCTTCCATGCATGCGCGGGACGCATACAGCGCCTGCACGATCCTCCAGGAGCAGCTGGAGCATCGCACAGACGCTAGTACGCATGCATGCACCGCGCGCGTGCACGAGGACGCTGCCCGCCCCGTTCCAACCGAACCGGTTGGAACGGGGCGAGAAACCCACCCCTGCCCTAGGTTGATGCTGGCCTACAGAAAGGTAGATGGAAATTTCTGTAATACAGCTCGTTCTCAACTTACGACCATAATTGAGGCTGAAATTTCCGTTGCTAAGTAAGGCATTTGTTAAGTGAATCCCCCCCCCCATTTTATGACTTTTCTTGCCACAATTGTTAAGTGAATCACTGCACTTTTTAAATTAGAAACACGGTTGGTTAAGTGAATCTGGATTCCCATCGACTTTGCTTGTCAAAAGGTTGCAAAAGCTGATGATATGACCACAGGACACAGCAACCGTCATAAATGTGAGTCAGCTGCCAAGCATCTGAATTTTGATTGCATGACCATGGGGATGCTGTAATGGTTGTAAGCGTGAAAAACGGTCTTAAGCCACTTTTCAGTGATGTTGTAATTTCGAATTATCGCTAAATACAATAATACAATGCAGAGTTGGACCTGTGAGCTCCTATAGGATTGGTGGAATATAGATTTAACCAAACAATACTTACACCGGGTTTTTGTGTCCCTTTGTCATTGAGTTACTCCATTCAATGGTAACTCTTCCCCTTCATCCATGTCACTGTGGGTTCATTTGGGGAGAGCAAGAAAGAGAAAAACGAGGCAGTGTTGCTGCAAATGTGGTCAAAGGTCCTGGTCGTAAGTCGAGGACTATCTGTATTCTTTTTGTGCACCTGCTACTGAGGTATTTATACATGTAGTCCTCAATGTATGACCAAAATTGAGTCCAAATATTTGCTGCGTATTGAACATCTGTTAAATGAATTTTGCCGCATTTTATGACTTTCCTTGCTAAGATGTTGAGTGAATCACTGGTATACAATACAATACAATAGCAGAGTTGAAAGGGACCTTGGAGGTCTTCTAGTCCAACCCCCTGCCTAGGCAGGAAACCCTATACCATTTGAGACAACTGGCTATCCAACATCTTCTTAAAGACTTCCAGTGTTGGGGCATTCACAAATGAGCTGTTGTAAGTCGAAGACTACCTGTAGTAGTAAAGATAGAAGATAAAGTGTCTATGATGAAGATATTTACAACAACATGCATGAAAATACACATCAACATTGCCTTAAGAGTGTTTTCCAACCCGGAGCGGGGGGGGGGGGCAAGGAGGAATGTTATGATTGCTCCTCTACATAAGTAATTATTGTAATCCTGATTTTTGTAATGTTTGGTTTCCAGTCCCATAATTATTTACATTATATGTGTTAGGAATATAATCTAACGGTTGGGTTGGCAATATATAAATCATGTAACAATGCTGTACCTGTTTGTCAGCCTCTGCTTTGCTGCTGCTTCGGCTGCCATTGAAACGGGGAGGGGAGGCATGGTATTTGGGAGGGGACTACTTATTGTGCTGGAGGAAGATTCTGGAGTTTCTGCTGCCTGTCTTACTGCGCATGCGGAGGAGGTTTCCCACCAAGGCCAACGGCACTGACATTCCATCTTGGTGATGCCTTTCGAAGTTATCTCGCACCTGACACTTGGGAGAATTATGATTGGACTGTGACTGGGATGCCAAGGGGTGGGGAATATATATTCTATATATCATTCGCTTTCGCGCCTAAATAATCAGTCTTCGCTTTGCTACGCTTCTGTTCATTTATAATTAGTAAAAGTACACTTGATTTCTATCAATGGAGTCTTGTGGTTTTCTTTCCTGATTATCCAATGAAGGAGTGCTGACAATAAGTGAAGACTCACTCACACCCCACCAGGAGTTTTCAACCTACTGTGGGGGGTGTACTCACAAGAAGGAACAAAGAAAATGTCATTGCGAGCGAGTGATGAAGAGGAGACTGAAAGGGAAACTGCAGACCCATCTTTACCTGAAAGGCTGGCTGGCCTAAGAGTAGAGGAGCCTGCGGTTCGGCCCCGATGGACTTTAGGAGTGGGGCAAAAAGAGGATGCTGAGGAATTGGATGCAGGAGTTACCAGAAGGAGACTAAAAACAAAACAAAACAGTGGACTGGGAAGAAGCTATGACCGAGTGGAAGACCCGAGGGAGAGCGATGGAAAGGGAGCAAACGGAAGAATTTGAACAAAGTTACTCCATGCATAAATTTAGGGAGGGTGAAGAGGCTGAGGGGGGATGGGAGCAAACCCAGAAACAGCCTCCCCCCCCCCAGCCAGGGCTGCTGCCAGAGTAGGGGGCCCCCCAGAAGACGCAGAATGGCAAAAGTCCCTCCCTTACCAGTAAAATATAACAGTGATGCCAAGAAGTTGGGCCTTTTTGTCATTCAAATTTGGAATTACATGGAAATATATGGTCCAGATTTAGAATCCGATGAGATGAAGGTGAGAATGGTTTTACTTTCTTTGGAAGAAAAGGTGGCTGATTGGATGGTGAGCTTACACCAATGTAATTCCCCTCTCCTGAGGAATTTTGATGACTTTATGGCTGCACTAAAGAGGAGGTTTGATGATCCGCTGATTGAGAAACGCGGGAAGGTGAATTTTATGGCCCTAAAGCAGGGAAATAGGCCAGTGGCTGAATATGTTCAGCAGTTTCAACAGCTTTCATCGTATATGAGGGGGTGGTCTGAGGAGGCCCTCCTGGATCAGTTTGCATTGGGATTAAATGAGGACATTTACCAACAATGCGTTAACAGACACCTTCCCAAGCGAGTTGTTGCTTGGTATGAAAATGCAGCAGACGTTGAGCTATTAGCAATAGCAATAGCAATAGCAGTAGACTTATATACCGCTTCATAGGGCTTTCAGCCCTCTCTAAGCGGTTTACAGAGAGTCAGCATATTGCCCCCAACAATCTGGGTCCTCATTTTACCCACCTCGGAAGGATGGAAGGCTGAGTCAACCCTGAGCCGGTGAGATTTGAACCGCTGAACTGCTGATCTAGCAGTAGCCTGCAGTGCTGCATTTAACCACTGCGCCACCTTGGCTCAGCTAGATTTGATTAGACTTCAACGTGCAAAAGAAGAAAAAGCGGAGAGGTCGCCCCCCCCCCAGCTCAAAAAGCCCTATTCCGCATCAGGGGTGAAGGGATTTAAATTCATACTGTAAAATGTGATTGGTTGCTGTTTTCCTCAATCAGCCATAAGAGGGAGCCAGAATGACTGTTAGCTCTCTGTTTGTTAGATGCTGGGCTGATCTGATCTGAGTGTTTTGGAAGATGGCTGTTAGAAAGTGCTGTGAGCTATTGTAAGTTTTGCAACTGCTAGCAAACTTTGAGTACCGGACTGTTTGTATGTTTATGGATTATGTTATTTGGATTATCCCTTAACTGAAAAACATTGATGACTGACTGTCTTATCCGTGTATGACTTGGGCTGTTTGATGGACTCTGATACCTCTATTTCCACAAAAGTAAAAGCCTATTTAAACTGCAGTGTCTCTGTATGCTGGTTTGTGTGTTCTCCAACACAACTCTCACAACGCTTCTCTGAACATACTCGCTCTCCCAACGGGGAGTTTACTTAATAATATGTTTTGGGTTTTAGTTGACTTACGTAGCCCTCGGCTTACAACAGTTCATTCAGTGACAGTTTGAAGTTATAATGGCATCGAAAAAAGTGACTTATGACTGCTTTTCACACTTATGACTGTTGCAGCATCCTCATGGTCATGTGATCAAAATTCAGACACGTAGCAGCTGAATTCATATTTACAACGGTTGTAGTATCCCAGGATCACATGATCACTTCTGTGACCTTCTCACAAGCAAAGTCAACGGAGAAGAACAGATACCCTTAACAACCATGTGACTAAGTGAGCAACTGAAGTGATTTTCTTAACACCCGGCACTTGCAGCTGTTGGCAATTCGGAACTGGGTCATTCGTACCTTTTGTGGAGTCTGTCATAACTTTGAATGGTAATAAGCTAAGGACTAGATTTATAATGTTTTGTGTATATTTTTGAGAGCTGTATGCTGGAGTGGTCTATCAAGAGTGCAAATAAAAAGAAAAAAAAGAAAAATGAATGAATAACAGTTACAGCCATTATTAACATTAATAGCAAACATCACAAATGATCATCAGCTCTCAAGCCCTCTGGACCAATTGCTTTATGGACTCTGCAGTTCATCTGCCATTAAAAGGAAGGCTATTTCATAAGGTTGGTGCCATTATGGAGAAATGTGATCTGATTTCAACCTTTCTGGAAAATTTTGTTTAACATGTGATGCAGGCTGGCTAAGTGGCATTAAAGATGGATCAAGGGATGCTTTGGAAGTTGTTGGAATTCCAGATAATGTTTTTCTTTGGTATCATGTGTTTGAACGAGATAAATTCAGATAACAATGTAGAAAAGATGTGGAGACTTTAGAAAGAGTGCAGAGAAGAGCAACAAAGATGATTAGGGGACTGGAGACTAAAACATATGAAGAACGGTTGCAGGAACTGTGTATGTCTAGTTTAATGAAAAGAAGGACTAGGGGAGACATGATAGCTGTGTTCCAATATCTCAGGGGCTGCCACAAAGAAGAGGGAGTCAAGCTATTCTCCAAGGCACCTGAGGGTAGAACAAGAAGCAATGGGTGGAAACTAATCAAGGAGAGAAGCAACTTAGAACTGAGAAGAAATTTCCTGACAGTTAGAACAATTAATCAGTGGAACAGCTTGCCTCCAGAAGTTGTGAATGCCCCAACACTGGAAGTCTTTAAGAAGATGTTGGATAGCCATTTGTCTGAAGTGGTGTAGGGTTTCCTGCCTAAGCAGGGGGTTGGACTAGAAGACCTCCAAGGTCCCTTCCAACTCTGCTATTGTATTGTATTGTATAAGTTAGCACTGTGATGGGAAACCTATGGCACGTGTGCTACAGGTGGCACACAGAGCCCTCCCTGTGGGCCCACAAGCCATCGCCCCAGCTCAGCTCCACATGCGTACGTGCCTCTCATTGGCCAGCTGATTTTTGGGTCTATGTTGTGCATGCAGGAGACGTGCGTGCATGTGGGGGGGGGAATGCTCTCCCCCACCGTCCGTTTTTGGTCCCAGGAGGTTTCAGGGAGGCCTGCTAGGCTCAAAACAGGCACGGTGTGTGTGTGGGGGGTCATGCATATATGCGCAAGGTCATGGGGAGGTCACACACATGCACTGGGTGGGGCACACGGGTTGTGCACGGATTGCATTATGGGTATGGGCACGTGCACACACGCTATTGCGCCACACACGCTTTTGGCCCATGAGGACAAAAAGGTTGACCATCGCTGAGTTAGGATAGCAAGAATGGAAAGCTTTTATTCATCTCTCAGAATGCCATGTGTGACGTGTGACCAAGGGTGTTTGCTATATGTGTCTGTTAATTTATGTAAACCAGAGCAAAGGCTGGTTAATATCATGCATAGAAAATTTAAGTGTGGCTTTTCTCCTCCTGAGGAAACAGGTTGTACATCAAAGTGCTCTCTTGTGTCCGAGGTCTCTCACGGTCAGTTTAACCTCTTTCGTATGAGTGTTTTCCCTCAGTTCTAAAATTGGTTAGCTACACTATATTGCCAAAAATATTCGCTCACCCATCCGAGTAATCAGAATCAGGTGTTCCAATCACTTCCATGGCCACAGGTGTATAAAATCAAGTACCTAGGCATGCAGACTGTTTTTACAAACATTGGTGAAAGAATGGGTTGCTCTCAGGAGCTTAGTGAATTCCAGCGTGGAACTGTGATAGGATGCTTACCTGTGCAACAAATCCAGTTGTGAACAGGAAGCTCTTCCAGTTTCTGACACTGCCACACGCACGAAGGCCAGGTGATCGGCGCATGCGCATGCTTGACAGAAACCCGGAGGAGGATGCCATTTTGGGTAGACATGCCATAGGTTTGCTATCAAGGGTATAGAACTTGAGGTTTTAGAGTGGCATGTACTTCAGGAAGGCCTAGGCTGCCCAATGAATCCCTGCCTAAATTGTGATTTACATCCAATCAGTCTTAGGTTTAGTCACAGCTCAGTTAATTCTGAAGAGGTTCCTGCCTCTCAGTTCCAAATTAATCATATTTGGAGTAAGATGGACAGCAAACAAATTTAATAAATAAAATAACTTCTGTATAACGTATTTTGTAGATTTTGAATTTGCCCTTTCCCTTAAGTGTTTGCAAAATTTATGTTGCTAAGGGAGAAATTTGTTAAGTGAGTTTTGCCTCATTTTATGATTTCCCTTGCCATGTTTGTTAACTGCAGTTGTTAAGTTAGGGACAAGGTTGATAAAGTGAACCTGGCTTCCCCATTGACTTTGCTTGTCAGAAGGTTTAAACATGTATAAATATTTGAATTAAAAAACTTGAGTTAATATAAATTATGCTTGATGACTGAGGAAGAGATGCACGAAAACTTTTTGTAACCAGCTGATACACTTTCTACAGTATGTAAAAGGAAGGAAGATTTTATGTGTTGTGTTTGTTTTGAAAATAAAAATAAATTCTTTTTTTTTTTTTTTTAAAGAAGGTTGCAAAAGGGATTGCGTGATTCTGGGACAATGCAACCATCATAAATACGAGTCAGTTGTCAAGCGCCCAAATTTTGATCAGGTGACTGCGGGGATGCTGCAAGGGTCATAAGGGTGAAAAATGGTCATTATCTTTTCCAAGACCTTCATGGCTATTCCATCAAGTACTAGTCTGAGATTTGTGGATGTCCAATCTCATTGAGTGAAGAGGAAATTGTCTTGGGGACCATTTAAAATATATATTTCATCAGCCGTGTTGGCGTGGTGGTTAGAGAGCAGTACTGCAGGCTACTTCTGCTGACTGCTGGCTGTTTGCAATTTGCCAGTTCGAATCTCACCAGGCTCAAGGTTGACTTAGCCTTTCATCCATCCTTCCCCCATATTGTTAGGGGCCACCTGCTAACTCTGTAAACCGCTTAGGGCTGTAAAGCCCTATAAAGAGATATATTAGTCTAAGTGCTATTGCTATTGCTACAAATGACACCATAACATTAAAAGTTCATGACATTGTGGGGCTACATTACTAGTTGTCCAGGGCTTCATGTGACCCATAGGTTGGACATGCCTGCTGTGCGGAGGTGGTATTCTACCTGTTTGAACCGGTTCAGACCGATTCAGCAGAACCGGTAGTGGGTAGGGCCCCCATCCCAGCTCGCCCCCGCACCCTGGTTCTATGCCATCCCATTTCAGCACTTTTTTTAGCCAAAGCGCATGCGCGGAAGGCTGAGCACATGCATCGTGAACATACACGCTCACATTTGCGAACCGGTAGGGAAGGTAAGTAACTACCACCCCTGCTGCTGTGGATGGTTGATTCTAAAAGGTAGAAACTATCACTTGAATATCTTCATTGTCAGTGCTAAGGCTGGTATTAGTTTGTCCTTATAGGGGTGTGTGTATGTGTGTATGCATTCATTACACACTCAATATTTTACAATTTTGCCCTTTGAGAAAAAATTGCTTGGAACAACAAAAAAAAGGACTACTGATGTTATTTAGTATTAAAACATCAGTCAAAACACAAAACTGTGCCTCAATTCTCACTGATGGGATTTGTGTAAGCAACAAGATTGTTAGGAGAAATTGTTGAATGTGACTTTGTGAGAGAGGACGGGAGCAGACTATCACGTCTCTTCTGACACTCCCTAAAGCTACAGATATCCTGGAGGTCTTTATCTTTTCTGGCCAAATTTATTATGGCTGCCCAACTCACAAAAATGCATCTCTGGGCAGCATAAAAAACAAATCACAGTGATTTCAATGACAACTTTAAAAAACCCATTTTTTAAAAAAAAACAAAAAACACCAACCACTTGATCAAAACAGAGCCCCATATCGTGGGTGGATGAATAACATCCTGCTCTGAATCTCTGAAGGAATATTGTAGACTTCAAAGTGAGGGAGAGAGAAAATTGCACAGGGCGATTACTTGTAAATGGAAAAGGAATGGGT
The DNA here is from genome assembly GCF_009769535.1 of Thamnophis elegans. Classification (NCBI taxonomy): domain Eukaryota; kingdom Metazoa; phylum Chordata; class Lepidosauria; order Squamata; family Natricidae; genus Thamnophis; species Thamnophis elegans. The sequence continues at coordinate 170,500,963 of NC_045541.1, forward strand.
CCCAGGTCCTGACAAGTGCTGTCATTGTTTCCTGAATAAACCTGGTGCATGTGGGGCAGACAGAAATAACCAGTTATAGGCAGGGGTCGGCTTCAAAAATTTCAGTGACAGGTTCTCTGCTCGGTTGCTGGGTGGGCGTGGCCTAGTTGGCCTCCTGCACCTCGGGGGGGGGGCATTTTCGCCCTCCCTGAGCGTCTGTGGGGGCCCTGCATTTACCTTGCATCCAAAACAGACCTCGTGGAGACTCCGGGGAGGGGAAGGGCGGGAGGGGAGGGGCTAGCCAGGGGTGGGAACCACCATAATGTTAGCTACGGGTTCTCCCGAACCCAGGCAAACCCATAGCAGCCCACCCCAGGTTATAGGCAGTCTTGCAAATAACCCTGTCCTAATCCATATCGGGCTTTGTAGGTAATAACAACCACCTTGAATTGTTTCCAGAAGCTCACAAAGTGGAGTGACCCATGGCCATTATCATGTATGCCCTGCTACATTCTAGATAAGAGATAGTCCTCCGCTTATAATCATTTGTTTAGCAACCATTCAAATGTATGGCAACAGTGAAAAAAGTGACTAACAACCAATCCTCATACTTAACAACCATTATCAGTGTCCTCAATCAAATGCCCAGTCAAGTGGCCAAATCAAAATTTGGGCATGTGATGATTGGCATTTATTTACAATGGTTACAGAGTCCCGGATATATATAACCTTCCCAGGTAGATTCTGACAAGCAAAGTCAATGGGGAAAGCCGGATTTGCTTAACAGTCACACGGTTCCCTTAAGAAGTGCAGCGATTTGCTTGACAACCTTGGGAAAACGGGTTGTAAAATTGGGTATGACTCACTTAATAACTGCCATGTTTAGCAATGGAAATTGTGGTCGTTAGGTTGTGAACTATCTGGAGTTGCAGCTTCTGGATGGTCTTCAGGGGCAGCCCCAGGTAGAGCACATTGCTGTAGTCCAGGGGTCGCCAACCTGCGGCTCTGGAGCCGTATGTGGCTCTTTCATCCCTCTGCTGTGGCTCCCTGTTGCTGGTCGGCTCCACAATTGGTAGGGCTTTTGGTTAGGACAGGTAAGAGGAAAAAGGACACCGCTCTAGGGAGACCCAGAATTGAACGGGGTGTGTGTGTGTGTGTGTGCTTCCGATTAGGACCTTTGTGGTTCTTTGAGTGTTTAAGGTTGCCGACCCCTGGGATTGATCTGAGTGACCCTGAGCAGGACCTCCTGCCCCATATTGTGGGAATGAAAGATGTCAGAAGGACTTTGTATGACAACTCTTCTTTATTTCATTTGGAGAGTTAGAATGAGGTAAAATACTAAAACTTGAATTGAATTTATTATATTTCTATGCCGCCCTATTCCCAGAAGGGACTCAGGGCGGCTCACAACCCAAGTCGGGGAGGGGGGTACAAATAGGGAAAAAAAGTATGCGCATGTGCGAGGAAGATGGTTGCCTGAGCTTTTCGCTCGGGGTTGAGGAGAAAGGAAACCTCGAAAAAACCGACCCTCTTCTGCAGCCAGACTGCTGAAGGGCGAAGCCTGGGTAAGAGGAGACTGAGAGGGTGCTGGAAAAACGAGCACCTGGAGAAACGCTGTTCGGACGGCTTTGGGCGACGCGGTATCGGGCGGTGCTGAGAAGCCTGCGGGCGGCCTCCCCCCCCTGCAGACGGCGTGGGCGGCGGTTTCCAGCTGACGGATCGCCGCGGCTTGCTTTCCTTGTGAGATGCCGCGGAGCCGCTGGAACGTGAAGCCTCCCCTCCCTCCTCTTGCGGACGGTGGTTCCTAGCGGATGGCAGTTCCAGCGCTGTGTTAGATTGCCGCGGTCCTGCCTTTGTTCTGCGTGGCGCCATTGGGCCTTTGAACTGGGCGCCCCCCCCATTTTCCACCCTCCATCGTGGATGCAGCGCTCAGCTTTGGACCCAGATTGTCATGGTCCTATTTTGTTCATGCTGCTGAGACGCTGGGTGTGCTGTCCTCAGGGGGGTTGGTGAGTTTGTTCCTGGGACGCCGTGGGCCGAAGGGTTAGGCTCGCTGCTGTTATTGCTGCCGACCCAAACGCACCCCCCCTTCCATCACATCTCTTTTGAACTTTTGACTATCATGGCCTGCCTCTCGGCTCATGTTGCTGTTGCCGCTGCTATCCGTGGTTGCTTTAGGAGCCCCCATTTTAGACGCCTGACTGTCCTTGCCTTTCGACCGGCTTTACCCCCGCCTTTACTCTCAAGACCAACATTTTGGAATAAGCTGGGATATTTGAATCCACCTCCGGCCTCGCTGAGACTCCCAGCCATTTTCCTGTATACCATCCTGCACTTTAATTTTGCAGAAAGAAGAAGGCAGGGGACGAATAGGACATGGGCAGGGGGCCTGCTTGGCACCTTCCCTCAACTGACACTGACACTAACCCTCCAACCATTTTAAACTCTTGGGCCTTGCCCTTTTTGCTGGACTCCACAGAGGAGGAGATCAAAAACATTAAGTTTTCTCCTCTCTTGCACAGTACGCAAAAAAAAAAACTTTTAGGAATGTAATGTGACTGGTATGTTTGATCGATGATTGTACCCACTTTTTAATTTCATTATTGTTGTATTTTCTGTGTTTTTTAACTGACCTATGTGGGGAATGCATGGACGAGTGACTGTGTTTATGTGAGAGGATGACTGATTCGAAGGGCTTGTCGGGGAACGCGGGGGCTATAGGGGTGGTTGGTGGGACTACGGACACGGGAGTGGGACAGAGCATTACGGTCTTAACAGGGAGGGGCAGATATGGCGGGGACTTTAGGGCAGGCCATTACCGGGGAAGGAGGGCTCGCTACGTCACAGAGATCCCTCCTTCCGGCCCTATGAGTCCCACTCCAAGGCCAGGTGGTGTGAGTAATCAGGACCCTGGCCTCAGGCTGCTGGCGCTAAATGCCAGGTCTGTAGTTCATAAAGCTCCTCTCATTCGGGACTTGATTTTAGATGAGAGGGCAGACCTGGCATGTATTACTGAGACCTGGCTGGGCCCGGAGGGAGGAGTCCCCCTCGTAGAGATGTGCCCAGAGGGTTTTCAGGTGCACCATCAGCCGAGAGCTCAGGGAAGGGGTGGGGGTGTGGCTATTGTTATCCGAGAGTCTCTAGCACCTCGTAGGATCCCTGCTCCGGAGCTTGTCGGGTGTGAGTCCCTGCTGGTGAAGTTGGACCTCAAGGGTCAAGTGGGTCTGCTGCTAATGTACCTGCCTCCTAACTGTGTTGCAACAGCCCTCCCCTCGCTCCTCGAGTCGATAGCCGAGCTGGCAGTTGAGTTCCCCAGACTTATGGTTCTGGGGGATTTCAATCTGCCTTCGCTCGGTGAACACTCTGATGGAGCGCAGGAGTTCATGGCTTCCATGACAACCATGGGCTTGACCCAAGTAATCCGAGGACCAACCCACTCAGCGGGTCACACGCTTGACCTCGTATTCCTCTCGGAGCAGTGGAATTGTGATCTTGGTCTGAGGGGTAGCGAGATCTTGCCCCTGTCATGGTCAGACCACTACCTATTGAGGCTTGACTTTCGGAGACCAAACCCCCACTGTAGGGAGGAGGAACCGACCAGGTGGTTCTGCCCCAGGCGACTTATGGACCCTTCGGGGTTCCAGACGGAGCTTGGGGTTATTCCTGATACTCTCGCCCGCAGTTCGGCGGAGACTCTGGTTGCTGCCTGGGATCTGGCAGCGGCGGAGTCTCTTAACCGGATTGCGCCTCTACGGCCGCTCCGAGGCAGTGGATCCCGGAAGGCTCCTTGGTTTACTGAGGAACTCCGGGAGATGAAGCGCCGAAGGAGACGCCTAGAGCACCTATGGAGGTCCAGCAAATCCGAATCGAGCCGAGCATTTTTGACAACCTGCACCAGAGATTATGTTCGGGCAATTAGGACGGCTAAGAAAACACACATTGCCTCTCTGGTTGCGTCTGCTGAGTCGCGCCCAGCCGCCCTGTTTAGGATAACCCATTCCCTCCTAAATAGGAGGGATACGGGCGATCCGCTGCAGGGCAGGGCTGAGGACTACGTCCAATTTCTCGCAGACAAGGTTGCTTGGCTCCGGGCGGACCTGGACTCCAATCCCGCAGTACCAGCCAAGGCACTAAGGGATGATCTGGTAAGTCATCACTGGATTGAGTTTCAGGCTGTTGTCCCTGAGGATGTGGACAAGGCCATGAGAGCTGTAGGTGCCTCCACATGTGTGCTGGACCCGTGCCCTTCCTGGCTGGTTGTAAACAGCAGGGAGGTGACACGAGGCTGGATCCAGGCGGTTGTTACCGCCTCTCTTCGGGAGGGGATCTTTCCCCCCGCTTTAAAGACGGCGGTGGTGAGACCCCTCCTGAAGAAACCATCCTTGGATCCAGCTGTTTTAAATAACTATCGTCCAGTCTCCAACCTCCTCTTTGTGGGGAAGGTTGTTGAGAAGGTGGTGGCCTTTCAGCTCCAGCGGTCCTTGGAGGAAGCCAGCTATCTCGATCCGTTCCAGTCTGGCTTCAGACCTGGCTGCAGCACAGAAACCGCTTTGGTCGCGTTGACCGATGATCTCTGGAGAGCCAGGGATGGAGGCCACGCCTGCATCCTAGTCCTCCTTGACCTCTCGGCGGCTTTCGATACCATCGACCATGGTATCCTTCTGCGATGACTGCGGGAGGTGGGGGTGGGAGGCGCTGTTTTACAGTGGTTCTCCTCTTACCTCTCGGACAGGTCGCAGTCGGTGTTAGTTGGGGAGCAGAGATCGACCCCTAGGCCCCTAACGTGTGGGGTGCCTCAGGGTTCGGTCCTGTCCCCCCTTCTTTTCAACATCTACATGAAACCGCTGGGTGAGATCATTCGATGGCACGGGATAAAGTACCATCAATATGCAGACGATACTCAATTGTATCTGTCCGCCCCGTGCCAACTCAACGAAGCGATGGATGTGATGAGCCAGGGGCTGGATGCTGTTAAAGACTGGATGGGGGTCAACAAGCTTGTGCTCAATCCAGAAAAGACCGAGTGGCTGCTGTGTTTCCCTCCCAAGAATTGGCCAAGTACTCTATCTCTCAGGCTGGGGGGGTCAAACTATACGCCCCTCAGACAGGGTTCGCAACTTGGGAGTCCTCCTGGACCCACAGCTGACCTTCGAACATCATTTGTCAGCTGTGACCAGGGGAGCATTTGCCCAGGTTCGCCTGGTACACCAGTTGCATCCCTACCTGAACCGGGAGGCCCTCACAACAGTCACTCGTGCCTTTGTGACCTCTAGGCTGGAATATTGCAATGTGCTCTACATGGGGCTGCCCTTGAAGAGCATTCGGCGACTCCAGCTATTCCAGAACGCGGCCGCGCGAGCGATAGTGGGTGCACCTCGGTTCACCCACGTAACACCTATCCTCCGCGAGCTGCACTGGCTACCTGTTGATCTCTGGGTGCGCTTCAAGGTGCTACTTATCACCTATAAAGCCCTTCATGGTAGTGGGCCTGGGTACTTGAGAGACCGCCTACTGCCAATTACCTTCACCAGACCGATTCGATCGCATCGATTAGGCCTCCTCCGAATCCCATCTTCTAGCCAGTGCAAACTGGCAACTACCCGGAGGAGGGCCTTCTCGGTGGCTGCTCCGTCCCTTTGGAACGAACTCCCCGTGGAGATTCGGACCCTCACCACCCTCCAATCCTTCCGCGCTGCTGTAAAGATCTGGCTGTCCCGGCTGGCCTGGGGTTAAGATTATAGCCCCACTCAAATTGTGTGATTGTTGCATTTTTCTCTTTTAATATGCTGTATTGTTTATTGTTTGTTGTTTCCCCCTCCCTTTTGAATTGTGAGCCGCCCTGAGTCCCCTTAGGGAAAAGGGCAGCATACAAATAAAGGCAAAAGTAAAAAAGTAAAGTAAAGTAAAAGACATGGACGAAACAATACCACAATTTAAAACAATCAACAACCACACCATTCGAGTGGGGACAAGAACTCATCAGCCCCAGGCCTGTCGGAACAGCCAGGTTTTAACTTGAGAAGAGATTGCAATTTCTTTCCTCACTGAAGCCCCAATGAACTAGGAAAGACTTTATCTTTTTCGTGAGATTGAGTTCTGCCTTAAAGCAGAGCGGTGCAAATTGCCGGATAAATTGTGGCAAGAGAGAGAGAGAGAAAGAGCTTTTATCAAAGCGCACAATTTTGTCTGCCTTCACAGACCCACAAAACCCAGCTATTCTTGACACGGTCAGTCGCAGGGAGTAGACAGAAACCCTCTTGTCAACTGCTTGCTTGGGAGATGTGGTTAATATGGATAAAATGCCTCATTCATTGCCATCTTCCTCTCTTGCCAAACTGTGGGTTCCGCATTTCTCCCGGGCCACGTGTCTTGCAGAAACAGCTGGAACAGATGAGGACCATAATGGTGGAAGCCTCTGCTGGCCAGCCAAGTGCAAATGAATTCTCCTTCTGTTTTGCAGTCGAGGAGGTACGTCCAAGGGAATAGCAACAGGCAGCAAAAAAAAAAAACCCACACACAAACTTTTGACATCCTTGCAGTAATGAGGTCGCTGTGTGTGAATTCAGACACTGGGTTCAGTTTCATGAAAAATTGAGCATGCCTAATGATTTAGCTGGGGCACATGTGCCTGTATGTGAGTCTGTGTGGTATCTTTTATCTTGTTGTTAGTTGCGAAGTCGTGTCTGACCCATCGTGACCCCTTGGACAACGTTCTTTCAGGTCTTCCTGTCCTCTATCATCCTCTGGAGTCCATTTAAGCTCATGCCTACTGCTTTGGTGACCCCATCCAGCACCTCATTCTCTGTCATCCCCTTCTTCTTTTGCCCTCAATCTTTCCCAGCATTAGGCTCCAGTGAGTCCTTCCTTCTCATTGGGGGGCCAAAATATTTAAGTTTCATCTTCAGGATCTGCCCTTCTAAAGAGCAGTCAGAGTTGATATCTTCTAGGACTGACCGGTTTGATCGTCTTGCAGTCCAAGGGACTCACAGGAGTCTTCTCCAGCACCATAGTTCAAAGGCCTCAATTCTTTGACACTCAGCCTTTCTTATGGTCCAACATTCACAGCCATATATTGCAACTGGGAAAACCACAGCCATGACTATATGCACTTTTGTTGGCAAGATGATGTCTCTGCTTTTTAGTATGCTGTCTAGATTTTCCATAGTTTTCCTCCCCAGAAACAAGCGTCTTTTAATTTCTTGACTGCAGTCCCCATTTGCGGTGATCATGGAGCCCAGGAAAATAAAATCTGACACTACCTCCATTTCTTCCCCATCTATTTGCCAGGAATTGAGAGTGCCGGATGCCATGATCTTCGTTTTCTTGATGTTGAGTTTCAAGCCAACTTTTTTACTCTCCTCCTTCACCCGCATCAAGAGACTCTTTAGTTCCTCTTCACTTTCTCTGCCATTAGAGTGGTACCATCTGCATACCTGAGGTTGTTGTCTTTGTCTTTTATCTTGAAGACAATGGAAAACCACAGAATTAGAGATACTTCCTTTGTCAGTTGAAGTGACAGTTAAACTAGATGCAAGAAAATCCCAGTTTGATTCCTGCCATGTCTATCTAATCTGGGAAACAAATGAAAAAAACTCAGGAGACAATCCAAGTGCAGATAATATTTAGCTACAGATCCAAAGGTCAGAAACTGTTATAGGTCAACTGGGTAACATTCGTTAACTTTAAGTTTCACTCCCGTTGTAAGGGGAAATTCAAAGAAAATTAACCAACACTGGGTTTTCCCTGGTTGGTTGCAACGATCAGGTTAAAAATAGCTTCGGATTGTATTCATTTATTTATTTAATACATTCCAAGGCCATGCTCTGCGCAGCTCCATTGTGAAGCATTCAAGCTTTAAATGCATCGAAGCAATAAAGTTCTTGCAGCAAATTGACCCTTTTGTTATGAAAGTGGAGGGGTAAGCAGAAGCAAAATGGAAACCGTGCACCCCAAACAAATTTGTGAAAGTTGCTAGCGCATGAGAAAACTCACCTTTATGCAAATAGGCCGACCCTTGAATGTAGCGCTACCTGTTGCTGAAAGAGTTCTTGTCGTAGTCTTCTTGAGAGATTAGAAAAGTGAAGATTTATGGAACCTTGTTTAAAAGATGGCCTTTCATTCTTGAGGGAAATCAAATCAATCAGAATAGAGCTGGATGGGACCTTGGAGGTCTTCTAGTCCAGCCCCCTGCTCAAGCAGGACACCCTATACCAGCGATGGCGAACGTTTTTGGATCGCGTGCCAAAAGCGGGGGGAGCGCAGGGGGGGTCGTGCATGGGTGTGCCACACTCATAATGCTATTCGTACGACCAACACTCCCCCCCCCCATTTTTGGCATTTTTTTTTGCCCTCCCCAGGCTCCAGAGGCTTTATAAGAGCCTGGGGAGGGCGAAAACAGCCTCCCCTGCTCCCCGGAGGCCCTCCAGAGGCTTCAGGGAAGCTCCTTTAGGAGCGGGGGAGGCTGTTTTCGCCCTCCCCAAGCTTCAGTGCCCTTAAGGAGGCTTCCCTGAAGCCTCCGGAGGACGAAAAACAGTTCCATGGACAAACTGGAAGGCCCTGAAGGCTCCGGAGGGCTAAAACAGGCCCTATGTGTAAGCTGGAAGTCCGTTCCTGAATTTTCAGTTTGCCCATAGGGCCAGTTTTTCATACTCCAGAGGCTTCCTGAAGCCTCCGGAGGGCAAAAAATGGCCTCAAAATAAGGCCGAAGTCAACTGGCCAGCACACGCATGGGCACTGGCCACCTGACAGGGCAATGCCTCCCGTGCCCTGCAAATGGCTCCGCGTGCCACCTGTGGCACGCGTGCCATAAGTTCGCCATCACGGCCCTATACCAATTCAGACAGGTGGCTGTCCAGTTTCTTCCTTAAAATCTCCAGTGATGAAGACCCACAACTTCTGATGGCAAGCTGTTCCACTGGTTAATCATCCTCACCGTTAGTAAGTTTCTCCTTATTTCCAGGTTGATCCTCTCCTTGGTTAGTTTCCATCCATTGCTTCTTGTTCTGCCCTCTGGTGCTCTGGAGAATAGGCTGACCCCCCTAGTATCTTTCACATACTAGAATTCTGCTATCATGTCACCCCTAGCTGTTTTTCTTCTCTAGACTAGCCAAACCCTGAAACCATTCTTCATACGTTTTAGTCTCCAGGCCTTTAATTTTCTTAGTTGCTCCTTTTGGCACTTTTTCCCAAGTCTCAACATTTTTTTGGAATGGGGTGACCACAGAAAGGTTTTCACCAGCAAATGCTTTCCACAAGAGCATTCCTGGAGAGATTGGGTTGCATTATTGAAGTGCATGTGCGTTTTCACCGTCTGAAACAGTGAAAACACACATGGACCGTAGAAAAATAGAAAATTAATAGCAGAAAAAGACCCGGTGGTCCATCAAGTCTGCATTTTGAGGTTTTCTTTTTGTTCTCTCCTTTCTATTTTATATTATTATTTATTTATTTGTTTGTTTGCTTATTGGGCAATAGATATGTGATCATCCCAAGCCTGATTAGACTCCTAAGCCATGCTGCAAAACTAGTGGTTGGAGTTAGGAGAAAAACAAGATCCCATTGCATTGTGTTCCATTTCATTTCCAATTAATTAAATTTACAGTTCATTTTATCAATTGCTATATTTAATAAAGAGGGACACGGTGGCTCAGTGGCTGAGCTTGTCGATCAGAAAGGTTGACAGTTCGGCGATTCGAATCCCTAGCGCCGCGTAACAGGGTGAGCTACCATTACTTGCCACAGCTCCTGCCAACCTAGCAGTTCGAAAACATGTAAAAATGCAAGTAGAAAAATAGGGACCACGTTTGGCGCACAGAAGCGTGCTGTGCGCCTTCGGTGTTGAGTCATACCGGCCACATGACCACAGAGACGTCTTCGGACAGCGCTGGCTCTTCAGCTTTGAAACGGAGATGAGCACCACCCCCTAGAGTCGGGAACGACTAGCACATATGTGCGATGGGAACCTTTACCTTTATATTTAATAGTTTCCCTGCCTTCTCACATCACACATCAGAACTGAATAACTTTTGAAGCATTGAAATCCCAGATTATCTCTGCCTGCCTAGACTGGAGTTTTGCTCACTCACTTTCTGTGTGTGTGTGTGTGTGTTCTCTCTTTTTCAGATCCTCTTCCAAATCCTTAAAAGCAGACACATATTTTACTTCAGTGACTGGCTCATGCGAAGAAGCATGTGTGTGCTTATTATTTTTAGAACTTTCCTGCTTTTCAATCCCCATGCCACCTCTTGGGGGGGGGGGGAAATGCCTCTTTTTCCATTGTGACATTTCTAGTTCCCTTTGGTATCGCCTGGGGTGGATGTGTTTTTTCCACCTCAGGCATGGCTTGTCCTGAAATGAGAAGCATAAGAATTAATGGAGGGTGGGTAGCAGAACATTTCTTATTTAAGTGTCAGGAAAACAGAAGGAGCATTCATACATTTCTCTCTCATTCCTTCCTCCCATGGCTGTCATGAGCCAGGAGAGCATATAAATCTTGTCCAGATGAACCACTTAGGTGTGTTTCTTTTAGCTAGGCAGGGAAGGGAGAAGGAAAGGGAAGGCAAGTAAATAAGACAAAAATCACAAGCGAGACAGTTACTACAGCAGTAGCTTCTGTCTGATTTAAAACACAAAGAGATTTTCAGCTCTGAAGGTGTTGTGGCCCGCCAGGAGAGGTGGCAGCAGATTCGGTCAGTGAGGAGGTTGGGGAGGAACATGGGACAGTCCTGGAGTCTGGGGAAGGCTCTGATGAAGGCTCTGTGTCGGAGGAAGAGAGTGGGCCAGGGCTGTCTAACAGTTATCAGCTGCCTTTGGAGTCAGGCATCATTGAGGCAGAAGAACAGCTGGAACCTGTCCCCAGTGTGCACCTGTGCAGAGTTGCCAGATGAAGGGAATAGTTAAGGAATAAGGGTCGACTTGGGAGTAAAGCCACAGGTGGACGGTGAATGGCCCTTCCCATAGGGAATAAAATAATAATTTATGCGCTCTACATAGGGCAGCCCTTGAAGAGTATTCGGAGACTTCAACTCGTCCAGAACGCAGCTGCGTGAGCGATTGTGGGTGCACCTCGGTACACCCACGTTACACCTATCCTCCGCGAGCTGCACTGGTTACCGATCAGTCTCCGGATACGCTTCAAGGTGCTAGTCGTAACTTATAAAGCCCTTCATGGTATTGGATCTGGGTACTTGAGAGACCGCCTGCTGCCAATTACCTCCAACAGACCTATTAGATCCCACAGGGTTGGCCTCCTCCGGGTGCCATCTACCAGCCAATGCCACCTGGCTATTACCCAGGGGAGGGCCTTCTCTGTGGCAGCTCTGGCCCTCTGGAATGAACTCCCCGCAGGGATTCGGACCCTCACCTCTCTCCAGGCCTTCCGAAAAGCCGTCAAAACCTGGCTTTGCCAGCAGGCCTGGGGGTGATGAGTTCCCTCCCCTCTCGACATGTATAGTTGTGTGACTGTTGTCTACTTTTATTATTTGTATTTTGTCTTTTTATGTTCCCCTTTTCCCCCCTTGAATTGTTCGCCGCCCTGAGTCCTCCCGGAGAAGGGCGGCATACAAATAATAAAATACAAATACAAATACAAATAATAATAAAATAGTAGCAAAAGTGTTTGCAGGAGACAATTACTTCATTCCTGCATTCTTGCCAAGTATTGCGGCGTCTGAAAGATATCGGCCTGGCCACACTCCAAGCCTGATAAAGGTCGGCAATTGTGAACTAGCTTGAAAGACTGTGGAAGACGAAAGACTTTGCTGGAGAGGAATTCAATGTAAATTAAATAAAAGGGTTTTATCGGGACAAGGACTCGGCTTCATGCTGCTGGGGAAGCCTAGGTCAGAAGAGAAAGTCTGTCTTTTGTGGTGTGCCAATGTTGCCAGCAAGTGTGCTTCCCTTCGTTAGATGTTTCTTGATTTGGGGGATTGGGAAAAAGAGGGATCAAAAGTGATACGCTACAGTTTTGTCAGAACTCTAAATTTTGAATAAAGGGAGATTAATAAATATTGGGAGGGTAGTCTTGGTTAAGGCATGAACAGCCTTGAGGCAGGAAGTGGGTCACATCCATGAACAACGATTTGAGCTTGAACTGGAACAAACTCAACTATGCTAAAGGTACCGTATATACTCGAGTATAGGCCGACCCGAATATAAGCCGAGGCACCTAATTTTACCACAAAAACTGGAAAAGTTATTGACTCGAGTATAAGCCTAGGGTGGGAAATGCAGCAGCTACCGGTAAATTTCAAAAATAAAAATAGATACCAATAATGTTTTTGAATATTTATTTCAAAGAAAAACAGTAAACTAGCGGTGTATTCAATGAAATACTTCACTCACCTCATGATGCTGATGTCCCGCTGTGATGATGATGTCCCGTGCAGCCGCGGGAGCGATGTCCCGCCTCCTATGACACACGGCACAGTGATTCCTATCATTGGATCACTGTACCAGAGGAGGTGGGACATCGCTATGTGGCTGCTTGCCATAACAAGGAGGAGGTGGGACATCGTTGCAGAGCGGCAGGAGGGGGAGGAAGGGGAATCGTAAGACAGCCCTGCATTACATTAGAACGTGAGGAGGGGGGATGGTGCGGTGCGCGCTGCGCGGCAAACTGACACAGAGGGAGGGGAAACTCACAGGGGCACTGGGCCATTCACGAGTGTCACCCAGCGGCATGGCCCCGCCCCTTTTTCTCCTCCATTTCGGGCAAATTTTTCACTGACTCGAGTATAAGCCGAGGCGGCTTTTTTCAGCCCAAAAAGTGGGCTGAAAAACTAGGCTTATACTCGAGTATATACAGTAATAGAGACTTTTTTGGGGGGGGGGGAGAGTACCATTTTGGATTATTTTTCTCGGCACACCCAAGAGTGTACAGGTAGTCCTTGACTTACAACAGTTTGTTTAGTGAACCTTAGAAGTACCATGTTTCCCTGAAAACAAGACAGGGTCTTATTTTCTTTTGACCCCCGAAATAAGCACTTGGCCTTATTTTCGGGGAGTCTTATTATTTTTCAGATGTAGGAGGCGGTGAGCGTGGTCACCTCGTGGCTGCTGCTGCGTTGCAATATTTTTGGAGAGTGCTTATTTTCAGGGGAGGGCTTATTTTAGCGCATGCGCTCAAAAACCCCCCAATTGGGCTTATTATCTGGGGAGGTCTTATTTTTGGGGAAACAGGGTAACAACAGCGCTGGAAAAAATGACTTATGACCATTTTTCACACTTAGCACCTTTGTGGCATCTCTACGGTTGGGTCATCCTTTCAGAGATATTTCCTCACCTAAAGAGAAACAGAATGGGCATGGATGGGCAAAAATGCAGTGAGAATGGGAGCAACTTCCAACTTTCTGCCATTTTGACCACAGCTAACTGCCCTCTGCAAACTTATGGTGTGATTGGTCTACATGACCTCAAAACCACTAGGCTATGACCCTTCTAAAAACCAAAAGAGGAGCCGGTCTACCCAGTCACCAGTAGGTTACGGCAGGACAGTCTATTGCAGTGAGGGCGAACCTTTTCGGCATTGAGTGCCGAAAAGGGAGCGTGTGTGCATGCTTGTCTGGGATGCATCCCAGAAGAGGAGCTGCCCAGGAGCTGCATGCATGCATCGGAAAACAAACTTCCATTTTCCAGTGCGCACATGCGCAGTGGCCAGCTAGTCTTCCAGTTACTGGCAAGCATGCACACGCTGGAAAACGGAAGACCTAGTCTTCAATTCCGGCACTGCCGCGCACACAAAGGCCAGCTGATCGACATGCACGCACGCATGCCAGAAAGCTGGAAGAGGAACGGGCAACACCGAACGCGCTAGGCAAGATGGCGCCGCGTGCCACTTTGGGCACACGTTCCTAGGTTTCCAATCACTGGTCTATTGAATCTTTGGGCAGTGGCACAGCAGCATTGAAACAACCACAAATTTGTCAAATTTCTATCCTGCTGGGCCCCGGTTTTGGATGCATTTTGCAATTTGTTCCATTTAAGGTACATTGGTTCAAAAATTATTGCCCTGTGATGCCCCATCTTGCCTGGTTAAAGGTTACAGACAATTTTAGTAGTATATAGAGATACTATAGCTATATATTTGTTAACTGTTTTTTAAGATAAAAAGCAATGGATGGAAACCAATCAAGGAGAAAATCAACCTAAAACTAAGGAGAAATTTCCTGATAGTGAGAAAATTAACCAATGGAATGGTTTGCCTTCGGAAGTTGTGAATGCTCAATCACTGGAGGCTTTTAAGAAGAGACTGGACAGCCACTTGTCTGAAATGGTATAGGGTCTCCTGCTTGAGCAGTGGGTTGGACTAGAAGACCTCCAAGGTCCCTTCCAACTCTGTTATTTTCCGGATCGAGGGACAGGAGGCTCCAGTGGATGCTATTGACATGCCCATTTGGCCACGAGACTGGGATGAAGCTGAAGACACGCCTCTGTGCTCCACCCTTTCTTCTCCACTTCATCTCAGTCTGGCTAAAAGACGAGACATATTTTTAACTTCTCCTGCGATTTCTATCTCTACTGGAACCTCCTTGCCTCTGCATCCACCGTAGCTAGCTCTCTGCTCTAGCCTGTAAGTAGCTCTACGTGGTTTTCCTTTCTAACCACCAGGGAGTGTTACTTTGTATCCTTGGGATCAGAGAGAGTGCTGACGTTGCGGCAGCCATTTCCGGTTTTGCCAAGCACGTGGCGCCAATCCCTGGGTTTTTTTATGCGATCAGGAGGCTAGAGGCTAGGGATTCCCAACCCAGAGGCCTCCCCCCCATCGCACCAATCTACTGGAAACAGCTTCGGCAGCTGGATTCAAGCCGCAAAGAGCACGGAGCGCTGGGAAGAGCGCAAAGAATTTTTTTTGTTTTTTGTTTTGAACTGTGAGCGTGCCACAGAGTGGAGGAGAGAGCGCGAAGCGACCCGGGCCGAGGCAAGCCTTGGCGGCAGCCCCCAAACACACCATTCTTGGTGCTGAGGAACCAGAGAATTCTGGCTGGGATTCTCTGGATGTAGATGATCTGCCAAGGGGGCTGCAAAATCTCATTGAAAGAGCAATTGCCTCTGGAATTGCACATGGATTGCAGCAGCAGACTGCTCAGTTCCCCACCCATGGGAATTAGCTTTGGTAGGTCCCATCCACTGGAGCCTCCTGTCCCTCGCTCCGGTAAATGGCAGTTGGTCTTACCTGATAGCTGAGGTGGTGGGAGTTCTCCTTTGTCCCTTGCTTTCAGGTCTGAGGGGAGCTCACTTCGATTAAGTGGAGAAGGAAAGGTGGAGCACAGAGGCGTGTCTTCAGCTTCATCCCAGTCTCGTGGCCAAATGGGCGTGTCAATACCATCCACTGGAGCTTCCTGTCCCAGCCCTGAAAATAGCAGTTCAGGTAACTCTAACCCCACACTTTCCATTTCTACATTTACCATGCTTTCCCTCTAATTTGCGTTTTATCATTTCAGTCTGCTGAAGTGGACTAACAAATTTATAATAAAGAGCCTGAACTTTTAGTGAGCTTTATGCTCTGACTGGAATTTTGGATGCAACATCTAGTCTGACAATTAACTAGGCGAGGCTCCAATCTTATATATCATGTTATCTGTGAACAATCCCTACTGAAATTAAGCGGACATTTTTGGATAGTTATAAATAGGAATGCTCAAAGTTGAAAAGGTATAAGAAAGGACAAGCTGATTATTTAAAAGGATAAGAGCCCTGCCCCCATGAATCTTAAGAAAACTTTCTATAGCTAGACGAATAACTGATCCCTTGAGCCCAGTATAATCTGAAATGTTAGCAGTAATCTCTATGTTTTTCCAGAAGCAGATGTCTTTCTGCTATTACTGTCCAACATGAGTAAAATGATTCTAATCAACATGTTTCTGAATAAAGAGATTATGGTACTAGAATTTAAAAGATAGGCAGGGACTCTCTTGCAAATATTGCAGCCAGATTTCTGATTGAACTGAAACTGATTTTTAATTTATTTTAATATTGTTCACATTGCTTGCAGCATTTAGGGGAAATTATCTCACCAATCAAATTCAGTTCAGTCCAAAGATTATTCTTGCAAGATTGGGTGCGGGTAAAGGTAAAGGTTCCCCTCGCACATATGTGCTGGTCATTTCCGACTCTAGGGGGCGGTGCTCATCTCCATTTCAAAGCCGAAGAGCCAGCGCTGTCCGAAGACGTCTCCGTGGTCATGTGGCCGGCATGACTAAACGCCAGAGGCACACGGAACGCTGTTACCTTCCCACCAAAGTGGTCCCTATTTTTCTACTTGCATTTTTACATGCTTTTGAACTGTTAGGTTGGCAGAAGCTGGGACAAGTAACGGGAGCTTACTCTGTTGCATAGTACTAGGGATTTGAACCGCTCAATTGCCGACCTTTCTGATCGACAAGCTCAGCGTCTTAGCCACTGAGCCATCATGTCCCCTTAGGATGCAGATACCATTGCAGAAATCAGAACTGTCCATGTCCAACCATTCTGTTTAATTTCTCTTCACTTTCCTCACCAAAGGTCATTCTCAGCATTAATCAGTGGAACAGCTTGCCTCCAGAGGCTGTGGGTGCTCCAACACTGGAGGTTTTTAAGAAGAGATTGGACAACCATTTGTCTGAAATGTTACAGAGTCTCCTGCTTGAGCAGGGGGTTGGACTAGAACAGTGATCCCCAACCCCCGGTCCGCGGACCGGTGCCGGGCCGTGGAGTACCTGGCACCGGGCCGCGCAGCGGCCGGGGGCCATGCAACGGCCGACTCTTCACTCATGCAGCGCCGTCGCCGGAGGGGGGGAGCTGCGCGGAAGCACAGGAGCAAGTGAGGCGAGGAGGAAGAATCCCCCGCTACTACACCACCTCCGCCCCCTCCCCGAGTCAGCCGTCCCCTCAGTGAACGCCTCCGCCTCTTTCTCCTTTCTCGCCTCAGTCGGCTCGCCTGGAAGCGAGGCGAGGAGGGGGCGGACCATGCGCTGGAAGCGGAGCCCTTGGAGGCCGCCCTCTTCTTTTTCCCGCCCGGCCTTGGCTTGTGAGAAGGAACGGCGGGAGAGGTAGAGAGAGAGAGAGAGAGAGAGAACGTCGGGCAGCCGAGGGCGGGGGGGAGATGGGGGGTGCGCGATTTTGGCGCCAGATTCAGGCCGCCGCTGCCGCTATTGCAGCGCACGGTGGAAAAGCGGCGGTCTTGCCCACCCCTTCCCTGCCTCCCGCCCGCTCCAGTTGCCGCAGCCAGGGGTGGGGGCTCGGTGCCTGAAGTCTCTTGCCTCTTTTCCAAAATTTCGCCAACGGGCATCGGTGAAGCGCGCTCTTTCTCTTCCTCACAAAACACATTTCCTTTCCCCCCACGCGTAGTTATTGGCGATATGGACTCTTGGAGGCTGCGCTCCCGGGTCGCGTTTCCTTTTTGCAGCCCACGAGAATGCCTGGTTCTGAGCCTCAAAAAACGAGAGTTCTCTTAAGGCTGCAAAAAAGGAATATACTTTGGTCCTTGAAGCGCTTTTCCTGTTATTTGGACATTATATATATACGTACGTACATACGTACGGTATGTATATATGCATGTATGTATATATATGTGTGTGTGTATATATATATATATATATATATATATATATATATATATATATATATATATATATATATATATATATATATGTCTGTAGTCCATAATATAGTGATGATTTTTAAAAAAATTAGTTGAGCACATGGAATCTTTTTTCTTTTAGTATATTTTGGAGATGGGGGCCCACTTTGTTATTTAAGATAGTATCTCCTTTTATATATGGTAGTGAAGATACCTAATACTCCCACCTTGTGAGATGGGGGGGCTTAGATAGAGTGAATGGGCTTAATACTGTATTCTTTTTACATTGCTATCCTCTGGCTTATTTAATTTTGCCCTTGCTCTTTTTATCTTTGACCTTGATTAATTCAGCTGTTTATTCCTTAAAATCTACATACAAAATGGAAGGTGGGATATGATTCAGGTGTTGAATTGGGAAGGTGGATTTAAAAAGTATGTTTGTATTCCCCCATTTTCGCCCCCCGACCCCTGCACGCGCTCAGCGGGCCACGGTAAAATTATCAAAGGCTGACTGGTCCGCGGCGATAAAAAGGTTGGGGACCACTGGACTAGAAGACCTCCAAGGTCCCTTCCAATTCTGTTATATCTGTTATTTAAGATGTTTGCTCTTTAAAGCCATCCAGAGTTGCTTGGTAGTGAGCTATGTGGCACACACATTTTTAATAAATAAATACAGTTCTCCCTATTAAGTTCTTTTTGACTTCTGTATTTCTTCAAGTAGGAGATTTATTTATTAATCAAATTTATATAGCCTTTATTCATAATTTATAATCCCCTCTGTCTCTTGAAGAGGCTTTGGTTATATAAGAATGAGCACCTATAAGTCCAATTTGTTCAGGAGGAATCTGGAGACATGTCCTTTAGCATATGAACCTTTGGTCAGATTCATTCCTGGCTAGGCTTCCGGTTTTCAACATTGACGCCTTTAAATGTTGGTGTTTGAGAAGACTCCTGAGAGCAGCATGGATATTTAAGAAAACAAACAAATGGATCATGGAAAAGTTCGGCCCACTCAAAGCACAAAGGACCAGGCACAGATGATCTTACTATGGACACATTAGCCAAGCAATAATTCTGTGGAGGAGGATACAATACTGGGAAAGGTAGAAGGAAAGGAAAGGAGAGGAAAGCCAGAGGCAAAATAGACGGATTCGGCTTCAGCAGCAGTCGGGCAGACTTGGGAGGAGCTGAAGGACCACATTCAGAAGACATAGTTCTAGGGCACTGTTGGCAAACCTTTTCGGCATCACGTGCCGAAACGGGAGCTGTGTGCACACGCACAGGAGCACCAGAAACAGGAAGAGCAGCTGAGCTTCCTGTTTCCGGCATGCACATGCACGCTGGTCTTCTGGTTTCTGGCACACATGCATGCACAAAGACCAGCTGTCCAGTGTGCATGCGCACACCAGAAACCAGAAGCTCAGCTTCCTGTTGTGTGCATACGTGCCGGGGAGCTGTTCTTCTGGCGTTCCCGCACATGCGAAGACCAGCTGGCTGATGTGCCTGGAAAGATGGCTCTGCGTGACACTTCTGGCACGCGTGCTACAGTGGTGGGTTCCGGATCCCGGTGCAACCGGTACAGTGCAATGGGGCAGGGCGTCCACCACATGAATACATGCAGTGTGTGCCTGTGTACTTACCGCTCGTGATGTTCCGCGATGCTCCAGCTGCTCGGTGGAGCATCATGCAGGCGCTGTACGATCCATGCGCGTGTGCGGAAGCCCCGAACAGTTCAAATACAGGTAAGGAGGTCAGGCCGGTGGGCCCTCCAGAGCACCGTACCGGAACGGTACCTGGTGCTCCCAGCAGGCACCGGTATGCCCATGCTGGGGAGTACCGGTCGTATTCCACCACTGGCGTGCTATAGGTTCGCCATCACGGTCCTACAGAAAATCCATCCACAGGTAGTCCTTTGCTTACAACCATCCGTGTTGTGACTCAGCAGAAGTTTGCTGTGAGTTGAGTCGGGATGCAGGAATAATGAGCAGCTGTTGCTCGTTAGTGTCGTCTTCTGCAGATAAAAGACGGATGGTGCCACGCCTGAGTTGCAGAAGTCAACGTTCGTTCGTGGTTCGTCGTGTGTGGTTCATCGTTTCGAGATTCAAAGAGGTACTTGGATAAGTGATTTGCTTTCTGTAAACCTGGTTTGCTGTAAGAGCTTTTTGTTTTTGCTTTTGCTGTGTAACTTTTTGCTAGAGACTTTATCTACGTTTATTTTTGGGCTCGCAGCCAGCTTGAGCCAGGACTGATAAAGACATTCTTTTACAAGCCTTGTCTGACTGTCGTGTCTGTAATAGCGAAGAGGGGGGTCAGAACACATCCGTTTAGTAACTGTTTTGATGCTGCGTTTAATGACTTTACAATGGCCTGAAAATGTGACTTACAATTGTTTTTCCCACTTAGAACCATTACAGCGTCCCCCCCATGGTCACCTGATCAAAATTCAGACCCTTGACAACTGGCTCATGTTTATGATGATTGCAATATCCCGGGGTCATGTGATCACCATTTGTGATCTTTTGACCAGCAAAATCAACTGGGAAGCCAGATTCACTTAACAACCGTGTTACTAACTTAACAACTGCAATGATTTGCTTAACAACTACGGCAGGAAAGATTGCAAAATGGGGGGAAAACTCACTTTACCAACTGTCTTGCTTAGCTATGGGAATTTTGGGCTCCATTGTGGTCATATGTTGAGGACTACCTATATGTGGTTGCTAAGAGTCCATGCCAATTTGAGGGCACGTAATCAAGCCAATATTTCCTGATTTGTCCTCCATCCTAGTACCATTCATAAGTTTTGGACTACAGTTCCCATGGCTGTGCTGCCTATATGGCTTTTCATCTTAATGGGAAAAAAGAAGAAAAATCATGCTGCAAAGGGCTGAGTTTTATAAGCCTTGATCGCGTTGCTCCCTGATTTTCTAAACTGAAAACACCTCAAGCGTCTTTAACCTTTTTCTTAGAATTGCTCCAGTCCTCCTTATTTTTGAGTTTGCATTGAGCCAGGAAGTTCGCCTTTAAAAAAAAAGGGACTGTGCTTACCTTTTTTATTTTCCTTCTTTCATATCCCTTTTATGCTTTTTGGTTGTAAGGCAACCAAATGAATTACACTGGTCTTTGCAACCCACTCTAGTAGCCTTGTCTGAACTGATGAGTTGGCTAAAAAAAATTCCTTTGGATGCGAATTCCTTCAGTCTGTAATGAGTCTGCAATAACAAATGTTATGCTTGCTACCTGGACCTCATTAACTTGAGATCACAACAGATTGAGCGTGGCATTCCACATGCAAAGTATGTGCTTAATCTACGAGATACAGTCTCTCCCTTAAAACCAGAAAATAGGACTTCCCACAATACACTGGACTAGACTAAAATTGAATTAGCATGTTGAAGAACTCCAGTAAGCCATCGCCCTGGCCGCTGGGTGAGATCATCCGACATGGCGGTGCGAGTTATCATCAGTGCGCTGATGATATCTAGCTTTATATCTCCACCCTAGGCTGCCCGAGTGATGCCATAGAGTTTCTGTCTCACTGCCTGGGGGCTGTGGGAGGTTGGGCAGGACGCAACAGGCTTCAGTTCAATCAAAGGAACACCGAGTGGCTCTTGAGTTTTTGCATCTCCTAGTTGCATGATGGCGAACCTATGGCGCATGTGCCACAGGGGGCACACAGAGTCCTCTCTGTGGGCATGCGAGCCATCGCCCCATCTCACCTCCACCGCACATGCACGCGTGCGCGCCTCCCAGCCAGCTGATTTTCAGGTCTTTCAGGGGGGTGCATGCAGGAGACATACTTGCATGTGCAGGGGGAGGGGGGGTCTCACATGCATGCGCGGGAGGAGCGGGGGGGTCATGTGCATTGTATTATGGGTGCAAATGTGTGCATGCTGATGCGCACGCATGCTTTCGGCATGCGACAAAAAGGTTAGCCATCACTGTCCTAGTTCTAGGATTGCTAAAGGAAACCAACTCTGACTGATTGGGGAAGGGAGGAATTGTTGGAAAAGACTCTGATATTGGGAAAGATTGAAGGCAGAACAAGAAGGAGACGGCAGAGGATGAGATGGTTAGGTAATGTCATTGACAAAATGAATGTGAATTTGAGCAAACTCCAGGAGACAGTAAGGGACAGGGGTCTGTGTGTGAATGGTGCTGTGGTCCATGGGGTTGTGAAGAGTCGGATAGAACTTAGCAACTGAACAACAAAAAGTTCCAGGATCTTCCATTTTTGGTTCTGATTGGGGATGAAAATAAATGGACGAAAGAATGAATTAATGTTGTGTGAATTACAGGTAGTCCTCAAATTACAACCATTCATTTAGTGACAGCTTGAATTTATGAGGGCACTGAATAAAGTGACTTAACAACTTGTATAATAGCAGAGTTGGAAGGGACCTTTGAGGTCTTCTAGTCCAACACCCTGCCTGGGCAGGAAACTCTATATCATTTCAGACAAATGGTTATCCAACATCTTCTTAAAGCGTTGGGGCATTCACAACTTCTGGAGGCAAGTTGTTCCACTGATTAATTGTTCTAACAGTCAGGAAATGTCTCCTCAGTTCTAAGTTGCTTCTCTCCTTGATTAGTTTCCACCCATTGCTTCTTGTCCTGCCCTCAGTTGCTTTGGAGAATAGTTTGACTCCCTCTTCTTTGTGGCAACCCCTGAGATATTGGAAGACTGCTATCATGTCTCCCCTAGTCCTTCTTTTCATTAAACTAGACATACCCAGTTCCTGCAACTGTTCTTCATATGTTTTAGCCTCCAGTCCCCTAATCATCTTTGTTGCTCTTCTCTGCACTCTTTCCAGAGTCTCTGCATCTTTTTTACATTGTGGTGACCAAAACTGGATGCCATAATCCAAGTGTGGCCTTACCAAGGCATTATAAAGGGGTATTTAACACTTCATGTGATCTTGATTCTATCCCTCTGTTTATGCAGCCTAGAACTGTGTTGGCTTTTTTGGCAGCTGCTGCACATGGCTGTCTCCTATTTAAATATGAGTCCTTGCTGGTTAAATAACTGGTCCTTGCACTTACAATCATCCCAGCATTCCTACAGTCATGTGATTACAATTTGAGTGTTTGGCAACCAGCAAGTATTTACAACGGTTGCAGTATCTGGGGTTGGGGGTTTGCCATTTGTGACCTTCTCAACTGGCATCTGAGTAAGTCAATGGGTGCAGCGGATTTGCTTTTTCAGGCGCGAACTGCGGGATACATATGCTACTGTATTGCTCATGCCTATTTCACAGGAACCTTCCCACATTGCCAGCTTGCATCTGGGCCAGACTAAATAAGGTTCAACTGCATTCAAGGGGGTCAGCCCTCTTAATGCCTATGTTAACGATTCCAGACTAATTCCCTTCTTGGCTCTTCCCCCTGTCTCAGTCAGTGTCTCCAACATTCCCAAGAATGTTCCCAAGGGGGCTTCCAAGAAACAAAGTCAACGGGAGGAATCCACATTCGCTTAATGACCCCATGATTCACTTAACAACTGCAGCAATTCACTTAATCATGGTAAAAAAAAATCGGGCATGACTCAACAACTATCTTGCTTAGCAATGGAAATTCTAATCCTAAGTCAAGGAGTACCTGTGTAGACTATTATGTTGAGTCATAATATATGTTTTTTTTACTCTGACACAGCATATTTTACCAAAACAGCAATTGTGTTTGGTTAATCTAAACTATGTTTAGTGTTTTGTGGGAAGACTACTAAGGGAGTCCTGGTGCAAAGCCCCTTGCGTTTAAATTGCAAGACAGGAAAATTGAATCTCCTTCGGGTGGGGTCTGCAATAGCATGTTAGGGGTGGGCTGTTGGGAGTTTGCAGGGGTTCGGGAGAATCTCTAGCGAAGATTTTGTGCAGTTTGGAGAACCCCCAAATCCCACTCCTAACTGGCCCCACTCCTCCCAGGAGTCCCCACGCAGCCTGTTTTGAATGCAGGTACGTGCAGGGCACACGCAGCGGCTCGGGGAGGGCGAAAAACAGGCCTATCAGAAGTTCAGCCTCCAGAGGGCCTCTGGAGCATAAGGGAAGGCTGTTTTTGCCCTCCCGGAAGCTGGAGAAAAGCCTCTGGAGCCCAGGGAGGGCAAACCCCACCCCTCCGTGATGCAGGAGATCGACTAGGCCACGCCCACCCAGCAACCTGGCAGAGAACCCCTTGCTAAAATTTTTGAAGCCCACCCCTGATCTTACTATACACATAGGATGCATCTGCCTGTGGAGATTCTCAAGTCATCCAGGTCGTGGCTGTCTCAAAGCTGCTTTTTCGAAAGGCACCAGGACTTTGCTTTTCCTTGAGGACGTTTCCCTTCTCATCCAAGAAGCTTCTTCAGTTCTGACTGAAGGGTGGAGGAGGATGGAAGGATGGGATGAAAAGAGAAACCTCCTCCAGGAAAAAACAAAGTCCAGTTGCTGTTTGGAAAAAAAAAAAACACCTTTGGGATAGAGGATGCATCTTTTTAAAATAGAGAGGAGGTGGTGCAGTGGTTAGAGTGCAGTACTGCATGCCACTTCAGCTGACTGTTATCTGCAGTTTGGCGGTTCAAATCTCACCGGCTCAAGGTTGACTCATCCTTCCATCCTTCCGAGGTGGGTGAAATGAGGACCCAGACTGTGGGGGCGATATGCTGACTCTGTAAACCGCTTAGACAGGGCTGAAAGCCCTATGAAGCGGTATATAAGTTTAACTGCTAACTGCTAGCTAGCTAAACATTCCAGCCAGTCCATTCTTTTTCCCCATCATTTTGATTTCCAGTCTTGCCTTCCCAACTCTTCATCCTCTGGATATGTTATGCCCCTTCTAGCTCCTTTAGAATCCCCTCTATGCATTTCTATAAAAGTATTGGGCTTTTCTAGAACTGGCTGGTTCCACCTTTTTTTCTTCTTCTTAGTTTCTCTGAGCACTGAAAATAAAGGGAGTAAAAATGTTTTAAAGTTGCTGGGGTGTTTTTTTTTATTTTTTAAATGCCCCGTGGAATCTAGCTTCCCCTTGTCACAGGCAAAGCTATTGCGGCGATGAACTGCACACAATAGGTGGACCAATTTCCTTTGAATGGAAGCTTCTCCGCCATGGCTGGTCCTTTCCGGTTCCTACAACTTCTGATCTTCTCCAGTTGCCCAAAGCAGCGTTCAAGAGCCACTGCTTATTCTCACCGTCTTGGCATGCGGGGTGTTTACATTTCATAGAGAGGAAGTCATCCATGGGGTGGGTGTTGCATGAAGAGAAGAAAACTCAGAAAATAGCCAGAGCAGGCAGGAGAGCACCAGAGATGAAGCAGGAAGCAGAGCTAGCCAAGAATAAGTCTGATGGAGGAGAAAGCCAGGTAGACTTTCTTTAAATGGATGCAGAAAATTGAACACAGTAGGAATTTGAATGGAAGAAGAACCTTATACAAACGTTGAACATTCTACTTTGAGCTGATATTAGATGTTTTGGTGTTGGTAACATTACTCCAACCTTGGTTAAAACACCCCAAAATGTTGGAAATGTAATGAATTGGTTCGAATCTCCTTTCACAAACGACGGCAAGTATTGTGAAGCCAAACAATACTGGAAAATGTTACATCATAGAATGGAACAGATTTTGAAGGTTATAATTCCATAGCAACCTGAGAAATTCTTATTAATTTCCAGTACATCCCTTCAAAGGGCATCAAACTAGCATAGTCTGTATTAATAGCTGCAAGGATTTTATGTGGAAAAAAGTGGAAAAGACCTTGAAGTCTTTTTTTTTTAGAAGAAAGGCTAATTAAATGATGGAAATATGCTTTCCTGTTTATCATAACTTCCTACATAAAAAGTAAATGATGTAGAATTTAATTCTGATTGGAAATCATTTTTGGGTTTGTGTGATGTGTGGATTGTGCCAGGTAAAATTATTTGGGCTTCCTATCTGCAGAATAATATTTTCATCTCATCTATAACTTTTATCTGATCTATAACTATTTTGATCTAATACATATAGTTCCTTGACTTACAACCACAATTGAACCCAAAATTATAGTCACTAAGCAAGGCGGTAAAGTCAGTTTTGCCCGGTTTTGTGACACTTTTGCCACAGTTCTTAAGCAAATCACTGCAATTGTTAAGCGAATCCTATAGTTATTAAGCGAATCTGACTTAGAATTAGAATAGAGCTGGAAGGGACATCAGTTCAGCGGACTGAAATGATAAAACACAAATAGAGGGAAAGCATGGTAAATGTAGAAAGGCAAAGTGTGAGGTTAGAGTTATACAGAATAACAAAGTTGGAAGGGACCTTGGAGGTCTTCTAGTCCAGCCCCCTGCTCAGGCAGGAGAACTTATACCATCTCAGACAAGGGACTCTCCCCTTCTCCCATGCCAGGAGCTGGCTGGGATGGTTACAAACGATGATGAAATGACCTGTGCAACTATCATGAATACATGCCAGCTGCCACATGTCTGAATTTTGATCACGTGACCATAGGGATGGTACAACAGTTGTAAAGTGTGAAAAGGTGTCATAATCCACTTCTTTCAGTTCTGTCGCAACCTTGAACAGTGGTAAGTCAAGAACTACCTGGGTATAAGTAGTCCTCGACTTACAACAGTTCACTTAGTGTCTGTTCAAAGTGACAGTGGCACTGAAAAAAGTGACATGGCCATTTTTCACACATATGACCATTGCCGCATCCCCATGGTCACGTGATTTACATTGGGATGCTTGACAAGTGACTCACATTTATGACGGTTGCACTTTCCCAGGGTCATGTGATCTCCTTTTTTTTGCAACCCGTTTTACAACGTTTCTTGCAACGGTTGTTAAGTGACTCATTGCAGCTGTTAAGTTAGTAACCTAGTTGTTAAGTGAATCTGGCTCCCCCATTGACTGCTTGTAAAAAGGTGAGCGCGTGTCCCTGGGCCACTGCATAAATATGTGTCGGTTGCCAAGCGCCTGAATTTTGATCACATTGGATCATGCTGCAATGGTCGTAAGTGTGAAAATGGTCATAAGTCACTTTTGCGAGTGCCATTGTAACTTTGAACGGTCGCTAAATGTACTTTTGTAAGTTGAGGACTTCCTGTACTGTCATATACCCTCTTCCTTGAGGCAATGCTGTGGATAACAATGGTGGAAGATCATACTAGTCTAGGGCAGTGATGGTGAACCTTTTTTGCCTCGGGTGCTAAAAGCACACACACGCAGACTATCGAGCGCGCTCACGTGCCCACCCCCATAATTTATTTCTTTAATTTTTTTTTATTAACAAACATGTAAAATACACACACACAAAATTTAGACGTACACCACATTTACACAATACAATACGAACAGGAGCTTCCTGTTCTTTCTAATAGCAATTATCAATCGATACCGCTCACCTTATATTATTTCCCCTTCTATTTTATTTCATTTGGATTTCACCATTCGTAACCCTTCACCCCCATAATTTAGTGCCCCTCCGCGCTGTGCCGCCTGCACATGTGCATTGATTTCCCCACCCCCAACCCCACGCATGCGCACATGACTTTCTTGGAACCTTAAGAGGGCAAAAATGGCCAGTTTTCCGACTTCCAGTGGGCCCAGTAGGTCTGTTTTTCGCCCTCCCCAGGCTCCAGAGGCTTTCTAGAAGCCTGGGGATGGCAAAAACGGCTCAACACGCAAAGCGGAAGTTCGGGAACGTTGGGCCATTTTACTCCCCCTGGAGGCTTAAGTCCATTCCTGAACTTCCAGTTTGTGTGTTAGGCAGTTTTTCGTCCTCCAGAGGCTTCAGGGAAGCCTCCGGAGGGTGAAAAACGGCCAAAATCAGCTGGTCAGTGTGTGCACATGCGCTGGAGCTGACAACGCCTTGCGTGCCCTAAGAAATGGCTCCGTGTGACACACATGTCATATGTTCGCCATCACAGGCCTATCATGGAGACTCTTAAGACTTGTGAACTTCAACTCCCAGAATTCCTCAGCCCGCATGGCTGGCTGAGGAATTCTGGGAGTTGAAGTCCCCAGGTCTTAAAAGTTGCCAAAGCTGGATACCTCTGGTATAATAAACAGTGTTGACTTGAGTGGCGGGCTTTTTCTTTTCGACTCTACCAAATTGTGATATGAAGAAGCCGAGGTGGTGAGCAACCTCTGTTTGCAAGGTAGGGTTTGTTTGTTTTGCCCAGCACCAACACATGTTCCTTACTGGGGCTTAGCCCTGCCCTTCCCTCTTGACACACACTGACACACTTTCAGGAAGGCCTTCCCCAGTGGTGGGTTGGCGCTGGCGGCCAGCCCGCCTTGTCTGTGTGTGTGTGTGTGTGTTTATGATGTCGCTTCCTTTCTCAACAGCTGGCCGCCTCCTCCCTCAAGCAGTGTCAGTTTCTTCCTGACGTAGACTCAGCCGATGATGATCCGTTCAGTCTTTTTTGTGAGTAGCTAAGGAGTTTCCTGTTGAAATAGGAGTCTACGTGGGTACAGGAAAAGGAGGGAAAAAAAGGCATTTTATCCTGGCTGTTCCTTGGATATGTTCCGCTCAGGGTTGAAAATTCTCACCCGTGCAAATCAAGGTCCTTAAAGGCTACTATTTGTCCCAGAACACACAAGGAAGGAAAAGGAGGGTAAGAAAACCAGCCATGTCATAACATTTTTAAGTGCTACCTAGTGAAATGTATTTCTTGGTTAATTCTTTGGAACATAAAATGGGCTGTTTTGGGTTGGACCAGAACCTCATGGATTTCAGTGTATTGTTTCCAACCAGGTGACTGAGGTTTCTCTAAAGATAATGAAGGACAACAGCCAATGTTTTGTTGATTTTCTGTCTGGTATTCAAAAATAGACTCCTTAGGAATACGGAAGGACCAATAAGCTAGACTGAAGGACATTGGATAAAGTGCATTGAATATCGAGCCTCTCTCTCTCTCTCGAGCCTGTGGATTGGTTTGAATGCATTTTCTTTGGAATCCAGTTGATCTACTTTAGAAGGGATTCATCTATGATTGCTTTGGAGATTAGATGGGGACATATTTATTGAATGGTTTCTAACATCTCAAGATTGAATTTCCACTTTTGTCTTTTCAAAAGCTAAAAAGGAAGGGAAATGGTTTCTTGGAAACGGCACTTGTATTCATTCCATGTGTGCCACTTTTGAGTCCTTAGAGGGCAACTGGGATAGAAATGTAAATATAATAAAAAATAAGACGCTGTATGGAGATGTAGATAGAATTGGAAAGGACCATTTAAAGTAATTACAGTGGGACTTTGAGTGCTGACCCTAATCCTTTCCAGGACTTTGGTCGGCATCCGATTTGGTCGTGACCAGAAGCAAGACAAACTGCGCATGTGCGCGCGCGCAAAAAATGGCACGGCCACAGGAAATTGCCACGGCTGGGTTTAGTCGGTACCCAAGGATGTGTTTGTGACGTGAGTGAAACATTTAGCAGATTTTTTTGATCGGCACCTGAATTGTTCGGCGTCTGAGCTGTTCGGGACCCGAGGTCCCACTGTGCATCCAAACTCTGTACTTCTTGTAGAAATCCCAATTATAGCATCCCTTTCAGATATCCAGTCTTTTTGTGGTTACAGGTAGTTCTCAACTTACAACCACAATTGAGGCCAAAATTTCTGTTAACTAATCGAGACAGTTGAGTTTTGCCCCATTTTATGGCCTTTCTTGACACAGTTGTTAAGTGAATCACTGCAGTTAAGTTAGTAAGAGGGTTGTAAAGTGAATCTGGCTTCCCCATTCACTTTGCTTATCAGAAGGTGAAAAGGTACTGGGACATTGCAACAGTTATAAATATGAGTCAGTTGCCAAGCGTTGGAATTTTGATTACCATATTTTTTGGAGTATAAGACGCACCGGAGTATAAGATGCACCAAGGTTTTAAGGAGGCAAATTAAAAAAAGTTTTTGCACTCTGTAAACCTCCCAAAAACGGCCTGTTTTTCGCGAAAATGGGCCTGTTTTTTTTTAAAGGCATAAATAGCAGGCTTGTAGAGTGCTCCTGGGGGGTGGGAGCCCCCAAAAACGAGCAAAAAACGGGCCGTTTCTCGCAAAAATGGGACTGTTTTTTGTCAAAAAAATTGCACGCATAGCCTTTAGGAGGCTTGTAGAGTGCTCCTGGCAGCTGGGGGGGGGGAATTGAACAAAAAATGGCCCATTTTTCACTCATTTCTGCCCTCCCCAGCCCCCAGTAGCACTCTATAAGCCTCCTACAAGCTCTGCACAGCCATTTTGGTGAAGGGGGCGGAGTTTTGGGTGGCCAAAAATGCTGTATTCAATGTATAAGATGCACCCAGATTTTCAGTCTCTTTTTTGAGGGAAAAAGGTCCGTCTTATATCCTGAAAAATACACTATGTGACCATGGAGATGCTGCATTGGTCATATGTCACTTTTTACGGGGCGGTTGTAACTTTGAGTTGTCATTAAAAAAACTGTTGTAAATCAAGGACTTACTTGCATATCTAGTGAAAGAGCTCTGCACTCTCTACTCTCCATGGGTATTGTCCAGCGCTCTATTTTACGAAAATATTTGGTTTCACTTTTTCTCTTAGAGGTCATCAAGCGGCATACATGGCAGGCCCTTCTCCAGTTTTCCCACCTCAGCCTGGTAGCATAGGTTGGGCTGAGAAAGAGAGGCAACTGGGCCAAAACATCGTGGCTTCCATGACTTACAGTAGATTTGAATCTGGGTCCCTCTGGTACTTCGGAACAGAATCTCTCTTGAGTAGCCATCATTACGATTGCATATCCTGCTGAGGAAGAATTTTTTTTAAACCACGACTGGCTGTCATAGCATATTAAGACCCCCAAAAAGCAAGCCACCTTATGGCTAAATATCAACTCTAGCCATTGTCAACCTCAATTCTGTTTTAGAACCTTGTCAGAGTTAAGTTGCTTGTCCGTATATTCTTCCTTGTTGGACAAAGGAGCTTTTGTGTACTTCGTTTTATTGTCTTTTTAGAGCATAATAACTAGGAAGAAAAAAAAGGTTTTTTTTTCCTGCAATAGAACACACTAATCCTATAGTGAGATGCAAGGAGAAAACATACTCCATTTTTTGTGTGTGCTGTGCAAAGCTTTACTCCCTTGGACTATCGTAGTGTGTTTCTCTTCACCCAGCAAAATGTTACTTCAATAACTAAACGTAGGTGGGATATCTTTAAATCCAGCAGTGGCCCGACTGTTCTGTGAGTCTTCTCAGCTGTCCAGATGTTGGGCAATCAACTCCCAACAGCCTTGGTCCCGTTGACTAGGGATGATAAGAGATGGACTCCAACAGCCTGAAACAGGATTGTCCAACTTTGGCAACTTTTAAGTCTTGTGGATTTCAACTCCCAGAATTCCCCAGTCAGCATGGGAGTTGAAGTCCACACAGGTCTCAGTGTTGCCAAGATTGGACACTCCTGGGTCTGGAGAGTTCTCACGGGTTGTCTACCCTAGGTTGGAGCAAAGTGACACTTGAGATTTCGAAAACGATGGAATTGGAGCAGCGGTGGGATTCAAATAATTTAACAACCGGTTCTCTGCCCTAATGACCAGCTGGGTGGGCGTGGCTCAGTGGTCATGTGACCGTGTGGGTGTGGCCAACTCAACCTCACTCAAGTCAATGGGCGCTTCGCCTTAGCTGTTACAATGTAATAAGGGTTAACTGGAGAGGCAGTTTCTGTAAGCAGGGCAAAAAAGATTAGGCTAGAAACAACACCAGAATGTTTCTTTCCTGCCTTCCTTACAGGATTAGCCCTGTAAAGTGGGAAAAAAACAAAAGATTTCTTCCAACAACCGGTTCTCCGAACTGCTTAGAAAGTTACCAACCGGTTCTCCCGAATAGGTGCGAACTGGCTGAATCCCACCACTGAATTGGAGGGGCCAGTTCCATTTGGGTCATTGAATCTAACCCTGTGCTCAGCACACAGAAATCCAAATTAAAGCATCCCAGACAGATAATTGACTGCGTTCTGATTGACCGCACCCAATGAAGGGGAGGCCACTGTCACCCTGGGTCATTGGTTTCATGGTCAGACTGCTTATACTGCTAGATCACTTATCTTCATAAAACTTTGTTAACTCTCTCTTGATCATTTTTACTGCCCTTTTTCTAAGCCCGTTTCACTTTGAATCTTTCTTAAAGTGGCAGTACCCAGAACAGAATGCAGTGCTTCAGATGAGGTCAGTTATCACAGAACAACGGGCCGCTATCAACTCTCACTGCTTATGATTTGGAAGCCGTTGGTTTTGTTGATGTAGCTGGAGGTTGCATTGGTTTTTTACGTGCAGCATCACATTGCTGACTCAATCATTTTGAACTCAGCTACACAGATGCGGTGGCTCAGTGGCTAAGACACTTAGGGAAAGGTCGGCAGTTTGGTGGTTCGAATCCCTAGCGCCGTGTAACGCAGTGAGCTCCCGCTGTCCCAGCTTCTGCCAACCTAGCAGTTTGAAAGCATGTAAAAATGCAAGTAGAAAAATAGGGACCACCTTTGGTGGGAAGGTAAAATAGTGTTGCGTGCGCCTTCGGCGTTTAGTCATGCCGGCCACATGATGACGGAGACATCTTCAGACAGCGCTGGCTCTTCGGCTTTGAGACAAAGATGAGCGCCGCCCCCTAGAGTTGGGAATGACTAGCACATATGTGCGAGGGGAACCTTTATCTTTACCTTTTACCGTTCCAAGACCATCTTCATAAATCCCCCATCCTACATCTCTGTATTTTTTGCTTCTAAAGAGAAGGAATGAGCATTGAAGGTCTTGTCAAATTTCATTCTCTTAACTTTCAGAACCTATCCAGATTGCCAGAATTACATTTCGGTCTTTTAGAATATTAATGGTCCCATCCATTTAGGCTCCCTTTCGCATGAGTGATCAGCGTTCCCTCCATCTTTATATTTATTCCAGTTGCTAATAAAAACGTTGGAAGAGTCCTGGATGCAAGACTTTACCCCATTTTAATTTGAAGAGAAACACTGAAGTCTTTGGTGTTCTCTGAGCTTGGTTGTTTTCTTGCAGATGTTTCATTTCCCATTGTTGATGTTACCTAGGTGGGTAATGAAATATCTTCAGGAAAACAACCACCAAGGACCAGGGATGGGATTCACTTACCTTTCCTACCGGTTGGCAAATGTGAGCGTATGCGCCTCATCTGTTGCATGCAATAGCAATAGCAATAGCAGTTAGACTTATATACCGCTTCATAGGGCTTTCAGCCCTCTCTAAGCGGTTTACAGAGTCAGCATATTGCCCCCAACAACAATCCGGGTCCTCATTTTACCCACCTCAGAAGGATGGAAGGCTGAGTCAACCCTGAGCCGGTGAGATTTGAACTTGCGCCTTCTGCACATGTGCAGTGCTCGTGTATTATGTTTGGGTGGAGCCTCCCGCAGCCGCCACTGCCGGTTCGCCCAAACCGGAGAGGCTGAAAACCACCTCCGCCAAGGACAGAGGTGAGCCATATAGTGAGCCACGGTGGCAAAGTGGTTAGAGTGCAGTACTGCAGGCTACTTCTGCTGACTGCTGACTGACTGCAATTTGGCAGTTCGAATCTCAGCAGGCTCAAGGGTGACTCAGCCTTCCATCCTTCCGAGGTGGGTAAATTGAGGACCCAGATTGTTGGGGGTTAATAGGCTGACTCTGTAAACCACTTAGAGAGGGCTGTAAAGCACTATGAAGCGATATATAAGTCTAAGTGCTATTGCTACTTATACTCTCTTTTTATCGATTGGAACTGTTGATGAATACTTTTGCTGACTCCTGGTGTCTCAAACACAAAGCCAGTTTTCTTTGAAATAGGAAATTTCCATTAGCTAATGGGAATGTATTCTTCATGAATTATTTAATTTTTTTTTAAAAACAAATCTTGTGCTTGCACTCTCAAACCATACTTGGTTAATCCTGCATGAGTTCGGAAGCTAAGCAGAACCAGGCTTGGCCACCACTTGGATGGAGACCCAAGTTTGACTAGGAAATTAGGAAGAAAAATAAAACATGTGCACATACCCTGGAAGAAGAAATCCCAACTGCTTCCACATAGTTCCCAAGAAGCCACCGGGAATCAATCTCATCTCACAGATTTTATCGTTTTGTTTACCTAATGTTATAACGACACATGTTTAGACTGTAATGTAAATATTGGAAGACTGAAGATGCTGGGTCAGTGGCTACGGAAGGAAGAAAAAGGAAGCACTTTCTAAACAAGTGGCACTGCCACAGCTTGTGGTAGCAGCAAGTTCCCGGAGATAATTGCAGGGTGTGTAAAAAAGATTTCCATTTTGGTCCTTGGTTGTCCTGGGCCTACTCTTACCCTCTCTCATTGGGTGACCACGTTCTTAAATTGTACAGTAGAAGAATCCAATCCCAATCCTTCCTTCCTTTATTTCATGTCATACGAATTTTAATTTTAAACTGTAATGATCTTTCGTAGAAGCATGAAAAACCCAAACAATTCAGATTGAAAGCCTAAACAATTCAGACTGTGGAAGCCCAAACAGTTCAGGTTGAAAACCTAAACAATTCAAATGCATTTATACTCCCACCTAAGGCAAATATGTAGCAGCTGTCCTCAACTTGGTGTCTTCCAGATGTGTTTGAATCTCAACTCCCATGTTGCAGCAGGTAATAGGGCCAAGCACATCAGGAGGATGCTGCGAAAGTGGGGAGGGGAGGCAGAATTATTTATAGATAGAAGCAGTCCTCAGCTGTTCATAGTTGACAAAAATTCAGAGTTATAACATCATCAACTTCTTTTAACGACCCCATAATCCCTTGTGCAGTGGAGTCTGGACAACTGAATGGAGCTGAGTGTTTACTGGCCGGATGCCATTCCTGTTGCCAGTATGGAGTTTTATTAGAACAGTTAACAAACATGTAATTCACTTATTGACCATGGTGCCACTCTTTACAGATTAGGACATCCTGAGTTGGCAGGGAAACTGAGGAAGGGATAAATGAGAAATATATTATACTACTGTATTTTTCAGACTATAAGACGCACTGGTGTATAACATGCACCAAGATTTCAAAGAGGTAAGAAAAAAAAGGTTTTCTCCCCTCTGGCCCCCAGGAGCACTCTGCAAGCTTCAGCAGGGCTGGGGCAAAGCAAAAATGTCCCTGTTTTTCACCAAAACGAGGGCATTTTCCCTTCCCCCAGCCCTGCTGAAGCCTGCAGAATAGTTCTGGGAGGTGAGGAAGGCAAAAAACACCCCCATTTTGCAAAAAAAATGGCCCGTTTTTTACCCATTCTTTTACAAAAATGGGATGCAGGG
This sequence comes from Thamnophis elegans, assembly GCF_009769535.1. NCBI lineage: Eukaryota > Metazoa > Chordata > Lepidosauria > Squamata > Natricidae > Thamnophis > Thamnophis elegans. Next base: position 170,535,708 of record NC_045541.1, read on the forward strand.
TCTTCAGGAGGCCAAAAATCGCTGTATTTGGTGTATAAGACGCACCCACGTTTCCACACTCTTAGGATTGGGGGGGGAGGTGCGTCTTATACTCTGAAAAATACAGTATTTCTCTTGCACTCAGAAAAGCTAAAATATGAGGTGAGACCACCCCCATTCTTGACGTCTTTATGGAACTTCCTTAAAACCTGGATATATGTCAACAGGGAGGGGTCTCATGGAAACGGGGTGTCCCACCTCACACCTGCCTTATTCTTTCACTTTGATGCTAGTCTGCCGTGAACTGTGGGGGGGAGGGATGCTGAATGGCAGAAGGTAGGAGGCTTCCATTGTTCACTGGGCCAGCTGAAGACGCAAATTCCAGGATAATCACCGGCAAAGGAATGTAGATGCATACCAAGGATGACCTTTCCAATAACATCCAGTTTAAACATGATTAGACAATCAAGGGCTAAGAGGAGGGAGGATCTTGAGAAGTGGGTACTGTGCTTGGGAATTTGCCCCACAAAACTTAGATCTGGCTTTGCTACACTGTATATCACTTGAGAAAGGTATAGGTAAACTATATCTTTCTCAACAAATGGAGTCAAGAATCATTCTTGCTTAAAGGTTCAAATTGCGGCAGGGCTGCCATGGGGATTAAATGAGGTGGCTACATTGATTGCAGATGATACCACTCTCATGGCAGAAAGTGAAGAGGAACTAAAGAGCCTCTTGGTGCGGGTGAAGAAGGAGAGTGCAAAGGTTGGCTTGAAACTCAACAACAAGAAAAGTAAGATCATGGCATCCGGACCTCTCAATTCCTGGCAAATAGATGCGGAAGAAATGGAGGTAGTGACAGATTTTATTTTCCTGGGCTCCAAGATCACTGCAGATGGGGACTGTAGCCAAGAAATTAAAAGATGCTTGGTCCTGGGGAGGAAAGCTATGGCAAATCTAGACAGCATCTAAAAAGCAGAAACCTCACCCTGACAACAAAGTGCGTATAGTCAAGGCTATGTTTTTTCCAGTTGCAACGTGTGGCTGTGAAAGTTGGACCATAAGAAAGGCTGAGTGCCAAAGAATGGAGGCCTTTAAACTCTGGTGTTGGAGAAGACTCCTGCGAGTCCCTTGGACTGTAAGGCGATCCACCCGGTCAGTCCTAGAGAAGATCAACCCTGACTGCTCTTTAGAAGGCCAGATCTTGAGGAGGAAACTCAAATGCTTTGGCCACCTAATGAGAAGGGAGGACTTATTGGAGAAGAGCCTAAGGCTGGGAAGGATTGAGGGCAAAAGAAGAAGGGGACGACAGAGAATGAGGTGGCTGGATGGAGTCACCAAAGCAGTTGGTGTGAGCTTAAATGGACTCCAGAGGATGATAGAGGACAGGAAGGCCTGGAGGAATGTTGTCCATGGGGTTGCGATGGGTCGGATACGACTTTGCAACTAACAACAACACAACATTGATTGTAATAATATCTAATGCTCTTTCTAGCCCTTTGGATTTTTTAATCATCTTATTAATATTTTAATTGTGGATTTTTTTCTAATTATTATTTTCATCATTTTGTGATACACTGCCTAGAGTCATGTATTGTGAAGTGGACAGCATATAAATACAATAAATACATGAAAAATATGGTTTGCTGGATTTGAAAAAAATATCCACCCTCTTTTTGACAAGATACAATTCTCCCTGCTGTTAAATCAATTAATCTTAATTGAGGGATCTAACTAATTACTCAACTTATCAGGAGAAGCTGAATAAGTAATGACGTTAAAGAACAAGAGATTGTCCAGTTAATTCGACAATCTCCTGTTTTACTTGAACTAATGATTTTCTACCAATCTGTAAGAACTGATGGAATGTGACTATTCCTTAGAAATTCCTTTCTGTTTATTTGAGAGCTGGCAGTAATATACCTGGAGCCTTCTGAGTACCTGTCACATTTTACTGATTTATTTAATAGATTTTTATTTTACCTTTATTATTTTACAAGTAACTCAAGGTGGCAAACATACCTAATACCCTGTTTTCCCAAAAATAAGACCTCCCGAGATAATAAGCCCAATCGGGTTTTTGAGCATGTATGCTAAAATAATTTCTCCCCCGAAAATAAGCCCTCCCCAAAATATTGCAACACAGCAGCAGCCATGAGGTGACCACACTCGCCGCCTCCTGCACCTCAAAAATAATAAGACCTCCCCGAAAATAAGGCCAAGTGCTTATTTCGGGGGTCAAAAGAAAATAAGACCCTGTCTTATTTTCGGGGAAACACGGTACGCCTTCTTCCTCCAATTTTCCCACAAAAACAACCTTGTAAACAGAGAGGTCTGGGAGAGAGTGGCTGTCCCAGAATCACCAGTTTTTCATGCCTAAAGCAGGTCTAGAATTCACCATCACCTGGTTCCTAGACCAGCACCTTCACCACTACACCAAACTGGTATCTACTTTAATAATGTTTGCGGAATTTTAAAATGAAAAAAAAAAGATTTTGAAACACTGATATCTTACGAGATTTCCATATTATCACCCAAAATTGTGAGATTTCAGGTGGGTGTGTTTGATTTCTGAGATTTCAGGCTGAGATTTCAGGGTGGTGACGATGATGACGATGATGTTATCCATTCAATGGTGTCCAACTCTTGGCAATTCTATGCAGGGCCTGTACTCATTTACTTTCCCTACCGGTTTGCAAGAGCGCACGCTTCGCTTGCACATGTTAGGTCCGCACTTGCCCTCAGCCTTCCGTGTCTGTGTTTTGGCTAAAAAAAAGTGTCTAATTAGATGCCATAGAGGCGGGGGGAGGGGGGGCTACCCGTGCTTTCCGCTACTGGTTCTGGTGAATTGGTTCGAACCAACAGAATAACACCTCTAATTCTATGGACCATCTTCCAATCCTGCCCTTCTTCTTTGAATTTTCCTATTCAATTTTTTATTCTCTGGTTGGTGTCATCTTTGATGGTGTCCAGCCACCATGTTTTTTGATGGCCTGGTTTTCTTTTACGGCTAATTCTACTGAATATAATTGCTTTCTCCAGTAAATTCCCCCACACGACATAGCCGCAGTAATTGAGATGTAGTCTTGTGATGTTGATGAGATTTCAAGGTTGAGATCATCCAAATTCCACGGAATTCTGCAATCTTACAGATTTTTTTTTTCTTAAGAATTTTTTTTTTAAGATATTTTCTAATCTGGATGCTTTATTTACCCTGCCCCCCCTCCCTTTTGCATTTTTTTTAAAAAAAGGAATGGGGTGGGTTTTCCACATGCAATAACCTGACCACGTTTTCTTCCTCTCCCCTTTCCCCACAGCTTGGAAACGAAGAGTCGCCCTGGAAAGTTTGCTTTTGCGCCATGTCGTCTTCACCAAGGAGCATCCGACGGAAGGTGCTGCTGACTGGAGTCCTGGCGGACCAGGCCCGAGGACAGCCGTTCCACTAGCCCAGCACATGTGGGTGGAGACGTCTCCCCTCACACCCTCCCCTCCTACATCTCCGGCATCCGCGATGGTTTATTAACCAAGAAGAGCCCTGCTTTTTTAATTCCTCCTTCGTCTTTTCTCCCCTTTCCCTTCCCCTCCCTCCCCGACCCCCTCCCAGCCACTCCTCAAGTTTTGGCCATCTTGGGATTTGTATGGCAGCGGTGTAACCGTGGAGAGGCCAGGGTATCACAAACTTATGGATTTTGATAAGAGAGGAGGGAAAGGGGAAAACGAGGAGAGTAGAAGAATGTCTAAAACGGGTGGAAGCCGCAGCACTCATGGGAGCCGAACTGCAGGGACCAACTCCGGAGTCTTAATGGTGGGGCCGAATTTTCGCGTTGGGAAGAAGATCGGATGCGGCAACTTTGGGGAACTTCGACTGGGTAAGTCTTTATATCTCTCTTATCTTCTTTTTCTTCTTCTATCTTTCTTCCTTCTTTTCTTTCTTTCTTTTCTATATATAAAATAGGCTGTATTTATGTTCTAGCATAACTCTGGAGTGCCTCGAGCAATTTCAATCAAACTTGGTACACAGATGATTTACCGTTGGAAACAAATACTGGGGGGTGTAAAAGAGCCAAGGTGGCGCAGTGGTTAAATGCAGCACTGCAGGCTACTTCAGCTGACTGCAGTTCGGCTGTTCAAATCTCACGGCTCAGGGTTGACTCAGCCTTCCATCCTTCCGAGGTGGGTAAAATGAGGACCCGGATTGTTGTTGGGGGCAATATGCTGACTCTGTAAACCGCTTAGAGAGGGCTGAAAGCCCTATGAAGCGGTATATAAGTCTAACTGCTATTGCTATTGCTATTGCTACTGCTACATCCCTGGTATATGTCTGTGTTCCAGCATAACTCTGGAACGCCTGGTCTGTTAAGGAGAGCGAGTGCAGTGTCCTAGAGCGACAATTGTTTTTGATGTCATGGGAGGGAGAAGGGATAGCCTGGGCCGTTAAGGAGAGCGAGTGTGGCATCCTAGAGCAGCAATTGTTTGTGATGTCAGTTCCTTTGCAGCTTCCTCTAGAAAGCCAGCCATGACATTCGCCCACAAGTGGACCAGTGGAGAAGCGCTTGATGGATTTGGGGCAAAATGCCAGGATAGTAGACAGGGCGGGAAAGAGGAGCGCATTGGAGTTGGAAGGGAGAGGGCAGGGATGATGGGCATGGGAGTTGTGGGAAGAAAGGCCCCTCTCAATGGCTCCCTGTCAACCAACACTTTGACGTCTATAAATACCTGGGCAACGCCAGGTTATCAGCTAGTATATATATATATATAAAGCATAGACTTCGACTCCCAGAATTCCCCAGCAACATATCTTAAAGCTGCCAAGGTTGAAAAGTGCTGCTTTAATTCAAATCCAAATATTACCTGCGATCTTTGCTTCTTGAAAAAATGTCTGTCAGAAATAAGATGCTTTCTTCCAGAGCAAAATAATTCTCTCCTTACATTACCTCTTTTGATAGCTTTGCAAACTTCCTTGCCCCAAATACAAATAAATGACTGGTATTTGAAGTTGTAAAATACACTATGGCATGACTGCATTGCTTAGCAATGACAATCCTGGAAGCCGTCCTTAACTGAATCCCACCTGTCTTGGGCAAGAATTTATCCCGAGCCAAGCCATTCCCAAGCCTTGGTAAAATAAGCCGTGGTAGCGCAGTGGTTAGAGTGCTGTACTGCAGGCTACTTCTTCTGACTGCCTGCAATTTGGCAGTTCAAATCTCACCAGGCTCAAGGCTGACTCAGCCTTCCATCCTTCCGAGATGGGTAAAATGAGGAGCCAGATTGTTGGGGACAATAGGCTGACTCTGTAAACTGCTTAGAGAGGGCTGTAAGGCACTGTGAAGCGGTATATAAGTCTAAATGCTATTGATATAAGGGCCTGACTCTTGAGCAGGGGATTGGAATTGCAATAGCAATAGCACTTAAACTTGTATACCGCTTTATAGGTCTTTACAGCACTCTTTAAGCAGTTTACAAAGTCAGCATATTGCCCCCAACAATCTAGATCTTCATTTTATTGAATGAAGGCTGAGTCAATTTTGAGCCAGTGAGAATTGAACTACTGGCATTTGGCAGAATTAGCCTGCAATACTGCACTCTAACCACTGCGCCACCATGGCTCTTAGAAAATCTCTGAGGTCCCTTCCAGCCCTATGATTCTACTTTCTGCCTCCTCTTCCATTTGTTCCCACCTTCCTTTTTGGGCCCTTTGCACTCTTTGCCAGCCCTGTGCTCCACTCAGCATGCTGGACCTGCCACCACCACCCCCCCACCGCCCCCCGATAACCTTCACTGTCTTCTTCCTGACAAGACTGGCCTGGCCTGGCCTGCCTTAGTCTGTCGGTTCGCAAGGTAGATGCTGGCTGCACCAGGTCTTTCCAAAGCCATGCGTGGCCTTGTTCAAATCACACATGGGTTTTTCGTGAGGTTTTGGAAGGCTTCAAAGCTTTGTGAGAAAGCCACACATGTTTGCATCCTGCTAATACAATGCAAAACCATTAACCATGGTTTGCAAACCAGACATACAATAATGTCAGTGGTGAAATCTAATTTTTTTTACTACCGGTTCTGTGGGTGTGGCTTGGTGAGCGTGGCTTGGTAGGGTCATGTGACTGGGTGGGCGTGACTATGCAATCATGTAACGGGGGGATCAAAAGACAGAAACTCACTTTAACAATGTCCTGCTGGAGCAGGGTTGGACTAGATGACCTCCAGGTCCCGTCTAACCCTGGATTATCCTCTGAAGTTGTGTCTAGTGCCAGGTTTGTAGTCCTTCCTTCATCTCCTTTTTCCCTCCCTCCCTCCCGCCCCCTCCCTCCTTTCTTTCTTTCTTTCTTTCTTTCTTTCTTTCTTTCTTTCTCTCTTTCTTTCTTTCTTTCTTTCTTTCTTTCTTTTTTTCTCAGCACCCCCACCCCCTGGGAGCAAAAAATGGACTCCCACCCCATCCCCATGTTTCTGGAGAACCTGTAGTAAAAAAAAAATGCTTAAAAGTTTTTTTTAAAGTTCCAAAGATCAGCTGTGTGATGTGCGATTGAAATTTTTTTTAAAAAAATCTTTTAAAAGTATTTTTTACTACCGTTTCAGGTGAACCGGCCCAAACTGATAGCATTTCATCCCTGAGTAATGTATGTGTTAGTATTAGAATTTCTGATCATTCGTAACTTGCCCATTAGAATTCCTGGAACGCAATGGATAATTGACTCCATTCCCCGAGCCACCTGCTGTTTTGTGTCTTCCTCTGGATAGCAAACTTTGATGTGTTTTTTTTTTCAGAGACAGAGAAGTAAAATCCAATTATTAACTGTGTAAATTCACAACTTAAAAAGGAATCCCATTTTGCAAGATGATGGTAAAGATTGTGTACTTGAGAAGGAAAAAATTTCTGCCTTTAAAATCCACACCAAAGGGTTTTAGTCAAATTGTGTTTTCCTTAATCTACAAGAGAACAGAAGCTGACACAAACTCTGCATGATATAAGATATGACGCCTTTCTGCAAAATTGAATGCATCTTCGTGCTGTTGTAAACCGCTTCATAATGAAAATAATGAATACACTAGGTATAGAAGCTTGGACTGCACTTTGTAACACATTCTTTCTCAGAAATAACAACTTTCAAATGTTCCTACAGCCCCATGATGGCAAACCTATGGTATGCGTGTTGGAAGTGGCACTCAGAGCCTCTGGGCTCGGACCCTCTGGGCCCGTCAGCCGTTGCCCGTTGCTTTTCCAGGTTCTGGTGCGCCGGCCAGCTGGTCTTTGCGCAAGTGGAAGCGGTGGGAACTGGAAGAATTGCCGCCCGATGCACATGCTGGGATGATGATCTTCCAGTTTCCACTACACGCACTGGGCAGCTGGTCTTACCGTGCACATGAGTGCCAGAAACCAGAAGACCAGGTGACTGGTGCACATGCCAGAAACCGGAAGATAATCTTCCCAGTGTGCGTATGCGCACTGAACGTTTCTGGCACAAACATACACACTTCCGTTTCGGGACTCGGTGCCCAAAAGGTTCACCAACACTGCTATAGCCAATTAAAATTCTCTCTGTTCTTTTTGGAATTTCCCCCCACCCCCCTCTTGTTTGTAGAACTCTTCTAGCTTATAAACATTCTTAGATTTCTTTGCACATGCTGCATGCTTGATTTATCCACACAGATTTTTAATAAGGTTCAGGTTTGGGGACAGTAGAGGCCAGTGGTGAGTTGCAGGCTGTACGCCCCGGTACGGGCGTACCGGAGCCTGCCCGGAGCACCGGGTACCATTCTGGTACGGTGCTCCGGAGGGCCCACCCGCCTGCCCGAGCTCCTTACCGGTCTTTTAAGTCTTTGGCGCTTATGCACCCGTGCACGGCACATACAGCGCCTGCACGATGCTTCGCTGAGCAGCTGGAGCGTCGCAGAGGCTCGCAGAGGCGCTAAGACGGGATGGCATCCGGAACCCACCACTGGTAGAGGCCATTTCAAAATGTTTGTTTTTCTTTTGTATAAGTAAATGTTTCAAGATTATTTTGGAGATGGAATTCAGATCTGCCTTGCTGAAATATCAAATTTTTTTCAGCTTCTGTTTCTTCATTGAAGAAACTGCCAGGTTTTGTAGATATTTAGTAGAATCAATTGTCTCTTATACCTGTATGGTAACTGTCTTCTGTGCCACTGCCATTAGCACTTATCCCAAAATATAATAGACTCATCGCATGTTTAATAATTGGCAAAGGTGCCTTAAGCCTTTTTCTCTTGTGTGATTAAGCCTGAAGAGTTTAATTTTTATTTTATCAGTTTCAAACAGCTTGTTCTAAAATATTTCAGTGTTATTGAACTTTTATTTCGCATACTTTGGATTGTGACTCCTTGTGTAAGTTCTCTTCTGGCAAAACTGTCCCATGCAGATCCCTGTTGTATAAGCTTTGAACAACGTCTCCAATGTTGGCTAAAATTTTCAGCAAATCTGACTGGGATCTGAAGAGATATTTTTTGGTCTTGCCTTCACTTCAACATTTCCATGCAACTTCCTTTTTTTAACACTACAGGTAGTCCTTGGTTTACGACCACAATTGTACCCAAAATTTCTATTGCTAAGCAAGACGATTGTTAAGTGAATTTTGCCCCATTTTATGACCTTCCTTGCCACAATTGTTAAGTGAATTGCTGAAGTTGTTAAGTTAGTAACATGGTTGTTAAGTGAATCGGGCTTCCACATTGTCTTTGCTTGTCAGAAGGTCACAAAAGCTGATCACATGACCCACAAGGACATTGCAACAAGTCATAAATGTGAGTCAGTTGCCAAGCTAGGTTAGGGTTAGGTTATTCTGCCTCCTGTGCTGGCCACACCCACCCTTTCACTAGGTCTTATTTTGGGGGGAAGATCTTGGTGTATGCGCTCAAAAGCATTATAGGTCTTATTTTCAGGATAGGACTTATTTTCGGGGGAAACTAGTTTTTAAGCGAATTGTTCCCAATTTTATCGCCTTTTTTGCCATTTGTTAAGTGAATCACTGTAGTTGTTAAATGAATCATGGTTGTTAAAAGAATTCAGCTCCTCCCATTGACTTTGCTTGCCAAAAGTCGGCTGGGAAGGTCACAAATGGTGATTATTTTTATCTGGCATGCTGCAACCGTCATAAATACATGCCAGTTGCCAAGTGCTTGAATTTGGATCATGTGATCTTGGGGATGCTTTAACAACTATGGGAAGCCGTTGTAAGTCATTTATTTCAGTGATGCTATACCTTCCACAAAGGTACGCGGTGGCTCAGTGGCTAAGACTCTTAGCTTGTCGATCAGAAAGGTCTGCAGTTCGGCAGGTCGAATCCCTAGCACCGTGTAACGGAGTAAGCTCCCATTACTTGTCCCAGCTTCTGCCCAACTCGCAGTTCGAAAGCATGTAAAAATGCAAGTAGAAAAATAGGAACCACCTTTGGTGGGAAGATAACAGCATTCTGTGAGCCTTTGGCGTTTAGTCATGCCGGCCACATGACCACGGAGTTGTCTTCAGACAGCACTGGCTCTTCGGCTATGAAACGGAGATGAGCACCGCCCCCTAGAGTCAGGAACGACTAGTACATATGTGCGAGGGGAACCTTTACCTATACCTTGCAACGGGTGACTAAACAAATGGTTGAAAGTCAAGGACCAGGTATAGTTGCTGAAAGTAAACCAAAGAGCAAAAACAAATGGAGAGATTAGAAGGATCAGGAGGTTATCTTCCTCTGTCTATTTTTGAATCAAATGACTCATATCTACCTCTTTGCAGTTTATTAACAACTTTACTGTAAGAAAAAAGAAATAGCAGTGAATTAACTGGAATGCTTTCTAAATTTTGGCACCTGGTTATTCATAATTCTCTTGAGTTTGAATCTAAACAAATGTAAGTTATTATTTCCATATAATGTTTAGTTTTGTAACATGCGGAGGTTGGATTAGCTTCTGTTTGCTTAGGAATTCATTGAAACATACATACAAACTTATCAGGCAAATTATGCAGGCAACTATATACCTAAAGCAACTTCTATTCTACACATTTGCATGCTAATTTCTACATTCACCCATTTAACCAGTGGAACTCAGGGCGATTATAGAAATATAGAGAGAGCAGCAGTGGATTTCACTTATTTTTACCACCGATTGGCCCTGCGCTCGCTCGCTTTGCACGCACGCGCCCCTTCCACGTATGCGCCCGGTCTTTTGTGCTTCTGCTTTGCTCGCTCCTCAGAAACATGCTAAATATGATGGCGTAGAGCTGGGGTTAGACCCTAACCCACCCACGATCTTCTCTACCAGTTCGCCTGAACCGGTCCGAACCAGCTGAATACCACCTGTGATAGAGAGAGATTAAATCTATTGGCTGATGAATCATCTTTTTGGAAACAGGAGTTTTGAAAATCCTTTACAGCAGGGGTGTCAAACTCGATTTCATCGAGGGCCACATCAGGGTTGTTTTAACTTGGGAGGCCAGGGAGTGGGGGGGAGTTCAATGTCATTTGTGTTGGGGGTGCCTAGGGTGGCCCGAGCACTCTGCCAGTGAAAATGGGCTCCCAAGCTGCATTTTTGGCTGCGACGGCATCCTGCAACCCTCCGCTAGCTAAAACGGAGCTCAGTAGGGCCGTGGTCCTGCCCTTTGCTGTTTCCAGGTTGGCCCCGTAGGCCAGTTCTAAACACCTCACCAGCCGGATCCAGCCTCCGGGCCTTGAGTTTGATCAATCGGTGATCAATTGGTGTTTTATTAATTTTATTAATGAATTATTTTCAGGGATTGTGTTACAGTTACTGCAGTTAGGAATTTTCAAAGATCATAAGTCAAACGAATGAGGAAGTGCTTACAAAAAATGGTAATGAGTTCAACATTTAATGTGATTTCTGTAATAAATTTATCTATGGGCCTGACCTTTGGTACACACTGTAATTTCCATTTAATCCTTTGGCCTTGTTCTGCAGGGGTTGTGATGGTGAGGGGGAGATATTGACAGGGAATGGAAAACTCCTCTTTAAAATTAAATATACCCGTATTTTTCGGACTATAAGGCACACCATGATTTTGAAGAGGTAAATTTTGTTAAAAAAAAAGGTTTTGCACTCTGCAGGCCTCCCAAACCCTCTGCACACCTCGTTTGCAAGAAAAGGGAGGCTTGGGAGGCTTGTAGAGTGCTCCTGGGAGTTGGGGGGCTAAAATTAGGAAAAACTGGCCCGTTTTTCACTCAATTTTGCCCTCCCCAGCTCCCAGGAGCACTTTGCAAGCCTCCCCAAACCCTCTGCACATCCGTTTTGCAAAATGGGCAGGGTTTTGGTAGGTCAAAAATGCTGTATTCAGTGTATAAGACACACCCAGATTTTCACCCTTTTGGGGGGGGTGTCTTATACTCCCCAAAATACGGTAGGTAAAATGGTCAAGTGGCCCACTCTGTTTCAAGATATTAAAGTGTTGCATTTTATAACGCATGAAGTCATTTGAACAGTTTGCCTTTAACTCTTCTGATGAAGAAGAGTTTGAAATGCACTTGAGCTTCAGCAGCAAACTTTGAAGTGATGTTTCTTTTTTATCTTACTTGTGAAATATAAAATCACCCTGTTTCTTCTTAGCCAGTTGTGAGCTTCCTTACTTTCTGCCCTCTTGTCAGGCAGATGTTTAGACTAGATTTGGCATGTTTTTATCCACCTATCAAGCCTTTCCCAACAACCAGGGATAGCCAGATGTCATTTTTTTGATGGAGTTGAAGGTATCGTCGCAGGATGTAAGCTGTCCCAAGTAAAGCTGCCTTTTGCAATTGACTGGTGGAGATTTTGTCAATGCTGGTGGTGTTCCAGTCGTGCTCCAGTTGTTTTGGGGTTCCACCCAAGACACATATTACAATCTTTGCTTTCTTTTGCCACAGTCGTTCTACTTCAATTTGCAGGCCTTTGTGTTTTGTGGTCTCTCCCCCCGCCCCCAGTTGTGTAAGTCTTTGAGTTACAACAGTTCATTTAATGACCGTTCAAAGTTACAATGGCACTGAAAAAAGTGACTTACGACCATTTTCACACTTACGATCATTGCAAGCCTCCCCCGTGGTCACATGATCAAAATTCAAATGCTTGACAATTGATTCATATTTATGACGGTCGCAGTGTCCTGGCGTCATGTGATCCCCTTTTGCGACCTTCTGGCAAGGATACTCAATGGGGAAGCCAGATTCACTTAACCATTGTGTTGTTCACTTAACAGCTGCAGTGATTCATTTAACAACTGGCAAGAAAGATCATAAAATGGGGCAAAAGTCACGTAACAAATATCTCGGTTAACAACGAAATTTGGGGCTCAGTTGTGGTCGCTAAGTCAAGGACTGGCTGTACCGTTACACCCACCATTAAGCATGTTTGTCTTTCCTATCAACAGTGGTTAATTGTTTTTATTTTTACCAGCTCCTAGATTTCATGGCTACTAAGCAGCCCCCTGTGATGCTCTAATGATAATAGCAAAAAGAAAAAAAAAAGATTCATTCTGGAGTTGGATCCAGGAAGTCTGACAACATACACATTGTAATGTCACAATACCCGGTCTGGACCTTTGGCATGTGACATCACTATTCATGTACAAAAGAGGGAAGGAAGGGAAAGTACATGCTTTCATGACTGTTGCCAGCCCTTTGAGATAGGCCAAGTCCAAAATAGATTCCATATGTTAGAATTGAACTTATGCAACATAAGAGCAAGCTATTTGTAGGGCTTACAATAATAATACAATACAATACAATAGCAGAGTTGGAAGGGGCCTTGGAGGTCTTCTAGTCCAACCCCCTGTCTAGGCAGGAAACCCTATACCGTTTCAGACAAATGGCTATCCAACATCTTCTTAAAGACTTCCAGTGTTGGGGCATTCACAACTTCTGGAGGCAAGCTGTTCCACTGATTAATTGTTCTAACTGTCAGGAATTTTCTCCTTCATTCTAAGTTGCTTCTCTCCTCAATTCTCCTTGATTGCTTCTCTCCTTGATTCCACCCATTGCTTCTTGTTCTGCCCTTGCCCCATTGTTTCTGTTCAGATGTACACCCTGTTTCCCCCAAAACAAGACCTCCCCGGATAATGAGCCCAATCGGGCTTTTGAGCACATGCGCTAAAATAAACCCTCCCCAAAAATATTGCAACACAGCAGCAGCCTTGAGGTGATCACGCTCGCCGCCTCCTGCACCTCAAAAATAATAAGACCTTCCCGAAAATAAAGTCTTGTCTTATTTTCGGCAAAACACGGTAGGTAGTCCTTGACTTACGACTGTAATTGAGCCAGCAATTTTGATGGTGAGTCATGACATTGGCCATTGCATGACTGTAAACGATCTTATGACTTTTTTTGCGGCTGTCATTACTCGAACACCGTGGTGGTTAAGCGAACCCATTGTTTGATATGGGTGCTTTTTGTCAGAAACTAGAAGTATTTCTTCCATATTTCTCGCAGATACGTGTCAAATTGCAGTCACTGAAACGGTACAAACAGCTATAAATGGTGGCCAGTTGCAGAACACACAAAATGCAGTCATGTGACTATGGGTGGCAGGCAAGACAGATGTTGGAAGTTCGAACCAGGTCGTAAATAGCCTTTTCAGGGTCTGTTGTAACTTTGAAGGGTGGCTAAGTGACCGGTTTGTAAGTCGAGGAGGACCTGTAGTAGAAGAAGCATGCTCCAGATCTTTCAAATCATCATGCTAGACCATAGATCTCAAACTTGATTGCATCATGGGGCGTATCGCAATGTTTTTTGCCTTTACAGAGCCAGGGTGGGCGTGGCGTGCATGTGACGCATCTGGCCTGCAAGCCACCAGTTTGACACCTCTGTGCTAGATCCAAGAGTTGTGTCTTCTCAGTGGCAAGGTCTGCCCTATGAAATTTGGACAGACCCAACCTTCTTAGGTTAGGAAACTGTTAGGTAAGCTAGCTGGACCCCAATGGTGGGACATGGCTAAGATGGGGACAAATACTGAAACATAGGTGCAAAAGGTCAGGTGTACCCCTGTTAGTAAGTTCCCCGTTGGGAGAGCGAGTGCGTTCAGAGAAGCGTTGTGAGAGTCTTGTTGGAGAACACACAAATCAGCATACAGAGACACTGCAGTTTAAATAGGCTTTTACTTTCGTGGAAATAGAGGTATCAGAGTCCATCAAACAGTCCAAATCATACAGGGATAAGACAGTCATGTCTTTCAGTTAAGGAATAATCATAGTCCAGTATCGTATAATCAGTTCAGTACTCAAAGTTTGCTAGCAGTTGCAAAACTTACAATAGCTCACGGCACTTTCTAACAGCCAGCTTCCAAAATACTCAGATCAGCCCAGCATCAGTTAAGGAATAACATAGTCCAGTATCATATAATCAGTTCAGTACTCAAAAGTTTGCTAGCAGTTGCAAAACTTACAATAGCTCACGGCACTTTCTAACAGCCAGCTTCCAAAACACTCAGATCAGATCAGCCCAGCATCTAACGAACAGAGAGCTAACAGTCATTCTGGCTCCCTCTTATGGCCGATTGAGGAAAACAGCAACCAATCACATTTTACAGTATGATTTAAAGAAACAGGTACAATATTGTTACATGATTTATATATTGCCAACCCAACCGTTAGATTATATTCCTAACAGAAACTAATCAAGGAGAGAAGCAACCTGGAATTAAGGAGAAATTTCCTAGCTAAGAACTGCTTGCATTCATAAATTATGGGTCCTTCTCACTAGAGATTTTTAAGAAGAGACTGGACACCCATTTGTCCGAAATGGTATAGGGCAGTGATGGCGAACCTTTTCAGCACCGAGTGCCCAAACTGGAACGCACATGCATGTGTGCATGCCACACCACTGGAAACCCAAAGACCAGCTGATGTGCGCATGCCTGTTTTTTTGCTGTTTTTCAGACCGTTTTTAGGCTGTTTTGGGGGCTGTTTTTCAGACCATTTTTAGGGACGTTTTCTGGATGTTTTCTGGGATGTTTTCAGGGTGTTTTTGGGATGTTTTCATGCACACCTGAAACCAATAGAGCAGCTGGAGACAGCGTGCATGCCCACAGAGGGTTCTGTGTGCCACCTCTGGCACACATGCCATCGGTTTGCCATCACGGGTATAGGGTCTCCTCCTTGAGCAGGGATTGGACTAGAAGACCTCTAAGGTCCCTTCCAGTTCTATTCTGATTGATTGATTGATTGATTGATTGATTGATTGATTGATTGCCTTTTGTAAGGCACCTGGCTGTTTCCTGGGTGTTTGAGTCAGGAGGCTAAATGAGCTTTGCTATTACTGTTGTGCCTTTTTTCTTCTTCTGTGAGTGGTTTTGTCCTTGGGCCCGAAGAGTTATACGCCTGATTATTATTTTTTTGCATTTTTAATCCCGGTCACTTGTGTGAGATGGGCGGCTATATAAATCATATAATTTGAAAGAATATAAATAAACTCTGCTTTATTGACCCAGGCTGTAGTAACACAGTTTTGGAAAGCTGACTGTTCCCTTCCCTTCCTCATGTTAGTAAATAAGGGTGGCTCCAGCCTGAGCTTTTTTCTCATGCTTTCTCTGCTTCCTAGGCAGAGCAAACCTGCTTTTTGTTTCTGTAAGCATTTCTGCATAGTTTTTCTCATAGTTTTTCACTGGTGCTGCAGTGGGGAAGGAGCAGCGCTGTTCCTCCTCATTTCACTCTGCACACTCAGTTGCCACAAGTCATGGGGGGCACTGTGCACCTGCCTTGTCTCACCAAGTTTGCTAAGCAGTTGAAAGAGACTTAATTAAAACCCTATAGTGGGTATAGGTCATTAACATTAATTAATTACAGTTAATGCAACATCCCTTTAGGGTATAATCATTTCTCAAATTTCCTCTTTCAATTATCCATCCATCCATCCATCCATCTATCTACTGTGTTTCCACATTTGACCTCTGAAATAAATGCTTGGTCTTATTTTCGGGGAGGTCTTATTATTTTTGAGGTGCAGGAGACAGTGAACATGGTCACCTCATGGCTGCTGTTGTGTTGCACATTGCTGGGCCTGCCGCTCTTTTTGCGGTGTCCATTAGCATGACAGAAGAGAAGCGGTGGCTAGGGTTGCGGGAGTGAGCATTAGGAAGGGCGTATGGGATGCATAGGGCATGTTTTCCCCCCCTCCCAGCCTTGCCTCCTCACTTTGTGTTGTTTGTGCAGCAAGCAACCAGAGCAAATGGGGACCGGCTGCGCATGCGGTTAAACATTTTTGGGGAGGGCTTATTTTAGTGCATGCGCTCAAAAGCCCAATTGGGCTTATTATCCAGGGAGGTCTTATTTTCAGGAAAACAGAGTATCTATCTATCTATCTATCTATCTATATCTATCTATCTATCTATCTATCTATCTATCTATCATCTATCTATTTATCATCTATCTATTTATCATCTATCTATATTTATTATCTATCATCTATCTATCAATTTATCTATCTATCTATTTATCATCTATCTATATCTATATCTATCTATTTATCATCTATCTCTATTTATCATCTATCTATCTATCATCTATCTATCTATTTATCATCTATCTATTATCTATCTATCTATATCTATCTATCTATCTCTATCTATTTATCATCTATCTATCATCTATCTATCTATCATTTATATATCTCTATCTATTTATCATCTATCTATTTATTATCTATCTATCATCTATCTATCTATCTATCTATCTATCCATTATCATCTTTATTTATCCATCTATCATCCATCTATCTATCTATCTATCTATCTATCTATCTATCTATCTATCTATCTATCTATCTATCTATCTATCTATCTCAGAGATAACTTGCTGAATGCCAAGAATGTGTATACCAAAGATTTGGGAGAAGGGTGAGTTTGGAAACGAATTCAGAAGTCCATGTAGGTAGACAATGGTTCTGTCAGTGTGGGTTAACCATAGGATCAAGGCAAAATGAGTCAACACAGTTTTGAATCCAAGCTGCTTTCAAAGATAGGACCATATTGAGTATAGAGGCAGTCCTTGAGTTACGACTGTGATGCAGCCTAGCCATCATGTTCATAGGTTGTGACAGTTGGGTCACTCATATAACCAACCCGATTTTACAACTTTTTTGGCAGCGATTGTTAAGCTGTCATTAAAGGAACCGGTGGTTCGCTATAAGCCAGTTTTGCCGAAAAACCAGACGGTTCTCATCAAAAATGAGATTTCTTTGGTTCTTCTTTGAAGGCGTTTCACTTCTCATCCAAGAAGCTTCTTCGGCTCTGACAGGATAGTGGAGAATGGAAGGATTTATATTCCTTGCAGTCAGCTGGTCATCTGCATCCTTTTAGAGGTTCGTTAAAACATTTGGAGGTTTACCTGGATGACTGAGAATCTCAAGAGACTTTCAGCTGTACAATTTGGGATGGACACCCTTCAAATGTTTGGGGAGGGGTAGGAATGGATTTCCAGATAAAAGGCTGCAGACTACAGGAACCATTAGCACTACTAAAGTGACCGCTGAGGACGCAGATAAAACTCCAGATGCTTCAGCGAACCTCTAATAGGATGCAAATGACCAGCTGCCTGCAAGGAATATAAATCCTTCCGTTCCCCACCATCCAATCAGCGCTGAAGAAGCTTCTTGGATGAGAAGCGCAACGTCTTCAAAGAAAAAAAAAGTCTTCAAAGGAAAAAAAAAAGAAAATCCAGTTGCCTCCTGAAAAAGCACCTTTGGGACAATCATATGTGTGGACATTCCCAAGTGTCTGAAGTATGGTCATGTGACCACAGGGGGGTGGCTAGCCACGGGAATCTGAATCCCTACCCCCAGAGAAGGCCATTGCGAATTTGAACAGCGGCTAAGTCATCAATCATAACTCAGGATTATCTGTATCCAGTCACAAATGGTATATAGATCTACACATTGTTGTGCTTAGCTCTGTTTCAAATCCCCCCCCCCCCCCAAAAAAAGAGGTGCAGTTGGGAAGGTCAACCAGAATATTTTGAGGTTGGGGAATCTTTCAGCACAGCACATAATTTCTTCCTCAAAGTGGTTCTTATTTTGGTCATGAGTATGGTGGTAGACTCACTGGAGAAGAGCCTAATGCTGGGAAAGATGGAGGGCAAAAGAAGAAGGGGATGGCAGAGAATGGATGGAGTCACTGAAGCAGTAGGCGTGAGCTTAAATGGACTCCAGAGGATGGTAGAGGACAGGAAGGCTTGGAGGAACGTTGTCCATGGGGTCACAATGGATCAGACACGACTTCACAACTAACAACAACAATGATGGTAGTACATTGGCTCCTCTCCCAAGAATACCCAAATCTGGTGTGTAACAGGCCTGGAAATAAAAGCATATCTTCCCTACTTTATTGCAATCTTCCTTCCTTCCTTCCTTCCTTCCTTCCTTCCTCCCTCCCTTCCTTCCTTCCTTCCTTCCTTCCTTCCTTCCTTTCCTTCCTTCCTTCCTTGTAAATACTTGTGAGTATTTAGAAATCAAAGGCCAGCGAGGAAGTCTGCATGATGTAAGGAAGCAGGTGCTGGGATGATGCATTGCACTAATGAAATGCAAGGACAAATTACTTTGGGAAGAGGGGGGTAATGGTGATGGCTCACAGCTTTTTAGCAATGACTAAATGTATTCATGTTCCAACATTAAAAATTTGTGTGGGACCTCCAGCACGTTGCAATATAATTGAAATATTTACGGCCCATAGGCCTCGTTAGCCAGGAGGAGGAGAAGGGAGCAGCCAGTGAATGGTTCTCTACAGCAGGGGTCTCCAATTCTGGGAGTTGAAGTCCTCCAGGCTGCCAAGGTTGGAGACGCCTGCTCTATAGTACAATAGCTAGGGTTTTTTCTTACAAACAAACAAACAAACAAACAACAGATTGGTGAAGTTGATCAGAAAGGTCGGCAGTTCAGCGGTTCAAGTGCAAGTATTAGCGTTCCAAATATCGTGCAGAATTAAGTCAGAGTCGAAGGCAAAACTATGCTTAAAGTTCCAATTTAATAAAGCAGGCATGTTGGCATCGTGCTATGCGGATTCCAACTCTGGAAGTTACATCAGAATCCCACCCAGTTAAAAGTTCATGATCTTGCCCCCACACCCACAGTCCATCACATGGTCCAATCTTCTTCTTCCACACTGGCGTCTATGCCTAACTGCTTCCGGTCAGGTGTAAAGGTTGGGGGGAGACAAAAGATGACTTTGAGCTTCTAGGAAGGAATTTTTTATTTTGAAAACAACACATTCTATCCTTTGCTAAATCCCCCCCCCCCCCTTAATAAGAGTGGCAGGCCAAAGATTCTTAAAGGAACCGCTGCAGGCCTGACAACAAGTAGAAAAATAGGGACCACTTTGGTGGGAAGCTGAAATAGCATTCCGTGCGCCTCCGGCGTTTAGTTATGCCGGCCACATGACCACGGAGACATCTTCAGACAGCGCTGGCTCTTCGGCTTTGAAACATAGATGAGCACCGCCCCCTAGAGTCGGGAACGACTAGTACATATGTGCGAGGGGAACCTTTACCTTTACCTATAGAAAGGAGATTTGGCTTGACCACCCTAGGTGTATTTTGCAGATCATAGCAAATCATAGCTCTTAATGTGAAACATCCGGGGGAAAGGCAATCCTAGCAAATGTATTGAATTAATTCAACATAGGGATTTTTTGGTATTAACTCAAAACAAATTTGTCTTTTATCACATCCCCAGTTATTGCTAATTGCCTCTCCTGTACTTTTATTGGAGAACATCCATTTTGGGGCGATAAATATATTATCTAATTATGATAAAAAATAATCGTGATTTTTTTTAATGTGTTTTTAAAGAAGCAATCTTCAAAATCTCTTGATGCACGAAGGAGCAAATTTCATTAACTCAAGGGTCACATACAAGTAATCCTCGACTTACAACCATTATTTTAATAACTCTTTGGAATAGCAATAGGACTTAGAGTTATATACCGCTTCACAGGGCTTTTACAGCCCTCTCTAAGCGGTTTACAGAGTCAGCCTATTGCCCCCAACAATCTGGGTTCTCATTTTACCCACCTCGGAAGGATGGACAGCCAAGTCAATCTTGAACTCTGTCAGTATTGAACTCCTGGCTATAGGCAGAATTAGCTTGTAATATTGCACTCTTAACCACTGCATCACCATGGCTCCTATTACAGGTAGCCTCCAACTTACAAGCACAGAATTTCTTTTGTTAAGTGAGACATTTATTAAGTGAGTTTTGCCCCATTTAAAACCTTTCTTGACACGGTTAGCAAGCGTCTTGTTAGCAATGGAATCCCAGACCCAATTTTTCTTCTAAGTTGAGGACTATTCGAAACGCTTTCATTGCAGCTTGACAGCCATACTCCAGAAATGGTCAAAGCCTAGACCCGTGATGGTGAACCTATGGCACGTGTGCTACGCAGAATCCTCTCTGCAGGTGTGCGAGCCTTCGCCCAGCTCAGCTCCACTGCGCATGCACACCCACCACCCACTGGGTTGCTGCTGTGCATGCGGGAGATGCGCACATGCATGGGATGGGTGGAGGGGTTGGGCGCGCATATACGGGAAGCGGGGGAGACCACAGAGGGGGGCAACTACGCCCATGACCCGTTTTTTGTTTCAGGAGGCTTCAGGGAGGCCTGCTAGGCCCAAAATGGGGCACGGGGGTGTCGCGTGCATGCATGGGGTGGGTGGGTGGGAGAACACTGGAGGGGTCATGCACACATGTGCATTGCAAGGCCCATTGCATTATGGATGTGGGCACATGCACGTATTCTGTCACGAGCTTTTAAGGAGAAAATATTTCGGCCTTCTACAGATTTTAAGGAGGACAGTTTGTCCCTTAGGCCAGGGGTCTCCAATCTCTGGACCGCGGCCCACTGCCTGGCCATTGCCTATTTGGAATTGGGCAGCGTTAGCAACAGACTGGTGGGTAATCGCATGTGTGCACGCCAGCCTGCCGCTCGTCCTCATTTTGTGCACCGGCCTTCCACTTGCCCAATTCCCCTCTCCCTTCCCCAGCCGGCCCACCAAGCCAAGATTTGGGACTGCTGCTTTAGGCCCCTGAAATGTTAAAAATATCCAAAGTTTTTGGTAACTGCATGTTTGATGGTATCCTCTTTCCATGTTTGGAAGGGTTCACCGACAAAACCGTGAAGCCCTTATCCGCACCGACATAAGCGCGGAGGGCAAATCCGCACTGTCCGAAGTGCTAAGGAAAAAGGCGACCCTAGCGCGACGACATAACCGCAGAGAGCAAATCTGCGCCTTCCGAAGCACTCAGCACCCTAACCCTAAACCTAACCTTAAACCTAACCCTAAACCTAACCCTAAACCTAACCTTAAACCTAACCCTAAACCTAACCTTAAACCTAACCCTAAACCTAACCCTAAACCTAACCCTAAACCTAAACCAAACCCCTAAACCTAATCCTAACCCTTACCTTAATTTAAATCAGCTTTCTGTCGCCGCGCTGTTGTCGCCGCGGTGATGACGTCGTGGTGATGATGTCGCGGCTTTAGCGACGTGGTTTTGTCGCTGCTATTTTGACGAGCACGGTTTTGTCGGGCCACGGTTTGGAAGCTCTAATTAAGGAGGTAATGTACATATTCCCCCTCCCCCTGTTCCCCTCCCCTTTCTAATCTGTTTGCTCAGTCAACATTTCATGGCATTCTTAAAGTTTCACACTTTTTGTGACTTCAATCGAACTAACAAAAGTGAAATTTATACAGAGGTGTTTTTTAAAAAACAAAAAAACAAAGCCTGCTAGGGTGGTACTGGTTTCATTCTGGACTTGTTTTCGGTTTGCATGTTTGCAGTCAGCACCCACGTAAAAGCAAATATTTAAGTATTAAATAGGGCGCTATAAATGTATCATTTAAAGAGAAAATTGGGCAATGTTGCTGTGGCCAACAAAGGAATTAGATCCTGAAGGGCATTAAGCTTCTCCACCCATCGGCCTTAAAAAAGAAAGCCTTGAATGCCTGCTTGTTAGTTGAGTGTTTTGAAATGAATCTACCATTCCAACATATTTTTAAAAGGTTCCTCTTGGTCTGAATCCATCCTTTCAGTTTACAGAGGAAGACTTGAGAGGGAAATAAAATATAAATATCACACAAGAGTAGCTGGCCATGGACACGGTGTTGACAGGAGGGATTTAGTCCCTGGGAACATGGTGTGTGTTTCTAAGATGATGGTCTACGTAGGCCAAGAGGGATTGGGAGGAGAAAGACGGAAGAGTTATGAGTTTTGGCTGAAGAGTATCACAAGGGATCTTGGAGTCCCAGTGGACAACCATTTAAATATGAGCCAGCCATGTGCAGCAGCTGCCAAAAAAGCCAACACAGTTCTAGGCTGTATAAACAGAGGGATAGAATCAAGATCACATGAAGTGTTAATACCACTTTATAATGCCTTGGTAAGGCCACACTTGAAATACTGCAACCAGTTTTGATTGCCACAATGTAAAAAAATAATGCAGAGACTGTAGAAAGAGTGCAGAGAACAGCAACAAAGAGGATTAGGGGACTGGAGGCTAAAACATATGAAGAACGGTTGCAGGAACTGGGTATGCCTAGTTTAATGAAAATAAGGACTAGGGGAGACATGATAGCAGTCTTCCAATATCTCAGGGGTTGCCACAAAGAAGAGGGAGTCAAGCTATTCTCCAAAGCACCTGAGGGTAGAACAAGAAGCAATGGGTGGAAACTAATCAAGGAGAGAAGCAACTTAGAACAAAGGAGAAATTTCCTGACAGTGAGAACAATTAATCAGTGGGACAACTTGCCTCCAGAAGTTGTGAATGCCCCAACACTGGAAGTCTTTAAGAAGATGTTGGATAGCCATTTGTCTGAAGTGGTGTAGGGTTTCCTGCCTAAGCAGGGAGTTGGACTAGAAGACCTTTCCAACTTGTTATTCTATTATATTCTGTTAGATGCTTTAAAAATGGGATTTGGGAATGGCAACTCATGATTAAGAACTTCAGACAGAAATCTGTGCCCTGCTGGAGTAAATCAAAGAATAATTGTTCTAAGGTTTTTAACCTAATCAAGGAAAAACCAGAAAGTCAATTACCTGATAAAGGATGGGAAAGAAATAAGGTGACCTTCAACTCTCCCCCCCCCATTTTTTTATTTTTGAACAAACAAACAAACAGGCATAAAACATTAAAAACCATCCTCCAGTTACATACAGTGTGTCGATTGGTTACAAAACCTTTGTGCTCCCTTACCACAGTCTTCACTTACAATTTATATAGAATCTCATATTATCCATCTAATATATATGTATACAATTATTACCATTATTAAACATTTATTTTACTACAACCATTGTTACTTCCTTTTATGTGAGATATTCTAAGTTTAAAATAAATTTACATGATTATGGCATTCCAAAACCATCCACTAATATTACATCTTTATATTTTATTTTGTAAAATTGTTTATATTTGGTTACAAAATTTTTATGTATCCTCTCCATAGTCCTCACTTACAATTTCATATTATCAATCTAGTATATATATGTATACATTATTATAATTGTTAATCATTTATATGACTATAACTATTATTACTTCATTTTATGCGTAATATTCTTTTTTTTTTATAAAAAGATTTTTGGACACAGACATAGACAAACAAGACATAAAACATAGAACCATCTTCCATTACATACAGTGTGTTGATTGGTGACAACGTTTTTGTGCATTCTTTCCATAGTTATCACTTGCAGTTTATATAAATCACATAATATCAAATCAAATATGTTTGTGTACATTATTATCATTATATCTCATTTGTTTGACTATCACTATTATTCCTTCATTTTACATGAGATATAGTAAATATTGGGTTCATTTATATTATAACAGTTCATTACATCATTTTCAATCTATCCAATAATAGTATATCTTTATGTTATATTCAGTATCATTCTATTATTCATTGTATTGATAACATTCTCTAGTATCTTTCATTTCCATATTTTTTATCTAACCATTGATAAAATAAATCCCATATCTTATAAAAGCCTTTAGGAGGCTTCCAGGGTGATCCTGGGGGCTGGGGAAGGGCAAAAATGAGCAAATGTGGGCTGTTTTGCGAAGGGGGTGGGGTTTTGGGAGGCCAAAAATGCTGTATTCAGTGTATAAGACGCACCCAGATTTTCATCCTCTTTTTTGAGGAAAAAAGGTGTGTCTTATACTCCGAAAAATATGGTAACATTTAAAAAACGGTCCTTACAATAGGTCCTTCTACTTAGAACCATCACTGCATCTCCACAGTCATGTGATCAAAATTTGGCACTTGGCCATTGCCTTGTATTTAGGACAGTTCAGTGTCCAAGGTGTCAACACACAAAGCTCCCTGGCCCTCTCTTGAATTGCCATAGGCAAGGGGGATGGGGAACTGACGATGCAGCACGGCAGCCACACACAGAATCACATTCCGTGCATATCTTTCTCAAGGCTGTCTCCCAGGTTACCCGAGACTCATGGTTTAATCGGGGCATCCGTCAAAGGGTCAGGCAGTCGCCATTTGGGACCTTCCCAGATGGTTTCCAACAAGCAGAGTCAATGGAGGAACCCGGATTCACTTAACGGCAATGATTCACTTAAAAAACATGGCAAATAAGATTGTAAAATTGGGCGCAACTCACTTAACCACCAACTTGCTTAAGCAACATAGATTCTGGCCCCCGTAGTGGTCGTAAGTCTAGGACCACCTGAACCTACTAAAAATGAAAAGCTCCCTCGAGTTTGAGTGGACTCCTCTTGGTTATATTTCTCTATGTCTCTGAAGTTTTACTGGAAACATTTCCATTGCTTCCTCCCAGGTGGCTTTTTGCCTTCCCAATCTATAGCTCTGGGATTTTCAAGCACGCTCTGCCTAATAACACCAACAAGGTCCAGTCCTGTTTAGCTTCCCTAAAATCAGCCAGGGTTGGTTAGATTCTGCCACCTGCTGTGATTGGTGACTACCGCCAATCAACCGTTCAGGCTGAATCAGGTGGATGATTTTCCCACAACCGATTGAAGTAGTAACGATGAGGGCATTAATCATCTAACCATACCTGGGAGGCTCATTTATTTGTTTATTTTGCAAATTGTATATGGCAGCCCATCCTTAATCCAATAACTCCAGCTGGCTAACCAAGCAACAAGAAGGAAAGCATTCAAACCAGGGAAAGGAGCAATGCAAGACATCAGTTAAAATAATCGGCTCCTTAAGAATGCAGAACAAACCACACAGCCAGACTTATGACCATTTCCCCACACAACCGTTGCAGCATCCCCTTGGTCACATCATCAAAATTCAGATACTTGGCCCCTGACTCACAGTTATGACAGTTGCAGTGCCTGTGGTCATGCGATCACCTTTTGCAGCCTTCTGACAAAGCAAAGCCAGTCAATGGGGAAGCCAGATTCACTTAACAACCATGTTACTAACTTCACAATTGCAGTGATTCACTTAGCAACTGTGGCAAGAAAGGTCGTGAAATGGAGCAAAACTCACTTAACAACTGTCTTGTTTAGCAACAGAAATTTTGGCTTCAACTGTGATCGCAAGTTGAGGACTACCTGTATATACATCTCTATCCATCCATCCATCCATTTTAGTGGCTTTTTACAACATAAAACAGAGTAAAAATGTGAAAGTGGATTAAAAAGGCAACCACCCACTAAACCTGAAGTGGAATGGTGACCATTCAGTCCCCAGAGGCTTGGCCTCGGCTTTTACTACTTTTTGGAAAGCCAGCAATGAGGTTTCTAATTTAATCTCAGTGGAATTAGATATTAACCAATAATATCATACTAACTAATATTGAAGGTTAATAGACAAAGTGGAACCGTCAGCAATTTTTAAGGGAAGTGACCGTGGAAACTTGGAATTTTTTATATTTAAGAGAAATTTTGGCTTCAATTGTGGTCGTAAATTGAGGATTACCTACAATATATCTCCATGATGGCGAACCTATGGCATGCGTGCCAGAGGTGGCACGCAGAGCCCTCTCTGTGGGCACGTACGCTGTTGCCAGCTGATCTTCATGGGTGCCGGAGTGCCAGAGTGCCAGAAAACAGCCCCCAAAATGGCCAAAAACAGTCCTCAAAATGGCCAAAAAACAGTCATGCCCGCACTGGCCAGCTGGTCTTCGGGTTTCCGGTGCTCCGGCGCATGCACGTGTACACGTGTTCCGGTTTGAGCACTCGGTGCCAAAAAGATTCGCCATCACTGGTATATCTCATTGAGTGTAGGATACAGAATAAAGGGCCTGACTTATAGGATTTCAGTAGGAAATAAAGTCTTTATGATGAGAGGAATTCCTTCCATGCTCCGGCGCATGCACGTGTACACGTGTTCCGGTTTGAGCACTCGGTGCCAAAAAGATTCGCCATCACTGGTATATCTCATTGAGTGTAGGATACAGAATAAAGGGCCTGACTTATAGGATTTCAGTAGGAAATAAAGTCTTTATGATGAGAGGAATTCCTTCCAAGATAGTAGTGATCACTGTTTCTCTAAATGTGTTTGAGTAGGCTGTGTACACAATGGCTGTGTGTACATGAACTTCATCTAAGCTGCTTGCATTCATAAATCGTCTGTTTCTGTCTACAGCAGGCCTGCACAGCTTAGAGAAAGGATTACATTGATAAAATTAAAAATAATTGTGGGCCACAAAGGAATAGCTGGTGTGCAGACTGGCAGCAACGATGGACCTGGCGTCATCGGTGAGATTCATCAGCAGGTCTTCTAGGATAATGGCAGCCGATTCTTCCTGGCATCAGCAAAGTGTGGCAATATTGAATTGAATTGACTTTTTTACAAATGCCAGCAGGCCCCATATTACACTGGCCTGATTTACAGTCCTTTCTCTCTATGAAGCAAGTCCTGTGTGTTGCCTTTTAACCATGAATGTGGGAAATCTACCGTATATATATAAAAGCCAAATATCACTCACTCATCACGAAATCTCCAGAACCTTAAAGCCTATAAACTTGAAATTTGGCATGCATGTTCCTCTTGGCTTCTAGGTGCTCGCTAAGAAAGGATTTTTCAAAATGACCATCAGATCATTAGTATTATTTACATAGTAATTAACACTCTCTGATGCTAAGGAGTTCTACTCCCCCTCCCCACCTGAAAAGAACTCTGTTCCAACTGCCAGTTGCCTCATATGCTATTACCTCAGTTCAAACTGGCAGACATTCCACTCCTTTACTCTGGAGTGGTCTGGGGCTCCTTACAGTACTAAATGTCGGTAGCTTATCAAAATCTTTACGCCTTCCACCTATGGAACTGCTGCTGGACTCAAGGTGGTGGGAGCGATATTCCCTTCTGTATTCAATCACCAACCCCCACTGAGTCAATAGATTGAACCGGAGATTTCTCCTGCATTGCCCGATCACATAGTTTCATTGCAAAGCACGGGTATCCAGCTAATAACGGGTATCCTACTTTTGGGGGTGAAAAAAGGAGATGACACTTAAATGACTGATAAACTGAATCATGGTCAGGTTATCAGTTTTGAAAGCCATGTGTGGTTTTGTTTAGTTGACATTTCCTGTCTCTGGACTCTTAAAAAGAGAAACCTCTCCCTTCTTATCTGTGTTAGATTCTTTTCATTGAGTTTTGCAACTTGGGGGGGGGGGGTCTTTACTGATTTTAGAAGCTAAACAAGGTCAGACTAGGTTGAAAGGGACACTGCAGGAAAATGCCAGAGTCTGGCTGTAGGCTAGACTGGACATTTGAAAAAGACAGTGGCAAACCTCTTCTATATTTTTGCCTCTAAAAGAAAAGCACTGTTGTTTTTCATCTTGTGTGCATCAACCAAAGGTTTTCTTGCAGATTTAAATCTGGTCTTGTGGTCAATGAATCGTCGTCGTTCAATAAGCAGGTTTTGTGTTCATGGCTTGTGCAATCTTTTTTTCAATCCACCACTATGCCCCTAAATTAGAAATCAGAAATTAGTATATTTTCTGCACAGAACTCTCTCCTGTGATCTCCCAGTGCGGTGATCCTAAATGGGAAATCTTTGTTTTTCTTTCCTTCCTTGTCTTAATTCCCTTTCTTATTTTACAGGGAAGAACCTCTACACAAATGAATATGTAGCAATCAAGTTGGTAAGCTTATTTCTAGTGCATATTGTTGTCGGGTTTTGAAGCTGGTCCTTTTTTTCTTCCCATTTATATGTGTGTGTGTGTGTGTGTGTGTTCGTGTGTGTGTATCTATATCTATATATCTATCTATCATTATATATATTGTGTCACAACCCCTGGTATGCCCAAATATGGGAGCGACTATACTGCTTCCCTTTTCTGTCTATTGGCTCACTCTGGGAGCCATCCAAGCACAAAGCCATTTTTTTATGTTGCCTTGTTACATTTGTGTTGCATTTGTGCTGATAAATAAATAAGGTTCGATTCCCAGTAAGGGTATGGCTAGCTGATGAGAGCTAAATAGCTTGAAATAGATCTATACTAGTCTCCCTTTATTTATTTATCAGAACAAATGCAACACACATACACACACACGTATATACGTACGTACGTACGTACGTGTGTGTTCCAGCATAACTCTGGAACACCTTGAACAATTTCAATCAAACTTGGTACACAGATGACTTACTCTCTGGAAATAAATACTGTGGGGGTAAGACATCTCTAAAACCCCTTGAAGTGTGTCTTCTGTTAAGATACAGCCTGTTGTGCCTTAAAATTGCTTCTACTGTACTGCCATAAAATGGCTTCCACTGTACAGCGCAGTGGAGTTGCCATGGTAATGGCTTCACAGTCTTCTGCAAGGGCGCTCCCTCTGATAAAGGAGAAAATCCAACATTAGAAATTACATTTGGTCCGGACATTTGCCCCCTATAAATTAATTGCCCCGGCAACGCCGGGTTATCGGCTAGTTCCTAATAAACTAGATCAGTGTTTTTCAACCTTAGCCAAGATATGTAGACATCCAACTCTCAGAATTCTCCAACCAGCATGGAGTTGAAGTCCACAAGTCTTAAAGTTGTCCTTCTGTAGGCCAGTCAATCTAGTGACACTTCAAAAGTTGAGAGCAGCGGTGAAATGTTTGGGGGTTTCTTCTCCATTTGGTTTGATGAAAATCCCACAAATGCTTGGCTCATAACAATTGGCCTTTCAAATACCACAAGGCTCCAGCTTGTTCTTGTTGAGGCTTACTAATGTGACCGTGCTTCTAAAATTGGTGATATGTTGGTCTATCTTCCCCCCCCCACACATAATTACTGGAAAGAGTTAGAACTTGGCGAGTTCTTCGGTTTTGCTATCACAGCCATTCTTAACAATTTGTCCCTCCTTCTTTCATATGATCCTCCTGATTGCATTTTTTCCAGAAGTGTTGGGAATCTGGATCCACAAATGCCTAGCTGGCATTGCCACTTTGGTTTTTTAGAAAGAATTCTGGGAGTTGTGGTTGCTACACAATTGGAGGTTTCGACTGAAGAAGATGAGTGGACTTTTAATGACCACCCATCTTCTATGCTGAGTTGGCTTGAGGAGCTTCATGAATGGTCCTCTCCTATGCGAACATTGACTTAGAGGCATGTCCTGTTCAGTCAGATAAGCCTGCAGCCTAAGTTCCCTGCCTTTCACAATCACTGTCTCACATTCGTTGCTTGCTTGCAATTATCTCTTGTTTCATTAACAAGTATGGCTGTAGGATTTATAACTTTTCTTTTTTCTAGGAACCTATCAAATCCAGAGCTCCTCAGCTACATTTAGAATACCGATTCTATAAACAGCTTGGCAATTCAGGTAAGTAACAGCAACCAACTTGTAAAGGTAAAGGTTCCCTTCGCACATATATGCTAGCTGTTCCCGACTCTAGGGGGTGGTGCTCATCTCCGTTTCAAAGCCCAAGAACCAGCGCTGTACGAAGACGTCTCCGTGGTCATGTGGCCGGCATGACTAAAGGCCGAAGGAGCACAAAACACAATTACCTTCCCACCAAAGGTGGTCCCTAGTTTTCTACTTGCATTTTTTATGTGCTTTCGAACTGCTAGGTTGGCAGAAGTTGGGACAAGTAATGGGATCTCACTGTTGGGCAGCACTAGGGATTTGAACCGCCAAACTGCCGACCTTTCTGATTGACAAGCTCAGCGTCTTAGCCACTGAGCCACCACATCCGTAACCGACTTGTAGAACTATCCCCAAAAAATTTTTTTTTAAAAAAGAAGTTATTTCAGTTTTCTGAAAAAGTTTTTTTTTAAGATTTTTTAAAAAGTTTATTTCAGTTTCCTTGTCCTCACGAGTACAGAGGAAATGTTCCCTGTTTTAGAAAGTGTTTGCAAGAAGCTTAATTCTTGGAACACGCTTTCTTAATAAACCTGGCTGATAACATTATTATTAACCTCTTTCCTATCCCCACTATCCTAATCGTTCGAACCTCTGAAGCTCTTTTCCCCTCCCTCCCCTTAGGCTTTGATTAAACTCTCACCTCTGTAACCGTACATTTTTATTTGTGTATTGATCCTGCTGCAGGTGTTTAAAGATGCTGATGTGGGTTGCCTTTTTAAAACTTCTGGGGACTCTACTAACGAATTGTGAATAATATTTTTTTTAAAAAAATTTCATCTGTTTAAAATGCAATTCAAAGGAAAAGCTGGGTGCATGTTTATAGAAGTGTTTCTGATTTTCTCTCCTCGAAGATTATTAGGACTTTAAATAGGATCTGTGTTGACTTGCAGAATGCTTATTTTCAAGGTACTGCACATGTTCTTCTAGCCCAGTGTTTCTCAACTAAGACAACTTTTAAGTTGTGCGGACTTCAATTCCCAGAGTTCTGAGAGTTGAAGCCCACAAGACTTAAAGTTGCCAAAATCGGACACTCCTGGTGTAGAAATAAACCGTAGAACCATATTTACCATGTCCAACTACACCACTTTCTTTTCCACTCTTGGCAGAAGGAATCCCTCAGGTCTACTACTTTGGGCCATGTGGAAAGTACAACGCCATGGTCTTGGAGCTGCTGGGCCCAAGCCTAGAAGACCTCTTTGACTTGTGTGACCGGACATTCACTCTCAAGACTGTTCTTATGATTGCTATCCAACTGGTGAGCATCCATTCTGTAGAGACTTGCATTCATTGCTACTATCTTCACGCAACCCTCCAGTTTTAGATCCATTCCAAAACCTCTCCCGCTCAGTTAACGCATTCCAGCAACCTGGAATTCTCTGAGTTAAGGAGCAGCTGTCAAGGCAGCAGGTTGCTCAACTCTTCCTTCATTATCCTTCCTTGATTTATGTGCCGTGTATAAAATTCCTTTCCTGCCAATCAGCACAAAAACATAGTGGTAGGGAATTTCCTCTTTAACCTGCAAAGTGCCTTTGTTTCCTTATTGAGCTTGCAGAAAGGTTAATTTCAAAAAATTACACAGCACTGATTTTTGAGGGTTGACTTAACAGACTGAACGAACATTATCTTGCTATTAAAAGTTCTAGGCAAAAGAACTTAGGATGTGGGATGTTTTGGTCGAGTTTTTACCACAGTCTGATCAGACTTTCCTGTCAACTCTGAAGCTGGCCTGACTGGGGTCATATTGGAGGCTTCAGTGTTGCCACAATGGCGATGAGGGAATGGGGGAGGGGGGATAGAGATAAGCTGGGGTTTTGTAGCCAAAGCAAAATATTTTCCCCTGAGAACCAAGGTCATTCCCACAGGTGGCTGAAGAGAGTAGGAGTGAACGTTCTAAGCAACCAGACTTGATTGGACCATGTGATTGATTTTTGGGGAAAGGGGAAAACATTTAATTAGGTGAAAACCGCGGGAACCTTTAGAGTCGTTTTTCACTGGTTTGTGCCAATATGATATATCCAATAAACTTGTTCTTTGAGGAACCCGCTTACCTTAAGAGTTCTGTTTGCTACGGGTGTATTACTTGGAACCTTGACGTTTCCCTTCCCTGCCTTCTCTTCCGGCCCAGATTACACGGATGGAGTACGTTCACACCAAAAGCTTGATCTACAGAGACGTAAAGCCAGAAAACTTCCTGGTGGGAAGGCCCGGAAGCAAGCGCCAGCACACCATCCACATAATTGACTTTGGCCTGGCCAAAGAGTACATTGACCCAGAGACCAAAAAGCATATCCCCTACCGAGAGCACAAGAGTCTGACAGGGACGGCGCGGTACATGAGCATCAATACTCACCTGGGGAAAGGTGAAGAAAGGGCACTTCCTGACATATTTCCAGGAAAGGGAAGAGGGGGGATGGAGGATGGGTATCCGCGGGGAAGGGGAGTTCTCATAAATCTCATTTTACCCCAAAATTTAAAAGCTGTTTTCCCAAACGTGTGTGCCCCTCTGAATCACTGTGAATTCATGGCGACTGTCTGGAGCAGCCCTGCTATTTTTTGGGCAGTGTTTTTGGAGATGGTTTTCTCTGGGAAACTGATCGAAGGTTGAGTCAAAATTTCTGTGGAACTGTTGTATAAGTGCTACTGTCCCTGCAGCTTTGCACCTGCTTTAAGGGAACCTCAAATAGCAGTTTCAAGGAGATCACAGAGGGTATTAGTGTTACGGTTGAAGTGCTCTGCCCAGCCTAAGTAGAAATATTTATGACTGGTGCAAAGTCTCTGCTGGATACAATACACACTTTACAAGACTCGGTGTTGCAAAGTGTGCAATGAGGTCTCACACCGACATCCTAAACATCGAGTTCTTTATTCATGGTTCATTGAATAACTTCCAGTTAGCTACGGTCACACAGTAAGCAAAAATATAACCAAACCATAATATATCTCTGTTGTGTAAACATACCTTAGGCTATTTGCTGTCATGGCTGTGGAACCCCTAGAGGTCAGGGTAATCTCTGAATTGTATAGCTAAAGACTTGCTGAATTGTTGAATAAACCTTATTTGAAGTGAGGGGGGTGGGTTTTCCTTGAATCGTTTTATCACCTACTGTCAGAAGCAGGTATCTGGATGGATTCTTTCATAGATGACAAAGATACAATGCCTGTTTATACTTCATTTCTTCATCCTGATGATTATTATTAAGAGCAGAGGTGGCGCAGTGGTTAGAGTGCAGTACTGCAGGCTGATTCAGCTGACTGCTAGCTGCAGTTCGGCAATTCAAATCTTACCAGGCTCAAGGTTGACTCATCCATCCATCCTTCTGAGGTGGGTAAAATGAGGACCCAGATTGTTGGGAGCAAGAGGCTGACTCTGTAAACCGCCTAGAGAGGGCTGTAAAAACACTATGAAGCAGTATATAAGTCTAAGTGCTATTGCTATTATGTGCTATTATGCTATTATGGGAGTGAGACAAAATCAAGTCATATATGGTCTACTATACTAGCTATCTTAGCTGGGTTTACATCAGGCTCTCCATTCAAATTCTGGGTTCACAGAGTACGCTAAACCAATCAAATCATTTCCCACCTTGCAATGATTTGCAGTATGAAGATCCAATCAGAAGCATTTTTAAAAAAAACAATGTAATTGAAAGAATGCTCTGGATTCATTCAGATTTTTTGGTCATCTTCTGTGTAGAACAAAGCCGAAGAGATGACCTGGAAGCCCTTGGTCACATGTTCATGTACTTCCTCCGGGGGAGTCTGCCCTGGCAAGGCCTCAAGGTGAGTCCTATCTCTGGAAAAATAAAACAAATTTAAATGAACCGAATTTAAGCATTTGCATGTTTTCCCTTTTGCTACTGTATGGATTTACCCTCTCTGACTATTGCGTTCTTCAATATGCGGGGTCCTTCTTGCTTTCTGTGCTTGGTTGTTTTCTTGCAGACATTTCATTACCCAACTAAGTAACATCATCAGTGCTAGTAGGCTGTGGGGTTTGCTCTCGATTTATATTCTAGTTTTTCAGTATGTTTTCCATCTTTACTTGAGTAATGTCTTGTAAGCTAGGAACTTGGACATACTATTTATGATTCCCTTTGTAAAGAAAGAGCTGAGGATGTTAAATCTCTACTCCTTTGATTAGAATAGAATAGAATAGAATAGAATAGCAGAGTTGGAAGGAGCCTTGGAAGTCTTTTAGTCCAACCCCCTGCCTAGACAGGAATTCCTACACCACTTCAGACAAATGGTTATCCAATATCTTCTTTAAAACTTCCAGTGTTGGAGCATGCACAACTTCTGGAGGCAAGCTGTTCCACTGATTAATTGTTCACACTGTCAGGAAATTTATCCTTAGTTCTAAGTTGCTTCTCTCCTTGATTAGTTTCCACCCATTGCTTCTTGTTCTGCCCTCAGGTGCCTTGGAGAATAGTTTGACTCCCTCTTCTTTGTGGCAACCCCCGAGATATTGGAAGACTGCTATCATGTCTCCCCTAGTCCTTCTTTTCATTAAACTGGACATACCCAGTTCCTGCAACCGTTCTTCA
Organism: Thamnophis elegans; assembly: GCF_009769535.1. Lineage (NCBI taxonomy): Eukaryota > Metazoa > Chordata > Lepidosauria > Squamata > Natricidae > Thamnophis > Thamnophis elegans. The sequence continues at coordinate 170,569,979 of NC_045541.1, forward strand.
TATGTTTTAGCCTCCAGTCCCCTAATCACCTTTGTTGTGGTGTAGTTGTGGAACTGGCCCTTAGATTTGCTTATGTTAGGTGGGTCCATATGCTGAAATCAGGTGAAAATGTTACTTGTCTAGCTGGCTTGATATCACCCACAACATTAAGATACCCACAGAACAGAGAACAGTGAAGACTGTAACTTTGTATATTCTAAATGTCTATGGAGATTCTCAGTCCTCCAGGTCATGGTTGTCCCAAACGTGCTTTTTTTGGACTTTCTGGTTTTTCTTTGAAGATGTTTCACTTCTCATCCAAGAAGCTTCTTCAGCTCTGAAGTGAAACGTCTTCAAAGAAAAACCAGAAAGTCGGGTTGCCTCTTGAAAAAAGCACCTTTGGGACTTGTACATTGTATTATCTCCCTAATTTATGTCTCTAGAGTTCCTGAATCACCCCAGTGTCTTCCACTTCCAGCTCATCACCTTGATTGAGGATCATCTCACTCTGTGCCTGTATATTGATTGCTCTTACAGCGAGAATTGCTAGTTTTCATTTGTTGAATCCAGGAATTCCCGCTAGGAGAGAGAGTGACCTTAGTTGTGTCCCGTAAGTACAGATAGTCCTCAACTTATAACCATCATGAACCCTGCAAATTACAGTCATAGCAGTCATCAAATGGGTCAGTTACACAACCAACCCGATTTTATGACATGTTTTGTGATGGTTGTAAGTGTGAAACATTGCAGTCGTTAAGCAAACATCACAGTAATGAACTAGGGGCACGGTTTCGCTGGAAAATGGAAGTACATGGTCACGTGTGACCATATTGATGAGCACCTGAAGTGCATTCACATAACCATGCGGGGGCGTAATGGTCAGACCTAGAGTTTCGCATGGTAACCCTCTTTCTCAGATGGATCATAATGTCAAATGGTCACTAAATAACCAGTTGTCAGTTGAGGACTATCTGAATTACAATTGTCAGGAAGGTGTTTCCAAATCCTCTCTCTGTTCCCTGAGCTGGTCCTTCCATACTCCTCTCCTATCTTGTTACATAGCATAGCTCTTCTCCAGGCAGTGTTGTGGCCCGCCAGTGGCCAGCAGATTTGGACAGTGAGGAGGGTGGGGAGGAACATGGAACAGCCCTGGAGTCTGGGGAAGGCTCTGGTGAGGGCTTTGTGTCGGAGGCAGAGAGGGGGCCAGAGCCATCTGACAGTTATCAGCTGCCTTCGGAGTCAGTCATCAGTGAGGCAGACAAACAGCTGGAGCCTGTTCCCAGTGTGCGAATGCGCAGAGTTGCCAGGTGAAGGGAGCAGCTAAGGAACAAGGGTCGATTTGGGAGTAAGGCCACAAGTGGACGGTGAATGGCCCCTCCCATAGGGAATAAAAGAGGAGTGAAAGAGGAGGGGTGTTTGCAGGAGACAATTAGTTCATCCCTGCATTCGTGCCAAGTATTGCGGCGTCTGAAAGATATCGGCCTGGCCATTCTCCAAGCCTGATAAAGGTCGGTAATTGCGAACTATCTTGAGAGACTATGGGCCGGGACTTTGCTGGAGAGGAATTCACTGTAAATTAAATAAAAGGGTTTTATCGGGACAAGGACTCGGTTTTGTGCTGCTGGGGAAGCCTAGGCTAGAACAGGCAGGACAGACCCCTCCCAAGCTGTTGTTTAGAGAGCTTTGTTCACAAATATCTCAATCTTTGCCCTTATTTCTCTCTACAATCCTATTTATTCCTTACACTACTCTGATGGGTTCTCGTTCCATGGTTCAGGATTTCAGTCTCCAACTTCCTGGTTTTCAAAGACCCAGCCCTGTGGCTCTGGAATTCCTTCCCTTTCTCCTTGTGGAAGTTTGACAGTTGTTAAAAGGGGCCCAAGCAGTGGTGGGCTGCAACCAGTTTAACAACCGGTTTTCTGATCGTGGACGCAAAGTATGCCTAACATGCTTGCGCGCAGTGTTCAAAATACAGCCATTTGAAGCTCAGCTGCTTATCTTCTAAGACAGCCTCAGTAAGTAGAACAACAGAGGCGCAGAAATCAGCTGTGCTGTGCGAATCAGCTGAGCCAGAAAGAAGGAAATATAGGACAGGATAGGGTGGGGGTGGATGGGCGGGGCCAACTAATCGTTGGAGCTATCGGTTCGCCAGAACTGGTTCAATACGGCAGCAGTCCACCACTGGGCCTAAGACCTTTTTTTATCTGAGAAACGAGTTAGTGCTTGGTCAGTCCACCCTTTTATGCTTAGTTAACAGTTCCTAGATTAAGCCCTGCCTTGTTTGAATGATGAATTTATAGTTGTTTGGTTGCATTGCAAGGTATTTTAAAGCCCATGTTTGGATGCTGTCTGTTTATTTGCCTTGGCTATTAAAATCTGTTTACTAGTTTGGTTTCTAAATTGTGAATTAACTGGATGGGATGGGGTTTTGTAATTACAGTACAGTGTTTTTTCTGATCTGCACACACCTCAGTAAAAGCACGTAATTGCAGTAATATGTTTTTGTTGTTATTAGTCCACCTTGGCAAAATAAATACAGGTGCACATTTTGTGCAATCCTCGCAATTTATCCGATGTCTTGTGGCGCAGTTGTGTTTTCCTTGGCACCTTTTCCCTTCTGCAGCCTGACCTGACCTTCTTCTTCCCACCCTGGCTTTCTCTTCTTAGGCGGACACCCTGAAAGAGCGGTACCAGAAGATTGGCGATACCAAGAGAGCCACACCCGTTGAAGTGCTGTGTGAAAGCTTCCCCGGTAAGGATCACCGGCAACGCAGAGACAGTATCTGGTTTCACTGCCAGGAAGACAGATTTACATCATTCGAAAAGGAGGAGGCAGTTTATATCAAAGGAGAAAGGGTTAGGTTAAGCTCGGTTTACAGTCAAGGGTTGCGCTCAGCGGTGGGATTCCAAATTTTTTCCTACCGGCTCTATGAGAGTGTGCTTCGCACGCACGCAGCACTCCAAAGGACCGCCCTCAGTGTCAGCGTTGGTGAGCTGAGCTGTTTTTTAGCGCGAATCAGCTGAGCTAAAAAAACAAGGGAATATAGGACAGTGAACGATGGGAGCAGGTGGTTGGGGACAACCAGAGGTGATATTTGCCGTTTCTCCGAACTACTCAAAATTTCCGATTACCGCTGTTGTGCTGTAGAGCAGCTCTGCTGGCTGGAGAATTCTGGGAGTTGAAGTCCACAAGTCTTAAAGTTGCCAAGTTTGGGAACCACTGCTGTAGAGTGTCTTTGCTCACCATTCTGCCTGATTATTTGGGTTTTTTTTTAAAAAAAAAAATTAAATGTATATGCAACCCATCTCTTGGATTACAGCTTCTAAAATATTCTGGGAGTTGGGGAAAGCGGTTCCACCACAAAACCGCGTTCGACTAAACCGCGCTCGACGAAACCGCGTAGCTGACTTCATCAAGAGGGCGACAACAGCGCGGAGACAGAAGCACGCTGTAAACCCTAAACCTAAAATTAACCCCTAAACCTAACCCTTAACCTAACCCTAAACCTAACCCTAAACCTAACCCTTAACCTAAACCTAAACCTAATCCTAATCCTAACCCTTAACCTAAACCTAACCCTAACCCTAAACCTAACCCTAAACCTAACCCTTACCTTAAGTTGAATCGGCTTGCTTTCAAAGCGCTATTTAAAGCGCCCTTCTTTTCCGCACTGGCTGTTGTCGCCCTGTTGATGACGTCAGTGACGCGGTTTAATCGGGCGCGGTTTAGTCGAGCGCGGTTTTGACGGGTCACGGGGGAAAGCTACTCTCTTCCATTCCGCTCCGTTTGGTTTTCTCGTCCATGCTTTTAAATAACGGTCAGCAGAATTTCTGTGCTGCTAAACATGCACAGTCCTGTTTGGGCTCTTTCGTTGTGTATCTAAAATGTTTTGCATTACTAAGCACTTGGTGGTTTATCCTGGTAAGTCCTTCTGGTTTGGGTGTGGATGGGGCTATTTTGACTACCTAAGCAATGGAAACCTAAGGTTTGATAGATGACTAGAAACACCCAATACAACAGCTGTTCCCTGAGGTAGACTTTGCCTTTTTAGCAGCTGCATCACACAGCTGGCTTATGTTTAACTGTGCTTGATAAGGACACCTAGATTCCTTTTACATGTATTATGGCCAAAACAGTTCTCCTCCCATCTTATACTTAAGCCTTACATTTCTTCTTTTATTATCAAGTTTATTTGCTGCCCAACTCACGATTCAGGCGACTCTTGATTGGCTTGTTGTTAGTTGCGAAGTCGTGTCCAACCCATCTCAACCCCATGGACAACGTTCCTCCAGGCCTTCCTGTCCTTTACCATCCTTTGGAGTCCATTTAAGCTCACACCGACTGCTTCAGTGACTCCAGCCAGCCACTTCATTCTCTGTCATCCCCGTCTTCTTTTGCCCTAAATCGTTCCCAGCATTAGGCTCTTCTTTGCTGGCTGAGGAATTCTGGGAATTGAAGTCCGCCAGGCTTAAAGTGGCCAAAGTTGGGGACCCCCAGTCTAAGTCAGTGATGGTGAACCTTTTTCGCCTCGGGTGCCAAAAGCACGTGTGTGCGTGCTATCGGGCATGCTTGCGTGCCCACCCCATGATTTAATCCCCCCCCGCGCCGTACTTCCTGTGCATGCACGTGTAACACCCCCACCCCGCCCCCCTGCTGCCTCAGACATTCGCACATAGTTTTCTTGGAGCCTGGGGAGGGTGAAAATCCCCCCCCCCCCCGAGGCCCAGTTTCTGACTTCCAGAAAGGTCCGCTTTTCACCCTCCCCAGGCCTCCAGAGGCTTTCTAGGAGCCTGGGGAGGGCGAAAAACAGCCCAACGCGCAAACTGGAAGTTTGGGAATGGACTTCCGTGTTGCCCGTTGAGCCATTTTTCTCCCTCTGGTGGCTTCAGGAGGATTCAGGGAAGCCTCCAGAGAATGAAAAATGGCTGAAAATCAAAGCCGAAATCAGCTGGCCAGCGCTCACATTGTGTGCTGGAGATGACAGGGCAACGCCTCGCGTGCCCTCAGAAATGGTTGCGGGTGTCACCTGTGGGAGGTCTAGTTTATATGGAATCTTCCACGTTTGTGCTTTCTGTAAACTTTATAAGTGCCCCCTCAATTCCATTGATAAAAATGTTCAATGGCAGCGGTCCAGGACTGAGGCCTGTGACATTCCACTCAGTGTTTCCCTCAACTGTGAACCCATCTAAACACTGGTACTTTCTAGCCCATATTTCACCTTTTGTGAAGACAAATATTCTGAAACATTCTGTCAGAGTCTTTGCTGAGCTGCACTATGTCTGTGGACTTCCCTTCATCTGTTAAACTGAAAATTATGTGAACAAAGTCCATAAGGTAACATGACATGGTTTGTTTGTGAAAAAAATCCAGGTTGCTTCCTGTTAAACTGTAACAAGGCTATGCAGGTGCTCCCGATGTACAGCTTGAAAATTTATTTGAAGCTCTTACCCACAGTAGATATCAAGCTTACAGAATAATAAAGTTGGAAGGGACCTTGGAGGTCTTCTAGTCCAACCCCCTGTTTAGGCAGGAAACCCTACATGGCTTCACACAAATGGTGATCCAATATTTTCTTTAAAACTTCCAGTGTTGGAGCATTCACAACCTCTGGAGGCAAGTTGTTCCACTGATTAATCGTTCTAACTGTCAGGAAATTTCTCCTCAGTTCTAAGTTGCTTCTCTCCTTGATTAGTTTCCACCCATTGCTTCTTGTCCTGCCTTTAGGTGCTTTGGAGAATAGCTTGACTGCCAGTTCTGTAGTTTCTCTCCTTTCTCCTTTTCAAAGATGGAAGTGATTTTGCTCTCCTCTAACCTTTTGAGGCCTCATCAGTCTTCCAGGAATTCTCAAAACTGACTGAAAATGTGATCATGTTCACTAAATTTGAATTCTTATCCCTTCTTTGCCTGTCCTAAGCTTCAGTTCCTTACTTCTCCACCCCATCCCAATAAGGTCAGCTGAGGTGGCGCAGTGGTTAGGGTGCAGTACTGCAGGCCACTTCAGCTGACTGTGATCTGCAGTTCAGCGGTTCAAATCTCACCGGTTCAACGTTGACTCAGCCTTCCATCCTTCCGAGGTGGGTGAAATGAGGACCCAGACTGTGGGGGCGATATGCTGACTCTGTAAACCACTTAGAGAGGGCTGAAAGCCCTATGAAGCGGTATATAAGTCTAACTGCTATTGCTATTGCTATTTGTATTTAAATAAGGTCCATTTGTATTTTGGGAAAAGACAATAGCAAAATAGGAGGTAAAAAAATTCTGGCTTAAAAAAAAGAAGCCACACACAACCAGGCACCCCATAAATGCTACACGTAGAATAGCCCAAAGCACACATTCTGATGAGAGAGGAGTTCCCTGAGGATGGGCTCCAGTATGAATCCCAAAGCTCGAAAGATTAAACCCCTTGTCCCGGTGACCGACCCAAGTTTGATCCTGCAACATTATCCCGGGAGACGTGTATTTTGCCTTCATTTGTGAAATCCAGCCTTCTCACCAAAGCACAACATCACCTCATCACTTTCTCGTCACAACAGACTTTTACTCTTTTGGGGCTTCCTTTTTTAATAACATATTCCAAGACAATTTGGGGTGTTTTTCATCTCTCGCAACACTCAGACCATTTTTAGCTTCTCATTGTACTCTTGGATTGTTTTCACTTTTTATTTCTCATTTATGTCCTTTCCCCCACCCCTCTCTTCAGCGTTTTTAGAGAACACTGCATCTGTCCACTTCTCTTGTCTTTCTTTATCGGGGGTGTGGGTGTTGTTTGTTCAGCATCTCATTTCATAGCCAAGAAAACAAACAAATGGATCGTCAACCCAGAGTTGACAATCGCACCAAAGATCAGGCCCAAATTGTCATCTTGGACACGTTATACGAAGGCCTAATTCTCTGGAGATAGTTGGGAAGAAAGAGAAGAGGATGGGCAGCAAGAGGATGGATGCCTCAATTATAGCAGTGATGGATGCACTGTTGGAAAATCTGGAAGACCAGGTTGGAGACATACTCTCCTGGGTAAAAGCCTTTCGCTAAGTGTCAACACCATCAAATCATTTCATTTAGTAGAATTTTTCTTGTCCTTTGTCCTTCTTGGACACTTCAGGATTTATAATCTTTGGATCTGACCCACTTTCCCTGGAAGTGATCAGTTCAGCTCTTCTGAAGCCTGAAAGGGAGGTTTGACTCTGCTCAATTCCTCCTCCTCCTCCTCCTCCTCCTCCTCCTCCTCCTCCTCCTCCTCCTCCTCCTCCAGAAGATATCAAAAATTCAAGGATAACACGATCCTTTCCCCCAAAAGTACCAATCACCTTAAATTCTTCAACTAATTCTTTTTTTGTTGGTGAGGATTAGATTCAGGATTAAATGAGAATTAAGTCTGCCTTGTTCGTTCTTCTCTCTTTTGACAAATAAAGCTGGCGATAAGAGAGGGCAGGACTTTGTTTAGACCCCTTGACTCTCGGCAAAGTTAGATTCCCAGAAGGATCATCATGAATGATTGCATGCCTTTTTGAAAAATATTGATGCCGAAAGATCTCATCTGTATCTTCCGCCTGTCCAATTGGTCTATAATAGATTATCGCAGTGATTCCAAGTGTTTATATGTTGCTCCTTTTACAGCATTCTAACCAAGATACTTTTTAGCAGGAATTCCATTCTCTGATTCCTCTATAACACTCCCACCCTTCCCCCCCCCTTGGGTCTGCTCCTTTGGAATCAATTGTGGCTTTCCAGGATTGTGTGCCAATCATAAATATCATCCCACTAAGTTTCAGTAATACCTGCACCATTGAATTTGACTTCCCGAGTCCACATCTCTACTGCACCATTTTTTCCTCTCCCAAATACTGTACAATAGAAGCATCTGAAGTTTTGGGTACCACCCACTGGCATCTCTGTTGCAATGTCCTACAAAACTGAGTCCCCACATCCTGACCTCATGGTCTTCCAGCTTCCTTGGGCCCCAGTTCATGATTGCATATTCCTTGAGTTTTGCCACCTTCCCTCTTTTGTTCTAGTTAACTGCCCTCCTTGATGAGATTGGTAAAGCTCCTTGCCCAAATCTCCTTCCCTGTTTTGTAAGAGGTATCCCATCTCTTCCTGGGAATCCTTTGTGAGCATAATGTACAGGTAGGCCTTGAGTTACAACCAGAGGTGGCATTCAGCCGGTTTGGACTGGTTCTGGCGTACCAGTAGTGGAACTTTTGAGTAGTTCGGAGAACCGGCAAATACAATACCACCTCTCGCTGGCCCCTCCCTCCCGCCCCTCCCTGTCCTATATTCCCTTGCTTTTTACCTTATCAGCTGATTCGCATGGCACAATGGATTAACGCACCTCAGCTGAGCTAAACAACAGCTCAGCTCACCAGCGCTGACTCCGAGGGCGGTCTTTTGAGTGTTGTGTGTGCGAAGCGCACTCTCATAGAACCGGTAGGGAAAGATTTGGAATCCCACCACTGGTTACAACCGTTTGTTTAATGAGTGAAGTTACAATGGCAGTGAAAAAGGTGATTTATGACCGTTTTTCACACTTACGACTGTTGCAATATATCCACGGTCAGATGATCAAAATTTAGGCGCTCGGCAACTGACATGCATTTATGAAGGTTGCACTGTCCCAGTGTCATGTGATCATTTTTTTGCAACCTTCTGGCGAGCAAAATCAATCGGAAAACCAGGTTCACTTAACAACCAGGTTATTAACTTCACAACTGCAGGGATTTAACTTAAGAACTGTGGCAAGAAAGACTTAACAGTCTTGCTTAGCGACAGAGTTTAAGCTCAATTGAGGTCATATGTTGAGGACTACATGTACTCTTATTTTTGTAGAATCCAAACCATTCTCAGCACCATCATTTGGGCCTCCAGTTCTGACTGAGGCTTCCCAAGAGCATGAAGTAAACTCCTTGTCCTACAAAAAACCCTTTTATTAATTGACTGTGAATTCTGCTCATTCACATCCAGCAAAGTCTTTCAAGGGAGGATTTATAGTCACAGGCCTTATCTGGCTTGGAGAACTGACAGGTCGATAACTGCAAAACCTGGCAAGGAGTCTCGGAGAGTCACAAACCAATTAAGCGAACTAATTGTCTCCTGCAAACTCCACTCCCCTTTCACTCCTCTATTATTTCCTCTGGGAGGGGCCATTCACTGTCCACCTGTGGCCTTACTCCCAAGTCGACCCCTGTTCTTTAGCTGTTCCCTTCGTCTGGCAACTCTGCGCATGCGTACACTGGGAACAGGCTCCAGCTGTTTGTCTGCCTCACTGATGTCTGACTCTGAAGGCAGCTGACTGCTCTGTCCCCCTCTCTGCCTCTGATGCAGAGCCCTCCTCTGAGCCTTCCCCAGACTCCAGGACTGGCCCATGTTCCTCCCCAACCTCCTCACTGAAAAAAATCGGTTGCCAGCTCCATTGGCCACTGGCGGGCCACAACACCTCCAGTTGGTGACTTCCACAATGAAGAAGCATAATTTTAGCTCCAATCTATCTCCATAGTTGCCGCCATCTTCATTTTATTGAGCTTCACATCTGCATTTTTCCTCCTTGCTTGAGTTTTAAACAGCCGCTGTGCCTTTTTCTTTTGCAGAGGAGATGGCCACATACCTCCGCTACGTGCGACGTCTGGACTTCTTTGAAAAGCCAGATTATGACTATCTACGGAAACTTTTCACTGACTTGTTTGACCGGAATGGCTACGTCTTTGATTATGAATATGACTGGGCTGGGAAACCTTTAGTAAGTAGCAGCCTGGGTGGAGAAAAATATAGACACAAACACATAGCCTTTTTGTTCAGGAAGTGAACTGGGGTGCTATGACAGGGGTCCCCAACTTGCAGGCCACAGCCCACTACTGGGCTTGAGCCATTTGGAACCGGGCAGCAAAAGTGCCGTGTAAGCACATGTGCACACATCCCCACTTGTACAAGCAGTGGCGAGCATGGGCGGGCTCCAGTTGTGTGAGTGGTATGTGCGTGTGCCCCAGCTCATACAAATGGATTTGTGCATTCCTCCCTGCTCACACTGAGCCATCCCCACCCTCCAGTTCAACCAGAAATGTTGGGGAACTCTTATCACATTTATAAGCATAAAAAAAAATCCATCACCCAAATGCTGTCAAGAAATGTGGCAAATATTATGTGGATTGTTACAACACTTCTTAAGAACCATATTATGATCTGGAAAGTAAGAATAGCTTCTTGATGGCCAAGGTTGATCTTTTCCTTTAAAATGTAAGAAACCTGCTGCTTCTTGCAACGTCTCAATTATGAATAGCTGACACAGTGTCTCAGTGGCTAAGGCGCTGAGCTTATCGATCAGAAAGGTCGGCAGTTTGGCAGTTCGAATCCCTAGCGTCACGTAACGGAGTGAGCTCCCCTTACTTGTCCCAGCTTCTGCCAACCTAGCAGTTCGAAAGCACATAAAAATGCAAGTAGAAAAAATAGAAACCACCTTTGGTGGGGAGATAACAGCGTTCCATGCGCCTTTGGCATTTAGTCATGCCGGCCACATGACCACGGAGACGTCTTCGGACAGCGCTGGCTCTTTGGTTAGAAACGGAGATGATCACCACCCCCTAGAGTCGGAACAACTAGCACATATGTGCAAGGGGAACCTTTACCTTTACCTTGTACAGATCGTCCTCAATTTATAAACACAGCGGAGCCTGTCCATCACAGTCATAAGTTGTGACAGTTGTAAAATGGGTCAGTTGTGTGGCAGTCATTAAGTGAATGCCACGGTTTTACATTTTATTTTGTTAATTAAATTTATATGCAGCCCATCTCAATGTCAAGAGATTCTAGGTACTTGTTAAATGAATGCCATGGTCATTATATGATTTTTCCATGGATGTTTTTTGCCGAAAATAATGTAAATGCTGGATTTGGCCCAAACTATTGCGAAATGCAGTCTTGTAAATTTGGGATGCTGCAGACGGCCATAGAGGGCAGCTGTGTTGCTGGGCATTCGAAGTTCAGTCAAGTGGCTGCTGGGCGGATCAACTACAGGAACTTCAAATCCGGGTTGTAAGTAGCCCAAAGTTTGGTCTGTGATAACTTTGAATGGTCTCTAAGCAACTAGTTGTAAGTCAAGGACTACCTGTACACTGTACACTCTCAGAGGACATGAAGTGTTAATACCACTTTATAATGCCTTGATAAGGCTACATTTGGAATACGGCATCCAGTTTTGGTCGCCACGATGTAAAGAAGATGTGGAGACTTTAGAAAGAGTGCAGAGAAGAGCAACAAAGGTGATTAGGGGACTGGAGACTAAAACATAAGAAGAACGGTTGCAGGAACTGGGTATGTCTAGTTTAATAGAAAGAAGGACCAGGGGAGACATGATAGCAGTGTTCCAATATCTCAGGGGTTGCCACAAAGAAGAGGGAGTCAGACTATTCTCCAAAGCACCTGAGGGTAGGATAAGAAGCAATGGGTGGAAACTAATCAAGGAGAGAAGCAGCTTTGAACTAAGGAGAAATGTCCTGACAGTTAAAACAATTAATCAGTGGAACAACTTGCCTCCAGAAGTTGTGAATGCCCCAACACTGGAAGTCTTTAAGAAGATGTTGGATAACCATTTGTCTGAAGTGGTGTAAGGTTTCCTGCCTAAGCAGGAGGTTAGACTAGAAGACCTCCAAGATCCCTTCCAACCCTATTCTATTCTAAGAGGAAATGAGCAAATATTGGATCTGTTATTCAGTATTAACAGGTAGTCCTTGACTTACAATCACAATTGATCCCAACATTTCTGTTGCTAAGCAAGAAAATGGTTAAGTGAGTTTTACTCCATTTTTGAGCTTTCTTGCCACAGTCCTTAAGTGAATCACTTCAGCTGTTAAGTGAATCGTTCAGTCTCCAAAAATATCTGGCTTCCCCCATTGACTTTACTTGTCAGAAGCAGGCTGGGAAGGTGACTAATGGTGATCACACCGACCCTCCAGACAGTGCAACTGTCGTAAATACATGCCAGTTGCCAAGTGTCCAGATTTTGGTTTTGTGACCATGGGGATGCTGCAACGGTCGCAAATGAGAAAAACTGTCATAAGTCCCTTTTTTCAGTGCTGTTGCAATTTCAAACGGTCATCGAATGAATGGCTGTAATTTGAGGACTATCTGTGTTGGAATGTTTGTTTCTTCTAGCTGTCGAGCATATGATTGTAGGCAGGCAGAATAAACAATTAACCTGACTATTTCGAGACATTTGATTCTCTTTTCTGGGGGAGAAGAGCCATTTGTTCTCCTAGAACAATGATGCTGAAAGGTGCACCTGCATGTCCAGGCCAGCTTTGGGTTTTCAGCCACAAACGGCCCGGAAAATGGCTCCGAAAACAGCCTATTTTGGGGGGGCGTTTTCCCACACTCCAGCGCCTATCAAGACCAGCTGGCCAGGGCACATGCACACCGGGAAGCAGACGAGCAGCTGGCGACAGTGCGCATGCCCACAGAGATGGCTCTGTGTGCCACCTCTGGCACCCGTGCCATAGGTTCCCCATCCCAGTCCTAGAAGACCTTTAACATGGGTCACATTTTAAAGTCTGAATTGGTGGAGATCTGAAAACTCTGAATGTTTCGCCTTGTTTCTTCCTCCTTTTTCCAGCCAACCCCTATTGGCACAATCCAGAGTGACGTACAAGTCCAGCCTCCAAACAGGGAGAAAGCACAGCAGTACATCAAACAGCAGGTAACTAGTGTTTGATTTATTGATCTATTGATCTCTTTCTTAGGGTTGGAATGTATTTAGGTGAGTAACTAAATGAGAGTCAGATCACAGCTTTAATTTGTGCAGCAAAAGCATAAGGCAAGGGTTCCCAATCTTGGCATCTTTTAAGAGGTGTGGACTTCAATTCCCAGAATTTCCCAGCCAGCCATGCCAAGCTGGCTGGGGAATTCTGGGAGTTGAAGTCCACATGTCTTAAAGTTGCCAAAGAATGGGAAGCTCTGGTACAAGTTACTCTGACAAGGGAGGCACAACCTGGAAAGGGAGGCTTGGTGCCACCTGGTGGACAAAGCCAGAGATACCTTTGTCTCCTGGAAGTGTGGCTAAAACATGGCTTGATCTGGAGACACCTGTTCTTGATCCAGAGTAATGGTTCTTCATACTGATAATGGTTGGGATAGATGATCCAGTTCTCTCCTTCAGTTTTGGACTTCAGCTTCCACAAGAGAGCCAGTTTTGCACAGTGGTTAAAGCACCAGATTAGAAACCAGAAGATTGCGAGTTCAAGTCCAACTGTAGCCATGAAAGCCAGTTGGGCCAGTCACGCTCTCTCAGCCCACAGGGTGCTTGTTGTGGGGAAAATAGGAGGAAGAAGGAGCATTTGATAGGTCTGCCCTCTTGTTTATCAAAATGGTTCTTTATAAAAAATACCCTGTTTCCCTAAAAATAAGACCTCTCCAGATAATAAGCCCAATTAGGCTTTTGAGTGTATGCACTAAAATAAGCCCTTCCCAAAAATATAGCAACACAGCAGCAGCCATGCGGTGACCACACTTGCCTGCTTCCTGCACCTCAAAAATAATAAGACCTCCTCGAAAATGCCAAGCGCTTATTTTGGGGGTCAAAAGAAAATAAGACCCTGTCTTATTTGGGGGGAAACATGGTAATAAATGCGGGATATAATAAATAAATGAGTTCTAACTAGTATGGCCAGCAGAAAGATATCATGGGGGCTGTACATCAAAACATCTGCAGGGCTATCCTTAACTCTCACTGCACAGCAGGGTCATTTCCTACCCTGTCACCTTTAATTGGAGATGCCAAGATCGGAACCCAGGATCTTCTGCACAAAAGCAGATGCTGTACGTTTTTGATACGGATATCCATTCTGCTGCCTTTCTCTATTGGTCTAATTGTCGGTTCCACCACAAAAGCGTGTTCGACTAAACCGCGCTCGACTAAACCGCGTAGCTGACGTCATCAAGAGGGCGACAACAGCGCGGAGACAGAACCACGCTGTAAATGCTAAACCTAAAATTAACCCCTAAACCTAAACCTAACCCCCCTAAACCTAATCCTAAACCTAACCCTTAACCTAACCCTAAACCTAACCCTAAACCTAACCCTAACCCTAACCCTTAACCTAACCCTAAACCTAATCCTAACCCTAAACCTAACCTTTACCTTAAGTTGAATCGGCTTGCTTTCAAAGCGCTATTTAAAGCGCCTTTCTTTCTCCGCGCTGGCTGTTGTCGCCCTGTTGATGACGTCAGCGACGTGTTTAATCGGGCGCGGCTTAGTCGAGCGCGGTTTTGGTGGGTCACGCTAATTGTCTAGCGACTGGTAAATCATAGTAACACTATCTGAGCCACCATTTTGGAAATATGCAGGTGTTTTCCCCCACCTCAATTTTTCTAGTCCTGCTGAGAGATGGCTCCCTGTGCTAGGAAAATGTTAGCAAGACTGGCGCCTGCCACTCTTTCTATTATTCTACTTTGCCTCAGATCAGTGGTGGGTTGCAGGTGGTACATCCCGTTACAGGCGTTCCGGAGCCTGCCCAGAGCACAGGGTATCATTCCGGTATGGTGCTTCCGAGGGCCCACCTGAGCTTCTTAACTCTCCTTTAAGTCTGTGCCGCTTCCTCGCATGTGCACGGCGCGTACAGCAACTACGCGACGCTCCGCCGAGCATCTGGAGCGTCACGGGGGCTTGCGGAGGCGTCGCAGGCAGGTACGCGCGTCCATGTGGGTGACGCCGGGCCCGTACCAGTTGGAACGGGATCCGGAACCCACCACTGCCTCGGATCTTTCATTGCAGCTTAAAGAAGCCAGTGATTGGGTCTAGCCTAAGACCATCCACCCAGCATGTTCCTTTTGGATCTTTGGCCTGCCAAATAAATCCCTTCACCATTGGCCAGGCTGATGGTGGTGTGTTAATGGCTTGTTCATTACAAGTTCCAGCCTTTGGAAAGCTTCTTCTAGAATAGTGATGATGGCAAACCTTTTTGGTACTGAGTGCCGAAAAGGGAGCACTTTGCCGAAAGGGAACACCGAATGCCGAAAAGGGAGCACTTTGTGCGGATGTTCGTCTGGGCTGCAACCAGGAAGGAGTTGCCCAGGGGACATGCACCCACCGGAAAATGAACTCATGGTTTCTGGCGCGCACCTGCAAGACAGCCAGTAGGTCCTCCGGTTACTGCTGCGCATACGCACATGCTGATCAGCTGGCCGGTGCGCGTGCTCCCGGCGGAAAATGGGAGACCAGTTCTGCTGCATGCATGTGCTCCAGAAACCCAGAAGAGGAACGGACGATGCACATGCCAGGTGACATGGCCCCCGTGTGCTACTTCAGGCCCTTGTGCCATAGGTTCGCCATCACAGTTCTAGGACTTCCAAGGTGCAATAGTGAATTCTATAATGAAGGATCCCCCTTTTTTTTTTCAGTCACTATATATCACCAACTCTTTTTCTTGGAGGACCTACTGGGCTGGGCTTCAACATGGCCTCAGAATTAGCACAGAGCGGCTAATAGGCAGAATATGGTTTAACCCACAATTAACCAAATGCTGTTTTAAACTAAAACCGCCATTTTCTCATCCCAGTATGGAGTGAGTTCTGTTTGTGCTGTATAGACGTCAACTCCCGAATTTCAGGAATTTGAGGTTGAAAAACACAGGTTTATATTAAAATATAATAAAACAACAGGCCTTTTGGCCATGAGTTGAGCTGAAGGGTGCAGTCAAAATGTTCAACAATCTAAGCTAGCTGATTAAGGCAGCCTAATGCCATCAAGACCAAATGCTCTGCAGAATACAGAAAGTATTAACACCTTTCTAACATGCAAGAGTTGGAGCCAAGGAAGATGTTTTAGAGGGGGTGGCAGACACTGAAATGATGCCAGGCTCCCATCTCACTATTTCCTGTAGAGTGGAAATCTCCCATATTTCTTCCCTTAAAGTTCTCAGGAGTTAGAACAGTGTTTCTCAGCCTTGGCAGCTTGAAGAGGCCTGGACTTCCAACTCCCAGAATTTTCCATCCAGCTATAGAATCATAAGCATAGTTGCTGTTTCAGCTTAGCAACTGCTTCACTTAATAACTGAGTAGGTGGTCCCTATTGGGGCCACTAAACAAGAACTACTTCAGGATAAACTTTCCTGTAGGTGCCTGGATGCCATGCGGTATACAGCTTTAAAAGTTTTAATCACCCTTACTTTGCATTGGACTCAAAGCAAAGTAGGACTTGAAGCAAAGTTCCTATTTTTCGGAGTATAATGCTATAGAGTATCCTTTTCCCTCAAAAAAGAGGCTGAAAATCTAGGTGCGTCTTATACACTGAATATAGCATTTTTTGCCTCCTGAAACCCCGCCCCCTTCACCAAAATGGCCGTATAAAGCCTTTAGGAAGCTTTCAGAGTGCTCCTGGGGGCTGGGGAGGGCAGAAATGAGCAAAAAAGGCCTGCTTTTTTGCTCAATTTTGCCCCCCCCCCCAGCCCCCAGGAACACTCTGTAAGCCTCCTAAAGGCTATGCATGCCCTTGTTTTGACAAAAATGGGTTGTTTTTTGCTTGTTTGTGCTCCTCCATTCTTCGGGAACACCCTACAAGCCTCCTAAAGCCTATTCATGCCCTTTTTAAAAAAAAAATGGGCCCGTTTTTGCAAAAAACGGGCTGTTTAAGGGAGGTTTGCAGAGTGCAAAATCTTTTTTTAAAAAAATTGACTCTTCAAAACCTTGGTGCGTCTTATACTCCGGTGTGTCTTATACTCCGAAAAATACGGTAGGACTTAAAGCAAAGTAGGACTTGCAGGCCACAAGTCTTAAAGAAGGAGTCAGCATGGATTCTGCAAGGCTAAATCTTGGCTCACCAGCCATTTTGAGTGTTTCAGAGTGTCTGTTGTTAAGTTGAGGAGATGACCCTGGGCATGTTATATATTTGGATTTCTAAAAATCTTTGGACAAAGTTTCTCATCAGAGGTTCTTTAGTAAATTTTAATGATTGTGGAACAGTAATCCCAAAACAGAACATTGGAGTATATGGTACTTTTTCTTGAAAGGCGGAGTATAAAAAAATATATGTTGGAACTAGCTTTTTAAACTTATTCATAAATGATTATTAGGTAGGAATAAAAGGTGTGCCGATCAAGTTTGCAGGTGGTAGCAAGCTATTCAGTCCAGCAAGCAGTTTCATTTTGAATTCCAGACAGATCACTCTGAATTGGGTCAGGCAGTGTTTTAATTTAAGGAAATGTAAAGTGACCCATATGGGGATTTTTTAAAAAAAACTTAAGTTCATGACGGCAGTTTGGGGGGGCGGGGATGATCTACTGTAAATAACCAAGAAAATATCTTGGGTCATAAAGGAGAGTTGAATTAATGTGTCAACTCAGTATGTAGTAACTATGAAAAAGGTAAATTCAGTGCTATGCATTATTATTGGAAAAAAAACAGCTTGGTAATATTGCAGTGTGCTTGTATACAGATAGTCCTCGCCTTACAACCATTTGTTTAGTGACTGTTTGAAGATGCAGCGGCACTGAAAACATGCAAACAAGGTCATAAAATCAAACATGACCCTTAAAAACTGCTTTGATTAGCCATGGAAATTCTGGCGCTAATTGTGGTTGTAAGTCAAGGACTGCCTATAGATCTATGGTTCATCTGCATTTGGTATTGTGTCCTGGTCACCATAAGAGATAAAACAGGACAAAGTGCAGAAGTAGCAACCAAAACGATTGAAGGACTTCAGAGCCAAAATACTTGGGACCCTTTCACTTAGCAAAAAAGGAGAGGGTTGTGATGTCTAAAATCATACATGGCCTAAAACAAGGATGTCCAAACTTGGAAACTTTAAGACTTTTGGATTTCAACTCTCAGAATTCCCCTGCCAGCATGGCTTTTCTCAGGAATTCTAGCAGTTGAGGCCCACAGATATTTAAGTTACCATTCTCAAAACATTTAGGAACAGGGACTACTCAATAAAGTGTTTGGAAAGGAGGCACTTCCTTACATTGTCATTAACATAAATTCATTATCATAAAACATGATGGTGGCTATTAACGTGGGTGATGTTAGTATTTATTAGCTGATAACCTGGCGTTGCCCAGGTATTTATTTATAGGGGGAAAATGTCTGTACCAAACGTAATTTCTAATGTTGGATTTTTCCCCCTTACCAGAGGGAGCCCCCTTGTGGAGTACTGTGAAACTGTTACCATGGCAACTCCACTGTGCTGTACAGTAGAAGCCATTTTATGGCAGTATAGTAGAAGCCATTTTAAGGCACAACAGACTGTATCTTAACAGAACACACACACCCCCAAGGGGTGTTAAGTGTATCTTACCTCCACAGTATTTGTTTCCAGGGAGTAAGTCATCTGTGTACCAAGTTTGGTTGAAATTATTGAAGCATTCAGAGTTATGCTGGAACATACACACACACAGCCATTTATATATATATAGAGAGATTTTTATTTATTAAATTTATTGGCTGCCAATCTTACAACAGGGCAACTCTGGACAGCACGCAATATTAAAAGGGTAACATTATACAAAACCTATACACAATACAAACAATATAACAATAAAAATATAAAAATATAAATACTCAACCCTAATTAAAAGAAGGGGAGGGTGTAGGATGAGCAAATGGGGATGTTGGGATCTGTTGTTAATTTATCAACTGCCCCCAATATGAAGCCCCAACCATTCTCACTGGAGAATGTGATTTATGACACAGACTGAGGGGAGGGAAGAAACGGGGGCAAAGTTCAGCCGCAATTTAAATGAGGTCAGATCTCACTGCAATGGGATATTGCCAAAGTGGTGTTTCTAATAAATGACTGGATTTCTTTTGAAACTTGGCTCCAGGCTCATGAATTAATTAGGGCATCTTTCGGAAACCTGATAGGCAGGTCTTTAAACTCTTACAGAAGACCTGGAGGATTGAAGGCCACCTCACTCTCCAACCTTAACAACTTTTAAGCCTGGAGGACTTCAACTCCCAGAATTCCCCAGCCTGCTGGCTGTTGGACCTAGAGACTCCAGATTGCCTCTGGTCTGGGGGTCTGCATACCTTCCAATCCCAGGTAGAGGTCAGCAGTGTTAGAGCAGCAGGTCTCGGTTGCCTCATTGTAGGCACTGCAGATCCATCACATTGGCTTTCGTGGTGAACAATATGCTAAGCTAAGGTGAGCCTTGACTGACCCAGCAGGTAGGTTCTTAGGCTGTTTTGTCCTGAAAAAAGTGGTTTCTTCTTTTAGAACAGAAATCTTAAGAACAAATATCTTTTAAAAAAAAAACAACCTAAGGATTTGGGATAAGGAGGTTTAACCAAAACAGGTGTTGTGTAAGGACAAAGACTATTTTCCATACTGTGTATCCCTTCCTATGTATGTCTTATGAGGGAAGCATAGGTGACAGTGGTGTCGATCCTGATGGGAACACCCTGGATTTTTAAAGGGTGTGTTGCTGCATTGTGCACTGCTGCCACACTGAAGAAATCCCACACACACATACACACACTTGGGTAGCAATTGACATACCGTATTTTTCGGAGTATAAGACGCACCTTCCCCCCCCAAAAAAAGAGGGTGAAAATCTGAGTGCATCTTATACACTGAATATAGCATTTTTGACCTCCCGAAACCCCGCCCCCTTCACAAAAATGAATGTGCAGAGGGTTTGGGAAGCCCGCAAAGTGCTCCTGGAGGCTGGGGAGGGCAAAACTGAGCGAAAAACGGGCTGTTTTTTGCTTGTCGTCGCCCCCCCCAGCCCCCAAGAGCACTTTGCAGGCCTCTCAAACTCTCTGCATGCCCCGTTTTTCACAAAAAATGAGGCGTGCAGAGGGTTTGGGAGGTCTGCAGAGTGCAAAAACTCTTCAAAACCTTGGTACGTCTCATTCCCTCGTAAAATACGGTACGCTGTGCAAACGCAGCCCTTGTAAACGAAGTGTGGGAGGGAAGGAAGGAAGGATGGAAAATAGACCTGTGATGTTTTTGGACATTGAATATTTATGCACTGAGGAACCACAGATTTGAAGAACTCTGGGATATGTAGGCAAAGACGACCTATGTAACTGACAAACTCAAAGAGATTCCGAAAGGCGCAGAGAAACACAGCCGGCACTCCCAAAATAGACCGGGCCCATTTCTCTACCTGGTAATGCTGATGCCATTTGAGGGGTGCTATATTGATTTGCATTCTAGCCTGTTTTCAAATTCTTTTTTGCTTTTGCATGTTGTTTCCCCCCCCTCCCTTTCTTCCACTGTGTCCCTCTTTCTTTGACCCTGATGATCCCCCATCTTTTCTGTCTCCCTAACAACAACCCCCTCTTTTAAAAAAAAATATTACTATGATTTTCCCCTTTGTTTCCTGCCTCCGTCATTCGCAGTCGCCCGAGGGGACGGAGTTATGGGATCCTCAGGCTGTCCAGCAGCCTGCTGAGGACATTCTAGGAGCCCCCTTGGCAGCCAGCAGGCTTGGGGGTTCCGTTCAGGTACATAAAGAGGGATGGGGTGGGTGGTGGGAGGTGGGGTGGGTGACCCACCTGCTGCTGCCGGACCCCAGCCATGCCGTGGAAGTCTTCTCAGCTTTCTCCCCCCCGTGACTCTCTGTATGTCCAGTCATTGTGGCATCGGTTTGCTTTTCAGTCCTGTTTTGACGGCACATGGGCCATTTCAGAAATACTGAAATGCAGTTTGTCCTGCCTTGGAAATAGATAGTTTACCTTTCTCCTCGTCGCTCATTCTGCTTGGCTCCCAAAAATCGTGTGGGAAGAGTAAAAAAAATACAATTCTTTTCTTCCATAATGATTCTTGTTAAGGAATCAGGTCTGTTTGGCCTCAGGAGGTGAACTTTACAAAAAATTAGGGAGGAGAAGGAAAGGGGTGGAGGGGGGAAAGGGAGGCTTAACCATTTGGAAGTTTAAATCGATAAACGTATTTGCCAGCTTAAGAAGAAAATGTTAAAACCATACTCGGTAGGTCAAATTTCTACAAAAAGCCACTTGTAGAAATTTAAGAGAATCTACTAGCAAAATCTTGTGAATATAGATAGGAATAGAAACCATGCTTAAAGCTGAGGTGTGTTCCTTGTTTTTGCTGTGTGATGGTGTGTGTGTGTGTGCACGCATGCACCACTTCAATGCAAGAGTGGATTCCAGTTCAACCATAAGAGTATCTAGAAAAAAAATGGTATACACATATATGTACAGTATGCATTCCATTCTGTTCTTCTGCTCTGCCTGTCATTGGTCTCTTAAGTCCCATCTGCTTTTGGAGATGCAAAACTTCCTCACCAGGACAAAGAAAGAAACCCAAATTCCTGGATTTGCAGATGTTCATTGCTTTCTGTTGGGTTTCATTTGGGTTTGTCGAGCCAGAAATCTTCACAAAGGCCCGTGCTTTCTACAACCTGGAAATCTCATCTGGGTACTGAATTAAATATTGATTTTAATCTAATTTGCATCTTAATGTCCAAAGTTTGTTCATAGCAAGGTCTGATGTGTATTTTGTATCTCTTTGGTAAAGCTTTTTAGCAAACAGTACCAAACATTTAAAGTTTGGGTCAAGAGGGAAAAAGAACAGTAGGCAACATGCTGGGTGCAGCTACCCTTCTTCATGTTTAGGTGCTCTGTAAACTTGCTTGCAGGGCTGTTCTACCTTCACGAGGACTAGACACATTAAAATAATAATGATTATACAATAATAATAATTCTAAATTTATCGGACTTCAACATTCTGACACTAGAAAAAAACCACCCTACTTGGAACAGCTTATATCCTCCGGCGTTACCTTAACAGTTCCAATTATTATATTATTATTAGTATTAGTATTATTAGTATTATTAATTATAATTAATTAATTGAAATTAATTAAGTAATAATAATAGTATAATAAATAATAAAATAAATAATAAATAAATAATAATAATAATTAATAATAATTAATAATAATTAATTAATAATTATTATTAAATAATTATTAGATTAAATAATAATTTGATTAAATAATTATTAATTAAATAATAACGATTATTATTATTATTTAAAGATGACAGAATCAAAGTAGTTGATGTAAGACTAGTGACAATCGTTTACAATGGATGGATTTTAAATGGTGGGATTCTCGGATGGCCTGTCTTTGTATGATAGGAAGTTTAACTAATTCACATCTGTGCTGGATTTCTAGCTCTCATGGCCAAGTATGTTAGCTTTTGTCTTTTCTGTGTCTTTGTCTGTGGTTGCCTCTTCCATCTTCCCCCACCACCACCGGGCTCCTGTGTGCACTGCTTTCCCATCTGATGCGCATCTGTGACCAGCACCAACTGTTGCTTAATGCGAGAGTCTGTACCCTCATAAGCAGAGGTGGGATTCTACTGGTTCAGGCGAACCGGTAGCTTCAACGATCAGTGCACGCTCACCGAACCGGTTGTTAAACCGGTAGGATCCCACCACTGCTCATAAGACAGGAACCGAAACCATACATTGAACTGGGTCGGCAACCCCAGTAATGGATGTTACTGGTACAGCTGCATTGGTACAGCTGTTAAGTAAAATCTTGTGTCAGCGTTCCAAATATCATCCAGAATTAAATCAGAGTCAAAGGCTTAGCTTTCATCAAAGTTCCAATTTAATAAGAGAGACATGTTGGTACAATCTGTGGAAACCAGAATCTGAAAGCTTCCTGGGGTTTCCACTCAGTTGAAAGTTCATGATCTTGGCCCCACACCCAAAAGTCCATCACATGGTCCAATCTTCCTCTGCCACCCTGGCATTTCTACCCATCTAGTTCCAGTCAGGTGCAGAGGTGCGGAGACAAAGGATGACCTTGGGCTTCTAGAAAGGAATGTCTTATTTTGACAACAACACATTCTACAATTCTACTCCTTACTATTCCCCCTCCCAATTACTACACTAGTGAAATAGCATAGTAAATTGAGAGAGAGAGAGAGTGGCAGGCCAAAGATCCTAAAAGGAATATGACTGCAGGCCTGACACCTTGGTTTGAGCCAGAGAGGAAAGGAGCAATTTGTTCAGAAAAGAACTATTATTTCTGAATCTCCTGAATGTGAAATGACATTGTTCAGGAAAACCAGCTTTAGCCCACTTCAGCTTTTCCAAAATTAAGGATCTCTCTGTCCACTTGATAAAGATGCTGAACCTCCACACACACAAATGTGTTCCTTTACCATAAACCGGGGGGGGGGGGGGGTGTCCAAGGAGATAGTCCTTGACTTATGACTGTAATTGAGCCTGGCAGTTATGGTTGTAAGTCAAGACGGTCGTAGAGTGGGTCATCACATGACCAGCCTGGTTTTACATCCCTTGGTTTACAGCAGTCATTAAGTGAACACCATGTTGCTAAGCAAACTTATTGTTCTCTATGGGGCAGGTTTTGCCAATAGCTGGAAGTAAACGCTGGTCTCCAAACAAAATGTTATAAGTCACAGTCACACAAACGTGTCAAGAGTTTTGGCAGTGTGATTATTATTATGAGATAAACCCAGGAGCAAAACAGAGCACACAGAGCCTTTAATAGTTGTTTATATATAAATATATACAGACATACACATAGTAGATAAATCCCTTACCACTCAGCTACGGACACAAGAAGAGAAATGAGATACACAAGAGAAAAACGCCCTCTAATGGCCACCTAAATATATATATATATATATATATATACATGTATTGCTGAATCATCCTCATTGCATCAGCTTACAGTTTACTGCTTATAACCTTACATCAGCTGCCAGCTATTAAATCCTCAGTACCTGACAAAACGGCTGTAAATTACCCAGCGTCCAAATGCAGTCTCATGACCATGGAGAGACGCTGGCCGTCATAACTTCAGAACTGGGTCAAAATTAGCTTTTGGGGGGGCCTGTCATAACTTCAAAGAGCCACTGAGCAACCAGCCGTAAGTCAAGAACTGCCTATATTATTTTCATTGGGAGGCAGGTTTCTGTTGGATGGAATTTCATATCGAAAGTTAGCCCCCTTCGCTTTGAAAGCTTGGCTGGATGTAAGCAGAGGCCTTTCTTCCTGCAGCCGCTTTCTGCAGGAACAGAAACAAGATTAAGAAGCGGAGCGAAGTTTTGATTTGTACCGTAGTAGCATGAGGCCAGCATGCCTGAGCCCTGCTTTGTCTCTCCCGTTCATTTCCCCTCTTTGTGATACTGCAAAGACCCTAAGCCACCTCTAGCTGAAGCCCTGCCCAATATTCCTGGCTCTTCACCTGCTTGCTCTCTTTTAGGTCATGAGTTCTACCAATGGGGAGTTGAACACGGATGACCCCACTGCCGGCCACTCAAACGCCCCCATCACCGCACCTGCCGAGGTTGAGGTGGCAGACGACACAAAGTGAGTAACTGGTTCACCTGTCCTAGTTTTGCTAGGAGCCTCTGTGGCTTGGATTAAGCACTGTAAAACGGAGTGTTGTGACCCACCAGGAGAGCTGGCAGTAGATTCAGACAGGGAGGAACCTGGGCCAGTCCTGGAGTCTGGGGAAGGCTCTGATGAGAGCTCTGTGTCGGAGGCAGAGAGGGGACAGAGCCATATGCCAGTTTTCAGCTGCCTTCAGAGTCAGATATCAGTGAGGCAGACGAACAGCTGGAGCCTGTTCCCAGTGTGCGCATGCGCAGAGTTGCCAGACGAAGGGAACAGCTAAAGAACAGGGGTCGACTTGGGAGTAAGGCCACAGTGGATGATGAATGGCCCCTCCCAGAAGAAATAAAAGAGGAGTGAAAGGGGAGGGGAGTTTGCAGGAGACAAGTAGTTCGCTTGAGACTCCTTGCCACGTGTTGCAGATATTGGCCTGGCAGCTGTCCAAGCCATATAAGGTCTGTGACGGTAAATCCTCCCTTGAAAGACTTTGCTGGATGTGAATGAGCAGAATTCAGAGTCAATTAATAAAAAGGGTTTTTTGTTGGGACAAAGAGTTGCTTCATGCTCTTGGGAAGACTCGGTCAGAACAGGAAGTTGATGGAGGAAGGTGTGTTAGGGCTGCCTTGGGATTATGGCAGCCAGCTGGAAGCCATCATGGCTCTAAAACAGGAACTTGGGAGCTTCAAGACTTGTGGACTTCAACTCTCAGAATTCCCCAGCCAGTCATTCTGGGAGTTGAAGCCCACAAGTCTTAAAGTTCCTAAGTTTGGATACCCCTGCTCTAAAATAACCAATGTAGAAGGTCCATGAGCCGAAAACATGGTGAAGTTTTGAAACTTACACAAATGTCCTGCTCCATCTAACCCAGTGGTTCTCAATCTTCCCAATGCCGCAGCCCTTTATTACAGTTCCTCATGTTGTGGTGACCCCCAACCATAAAATTGGTGTCTCGGTTCCTAAGACCATCGAAAATATGTGTTCTCTGATGGTCTTAGGCGACCCCTGTGAAAGGGCCATTCGACCCCCAAAGGGGTCCTGACCCAGGTTGAGAACCACTGATCTAACCAGCCTCACCTCTCTTGTCTGCCAGCAGAGAGCAGCTTTTCCATCACTTACTACCTGAAATATTTTGACCTAAAATTGCTCAGGAAGCCACATTCTGAGTTATCTGTCAAAAGGTTCACTTTCTCAATTATCTCAAGAGGGTCATAGGATGCCTTTTAATGAGCGTTGACTGATAACTCGGTTGCAAACTAAGTTAATTGCCCCTCTCAATTAGCTCACAAGATGTTGGCTTGGACCCCAGTCTGATTTGGGGCCGATTTCTCCTGGTCAACTACCGTATTTTTCAGACTATAAGATGCACCAAGATTTCGAAGAGATAAGTAAGAAAAAAAAGGTTTTGCCTTCCCTCAGCCCCCAGCAGCCCTCTGCAGACTTCAGCAGGGCTGGGGCAAGGCAAAAAAGCCCCCGTTTTTGCCTTGCCCCATCCCTGCTGAAGCCTGCAGAGTGCTGCTGGGGGCTGAGGGAAGGCAAAAAAGCCTCCGCATTTGCGAAAAACGGCCCATTTTTCCCAATGGATGTGGGGGAGGGGCTTTGGGGGCCCAAAAATGGCTGTATTTGGTGTATAAGATGCACCCAACATTTCCATGCTCTTTTTTGGGGGGGGGTGCATCTCATGCTCCGAAGAATACGGTAATCCTTTTGTTCTGTGATCTGCTGACTTGAGGGTTATCAGGACTTCTTATGTCTGATAAGAGCCGAAGCCCATGAAAAATAGATCTTCTCTGGCTGTCTCTATACCTTGGATTTTCTGTCTCCGTATACCTGTAATGTCAGGGGTGTCAGGGAGACAGTGTAACCTAGTGATTAAGGCACCAAGCTAGAAACCAGGAAGTCTGTGAGTTCTAGTGCCCCCTTACGCATGAAAACCGGCTGGTGATTTTGGGTCAATTACCAGGAGACTGTGAGTTCTAGTCTTATCTTAGGTATGAAAGCCAGCTGGGCGACTTCGGGCCGCCACTCACTCTGCTTCATTGTAACCCACCTCACAGGGTTGTTGTGTGTGGTAAATAGGAGGAAGGAATATTAGATACATTCGCTGCCTTATAAAGTATAATGAGCTGTGGTGGCACCGCGGTTAGAGTGCAGTACTGCAGGCTGCTTCTGCTGACTGCTGGCTCCCTGCAGTTTGGCAGATCGAATCTCAGCAGGCTCAAGGTTGACTCATCCTTCCTCCATCCGAGGTGGGTAAAATGAGGACCCAGATCGTTGGGGCCAATAGGCTGATTCTATAAACCGCTTAGAGAGGTCTGCAAAGCACTGTGAAGCGGTATATTAAGCCCAAGTGCTATTGCTATAAAAGCGTTATAAAAATCCAATAAATAATCATTTTCAACTTGACAAACTGAAAATGTCACCTCCTTTCATTTAAATAATAATACAAACTAATATAACGTGGCTATCCTTTCTCCCCAGGTGCTGCTGTTTCTTTAAGAGGAGGAAGAGGAAAACTATCCAGCGCCACAAGTGAAATATTCCTGTTGGTCGAAGCCAGGATCCTACTGGGACTGCGTTTCCCCCACCCTCCTTTGACTTCCTGGCTGAGGATAATGGATCTTGATGGAATAGGAGGGGGCACTGTTTCCCTCCACCTGCTCTCCCACTCCAGTTTTATTGGTGGGTAGGGACACAGGCGGCTTTGACTGTCCTAGCAGGGACACGGGGGTAGGGGCTCCCCCCATCCATTTTTTCCCCCTTTCCCCTTCTTCCCAGGAGATACAAAGGAAGGGGTGGGCAGAAAAAGCACGTTGGACTTCTTGCTCAAGTATCCTCCTCCTCTTCCTCCTGGTCCACAGAGAGAGAGAGAGAGAGAAAACAGCATTAATATTTATGCAGCAGTTTTCCTTCCCTTCCATTTGTCATGTTTATTTGTCCTCCGCCCCCCCCTTTGGAGCTCCTCAAAATAGCTTTTGGAACAAAAAAAAACCACAAACAGAAAATGGGAATCAATTCTACTTGTTTACCTTTAGAAGAAGCAAAGTGATGATTCTGAGAACAGCCCTGCACGTATTTCTTCTTCTTCTTCTGTTGTTTGCTTCCGTCTCTCTTAAGTTAATTTAAAAATGGCGTTTTTTGGCCTTCATGCCGCAGCATCTCCCCCACCCCTTACGCCTTTCCTGTTGTGGCGATGCAAATGGTTTTGCTTATTTTTTTTTTTTCTGCTTTGAGTTTTAAGGATGTCCCCCACCCCAATGTCTCCCTGGTTTCTTGTTGTTTTTTCCCCCAGTTTATTTTTACCAGCCCTGCCAAATTACTCTTGGGTGACATCCTTTAGGGAAGCTTTGTCCCCCCCCCCCCGTACCCCAAAATAACACGAGAGGTAAAAATAAATGTATCGTGCAGGGGGAGAGAGGGAGGGAGGCTGGGGAATGATTTACACACTTCCTCATTTCTCAGTGCACTTTTTTTTGTAGCAATACCAGCAACATCTGTGTCTTGAAAACGATCCAATTTTAGATTTTTTTTAAATTAAAAAAAATGTTAATTAAGTTCTACCCACTCCCAGGTGGGAGAGAATTAAGGGCAAAAGTCTTGGATCTCAGGAACGGCAGCCTGCCAAACATATAAACCCCAAAGCCAACATCCATTGTTAAGAGAACCATGGAGACGAAGGGGACCTTTTCATGACCAAAGTGAAACCTACATGGACAGGGTCACTAGGTGAGACCGTTCCATATGGTGGCCCTCGCAGCACCTGGGTACTTCCAATTTCATTTGAAATTAAATAGCTGGCCGCAAACTCCTATTTGAGGGGAGAGAAGGAGGCCCACTGATGAAGCGTTGTGCAAGGACAATCCACTCTTCTTGTTTTGGTCTGTTTTTTCTCAAAAAACCCAACAGCCGCCTGCATTCCCAGCTTCCCAGTTGAGTGATGGCTTGGAATCGGCTCCTGCAGAACCACCGATAGGACTGTTATTAGTACGAAAAGGAGCAAAAGGCTGTTACAAAAACCAGCCAAGCCAAGCCAAAATCTACCTTGCCAAGGAAGGGAGATGGCTTTAGAAGAAGGCCCGTGTCTGGCTTTCATGCTTTTATATCCCTTCGTACCCCATCACTAGCTTACGTGTCTACCCCGGCCTTAGACTAAGTTGTGCCTGGGGACACTGCGGCCCATCTGCCTGGATTGAACATATACACGCTTCTCCCTTCCGGTTGACCCAAGTCAAAACAAAACAGCTGGTCTGCGGCCATCAAAGCTACACCTGTCCGAGCTGCTTCAGCATTGTGACAATAGCAGTTACTACTTTAGATATATTTTTGTACCAAGGGATAAGACAATTGGCCCTGCGTTGCTCCGAAATATTTGTCTTTCACTCCGTGTGGTAAATTACGTGGCACTTGGAATGTCGGGATGTGGCCTGCTGGGGAAATGGTGGCAGGGTTAGTACTGGGGGTTGGGGATGGGGGAATAGATACTTTTGGTCTCTGCTAAACTAAAGAGCACTCTTGGGTGGGTGGGTTACTGCTACAGACCAAAGGAGTGCAACTTTTAAAATTCACCACACACCTCATCGTTAGTGCTAAATCCTATCTATTGGACTTCATTCACCCCCTCCTAATTATGAGGGTTACTGCCTCCTCACCTTATAGCCTTGAAGTTGTTCACTTTCTAGAACTAGATTTAAACCTTCCCCCCCCCTCCCCTCCCAATGCGGGTTTTAAGATTTGAACCCCCTCCTTTCGGGGTTGCGTAATCGATGGCAATCCTGCCGATGACTCTGAAGGGAATGGAGTGGGTGCGGATCCTCCCAGCCCAACCGTTTAATTCAAAAGCTGGCACTTAATTCTTTGTGCTTTTTTCAAGGTGGATATGAATTTCTTTGCCCTATTTTGAATGAATGTTTTTGTGGCCATTTGAAATAAGATTTAAAAAAAAAGAAAAAAAAAAGGAAAGCAGGGACTAAAACTCAGAACATGATCTCACTTTATTGATCTTAGTTTATAAACTTTGTTAACAGCAGTGCCTCTGCCATGCTAGAATCACAAGGATACAGGAGGTCCTAGGGAAAATTCTTGATTTGGGCAACTTCCATTAAAATAGGATTGCTTAGATATGTGCAGTGTTTGAGTTTGTTTCCCAAACAATGCAAAGAGAAAAACAGAATACAGCCTTAAGCATTGTGCTGGAAAAAAAAAATTATATAGTTCCAATCCCAGGAAGGTGTAAAAGAAATTTAAAAAAAAATTAAAATGTTTATGTAAAGAGTGCATGAGTGTGCTTGGACTACCAGTTGCAATGTGGATTATTCTTTTTTTTTTTCTTTTTTCTTTTTCTTTTTTTTAATGTGACAAAAAAGTTTTAAGGGACAACTCAAATGACAGAAAACAAAAATCAATGAGGGTTGTAGTTGGCCTTCCGAGCTCTGGTCTTATTATCAGGTGTATGTTTCGGCCCATGTCTGATTTGCATCAAAATGAATTTTGCAGACTTAATTGTGTGGTTGTTTTGTTTTTTTAATTATGTAACAAAAGAAAAAGGTAATTTCAAGTCTGAATAGAAATGAGATTTGTACTGGTGTAGCTCCGAAGCAGAAGAGAGATTGTGGCATTGCAAATTTAGTTACTGCTTTAAAAAAAAAAAGTGTACACAAGTTATGGTGTATAAGTTTCTCTTGAAGCTTCTTTGAAGCCATAGAAGTTAGGGCTTTTTAAAAAAAATAATAAAAACAGGAAAAAAAAATCTGAAAAACTTTTAAAAATTTAAAAAAACCTTAAAAAATAAATTCTGTAAAAATGTTTCCTTGTGTTTTGGTTTAAAAGTAGAGATGTTTTGTCTTGAAGAGTGATTTTCAGTGACTTTTTTGGGAAAAGTAAACAGTGCTGTTCAGATAGTCCTCAAGTTACGACCATAATGGAGCCTGCCAGTGTCATAAAGCAGGTTTATCTTGCTACTGAACCAATGTTATGAACTATTTTGTGGTGGTCCTTAATGAATGTGGCAGTCTTTAAGAGAACTCCTAGAATGCTGCAAACAAGTGTAAATATGGGCTAAGTTGCCAAGTGCCTGAAGTGCAGTCACATGACCAGGAGGTAGAAATGACCATCTGAATTTTATATCCGGGTCATAAATCTCTCCCCCACCCACCCAATGTAAGTACATGGTAACTTCCAATAATTGCTATGTAACTGAAAGTCAAGGACTCCCAGTAATGGTGCAGAGAGAAAGCATCTATTCTCTAGAACAATCTTTTTCAACCTGGGTGCCTTTAACATGGAAAGACTCCAAATCCCAGAATTCCACACCCAACTTAAAAGGTGTTGGAAGTTGAAAAACAGTGCGCTCCATTTTTTAAAGTGGCATCCCAGAAGCCTGAGCATAAGATGAGCATCCTCCTCTTTTTCCCCTAATCCCCCAGCATTTTTTTTAAAAAATGATTCAGTTTCTCTCTATTCACTAGCCACAAATGTGCAATCCACCGACTCAACTGTGGTATGTAACATCCAGTTTGGACTCCTCCAAATGTTCCACCCTAAACTCAGCTTAACGAAACCCTGAATTGTGCTGTTCACCTGCTATACGCAAGCAAATAAGCCATCTTATCCCGCAATGTGATGGCTTGTATGATGACAACCTCATTTTGGCTTAGTCCACCATGTTGTTCCAGAACATACTAGCAGAGGTGATTCATCCTTCTGATCGGAGGCTTGTTCACACATTTCGTGGCTTTTCTGGAATGAAACTGCATGGTCATTGGAAGCAGTTGCCAGTTGTTTCTGCTCCAACGCTCTTGCTATTCTTCGGCAAGAGTATTGTCAAAGACCTCTTACGTGCCAAAAGATGCATCTCTCCCTTACCAACATTCCTTGTCAAAAATGAGCATCCTGAATTCAGACTTGGGGGAAACCCAGTAACTGCCTAAAAAGTGATTTCCTACCTACAGTAACTTACAAACTCAAGAAAATGTGGGCATCAAAACAAACCGATGGTTGAACTTCACAGAAGTCGATAAGCAGGTGTCTGAATTCCAACCTACTGATCCAAAAATAGTTTCAAGAAGAGAAGCAGCTGTTACATTCACTGTCTGATTCTTGGTCCATCATGCTGATAACTGTCAACAACTGCCACAGCTTTTCTGTTGCAGATGGTCTAGGCTGGGGGTCTCCAACCTTGGCAACTTTTAAGACTGTGGACTTCAACTCCCAGAATTCCTCAGCCAGCAAAGGCCTGGGAGTTGAAGTCCACAAGTCATCAAAGCAGGGCTCTCCAGCACACAAACCATATTAAATCTGCAACTTAGATTTGGCTGTGGGTACCTCTTCTCTCATGTCACACACACACGCACACACAAATGCTTAAAGACAACTTTGCTGCCTTTATTCACTTGCTATTTACAAACAGAAAGGAAGGAGGTGGTGAAACGCTGAATAATACAGTTTCTGGTACAGTTATTGTTATAGCATCGCATGAGCAGTCGTTGACACTATTGGATATTTGCTCTTGGCAACACCAAGATTCATTTGCAAATGCTAGAATTTGCGTCACACTCCAAGAACTTCAACTGAACTTCCCTTTCAGTTGGTGACATTTTAATAAAAACCGTATTTTATACAACAGAGAACCTACACACACCCAAAAGGGATTTCAAAGGATGACTGAAATGCTTTCAGCCATCCAACCTAAAGTAGCCTGCCGTCAGAGTTACAAACTACCTTTAAACTATTTTTAAGTAGGCGTTTTTAGAAACCTATTCAATGATTATTTTTCGTCTACAGAAAAACAGATTAGCGCATCGCTGAGAAAAGAGTTCTCTGAAAAATGAAAGCTGGTGAAGGAGAAGATGTGGGGATGTTGAGAATCCCCGTAGGAAAGCAAGCTATAAAATGAACTATGAACTAATGTGTGGATATTGGATATTGAATAAGCCTCTTGATAAAAATCATGGATGTGCATATTTTCTCTACTGTCTGCTGATGGGAGAGCTAGTAACAGGAGAATGATTCCATTCTATATACTGGCCGGAATAGAAATGTACACACATTATACAGTGATTAACAATATACAAGGGAGATTCAAAAACAGACTTGTGTGACATAAGGCTCTAGGACCTCTGTGGAATAATATGTATTTCCAGACAAGTAGTTTCAAAGGTAAACACACCTACTGACCGTGGCAAACCAAAAGGGAAAAAAAAATCCAGGGCAACCCTTGTTTCCTGATTAAAGATTCTGTCCCGATTGAAGACTTTTTGTGGTCAAATACTCTGTTAGAATCAAAGGAAGATGGACTCAACTTTGGTGAAACCAAACTAGGTCTTAATGCCATCAGGATAAAGTCAAGGGGTCATATTTGAAAGCAGGCTTCCCAAAGTAATGGCCAGATTGCTGGCTGGAGAATGATGGAAGTTGCAGTCCAGCACCTCAAGAAGACACCAGCAAGTCAGTGAATTTCCACTGAGAAACAAAATGTACCACATCACATCTGATTATCGTAGGGGAACTGCAGAGATACTTTGTAGGAGGAACTAATTCTCAGAGAATTGAACTGCTTTCTTGCTTTATTTATTACTTACTCTGGAGAAGGGCGTGTGTACGATGAGGGTGTGGAGAATCACACCAAATCCTTGACCCAAAACAATTGTGCATGTGGACAATTTTGCAGTAACAATAGATAAATGAATCTCTAGATCATCACAGTGGGATTTAGTTTTACCCTCCCACCAGAATCAAAAGCTGACCTGGTACCCCACCCCATCGCATTTTTTAGATTGGGAGGGGGGGGAATGCTTATCTGAATAGCGCCCTCAAATACTTTCTAGGATTGATTGCTTCATGTTGCAATTTTCCCAAAGCAACAAATGTGGGAAAGTAGCATCCATAGCACACTGACAGCTGTGACTTACTAATGGAAAAAGGAACCAACCACTAGTGAGCAACACCTGGCCAAGAGTCATCAAAGTCCTTTTAGTCAAGGGACTGCCACATATCCTTGGTCCACATTATGTTCAGTCAAAGCACAGCTGGGGTTGCCTATACCCATCCTAAATGCATCTGAACAATAGTAAAAAAAAAAATAACATGCTTTTTCTGCCCACCCCATAAGAACCATATTCTAGCTTAAGAATTCGTGAACGTAAAAAGGCATTTTACCTCCTGAAAAAATTCCTGACATCCATCTCTCTCTCTCTCTCTCTCTCAATTAGATTTCTGCAAAAAATGGCTTAAGAGACAGGGAGTTATCTCCCTGTTTAAGGGGAAATACACATACTCACACACACACACACACACACACACACACACAAACACAAACTAACCACAGCACCAGCCTGTCACTAGGGTAACAATCAAAAATGCATTGTTAAGTTGCACTATATTAGCAGCAGCAGAAGAAACTTTCTGAGGACAAAAGGCCAGAAATTTAGGTGTTTCTCTTAATTACAATGATCAAGTAAATGTAGTTGCAAACTGCTCGTAGCCAAGGCTGTTTTAAGGGAGACCCACCATCCGCTGCTGACTCTTCAGCAACCTCACACAAGTAGGAAGAAAAGTCGTCCTTAACGCAGCCTTTCCTGATATCATCCGCCAAGTATATTATTATAGTATTATCCTCACCGAGCTTCCTCTGGATATGATCGGGGTCCCAATCTGACCATATCGACTCAGATCAGGTCAGTAAAGTAAATTCCCACTTTACTGTCCCTTGAAACACACTGGAACAGCATTTCTCAAACACGGCTCCCAGAATTGGAAATCCAAACCTCTTAAAAGGGCCATGTTTGAGAAACACTGAACTGGAAAGTCAGTCAATCGGCCTATTTAAGCTCTGCTATTTTCTCAGGGTCAAGGATTGTCTCGAAATGCTGCTTGTCATGCAAAAGGCTCACCCACCCACCCCACCTTCAGGCTGTGAACACAATTACCCCAAAGAGAACAAGTCATCTGTCCTGCTAGACAACTGGGAGGGGACAAGGGCAATGGGAATAAAGCCCTACCACTCCACTGATAAAGCAACCATCTAAGATGCCTTCACCACTCATGCCATGCCTAGTCTCCTGCCTGCCTGAAATGTGGGGAGGGGGAATCTCTTTGGTGGCGGGGGGACTCTTCTCATGAGAATAAGCTTTCCTCCACGAGAACAACTAGATGTAAAAGCAGCTACATTCAGTGCAAGGAAATCACCCAGCCAGATTGCCAACACAAACGGGAAAGATTGCCAGCCTCAGTCCAGCAAGGCCGACATGCATCTGGATGTACAGCGCGTGCAATCTGGGAGTGCTTGCCCAATCCGAGTCTGCCGACGGGAGGCCATCCTATCACTGGGGCAGAACAAGCTGGCGGTCTCAGGTGGTGAAGGGGGTGGGAAGGGAGTGCCGAGCCCGTCGGATGGCGAATCCCCAGCAGTGCCTGCTATGTGTAGAAGATGATCTCTGGGATCTGTCCATCTTCCACCGAGGTGCCGTTGTTGTTGCCGGCGGCATAGCAGAAAGTAAAAGAGGTCTTTGTCCCCGTGGTTGGTGACTCGTGGACCACCTTCCGCAATCCTCTGGTTCCATAATGAGAGTCGGGTCCCTGCGTGAAGGATTGAAAAATAAAATGGTAAGAGTGGCCATCTTTTAGTCAGGAGCCAGATCTGCTGAGCTGGGACCAGCCCTTGATTCTTATGGACCACAGCAGGCCTGAGCAACACTACCCCTTCCCCCCCCCCCACCCCCGGCAAAGTGCCCACAGCCAGTGATTTATTTTTAACTAGCTCAGTGATGGCGAATCTTTTGTGGCACAGGTGCCAAAAGTGGGGGGAATGCAGGGGGGATCGTGCGTGGGCGTGCCATACCCATACTATACGCATGATCCCAGTGTGCATGCGTGTACGACCAGCACTCTCCCCCACATTTTTGATATGCTTTTTTCACCCTCTCCAGGCTCCAGAGGCTTTATAGGAGCCTGGGTGAAAACAGCCTCCCCCGACGCCCCCCCAAGGCTCTTTGGAGGCTTCAGGAGCTTCCCTTAAGCCTACGGAGTGCAAAAAACCGGCCCTATGGGCAAACCGGAAGTTCAGGAAGGGACTTCCGGTTTGCTCGTAGGCCAATTTTAGCCCTCTGGAATGTTCAGGGGCCTTCAGGATGCTTCCCTGAAGGCTCCGGAGGGCAAAAAATGAATCTACAAGCAGTTTTCTTGTAGGGTCGGTTTTTTGCCCTCCGGAGCCTTCAGGGAAGCATCCTGAAGGCTCCGGAGCGCTAAAACCAGTCCTATGAGCAAACCGGAAGTACGTTCCCAAACTTCCGGTTTGCCCATAGGGGCGGTTTTTCACGCTCTGGAGGTTTCAGGGAAGCTCCTAAAGCCTCTGGAGGGTGAAAAATGGCCTCAAAAGGAGGCCAAAGGGGAACGTCTTGTGTGCCCTGACAAATGGCTCCGTGTGCCACCTGTGGCACGCATGCCAAAGGTTCGCCATCACGTAACTGATAACCCGGGGTTGTCCGGGTATCTATTTATAGGCGGAAAATGTCCAGACCAAACGTAATTTCTAATGTTGAATTTTCCCCCTTACCAGAGAGAGCCCCCTTGTGGAGTACTGTGAAGCCGTTACCATGTCAACTCCACTGCGTTGTACAGAAACCATTTTACGTCAGTACAGTAGAAGCCATTTTAAGGCACAACAGCTGTATCTTAACAGAACACACATCCCAAGAGGTGTTAGGGGTGTGTTATCCCACAGTGTTTTTTTTCCAGAGAGTAAGTCATCTGTGTACCAAGTTTGGTTGAAATTGCTTGAGGCATTCCAAAGTTATACTGGTGTACACACACATATTGTTGCATTTTTGCCTTTCTTCTTGGAGTCCAAGATACCCACCCAAGAGGGTACAGTAGTCCTTGACTTAGGACAATTGAGCCCAAAATTTCCATTGCTAAGCAAGGGAGTTGTTCAATGCACTTTGCTGCAGTTTAAGATCTTTCTTGCCATGGTTGTTAAGGGAATCATTGCAGTTGTTAAGTTAGTAACACAATGTGTTACGTTGTAAAGTGAATCTGGCTTCCCCACTGATGTGTCAGAAGGTCGCAAAGCTGATCAAATGACCCTGGGACACTATAGCCGTAATAAATGTGAGTCAGTTACCAAGCATCCAAATTTGGATCACGTGACCATATGAATGTGGCCATTTGAAAAATGGTCATAAGTAACTTTTTCAGTGCTGCTGTAACTTAGGTCACTAAATGAACAGCTGTAAGTCGAGGACTACCTGTACCTTACAAGAATAACCAATCACCCAGGTTCTTTGCTTCCACCCTATCACCATCTTGAAGGGCCACCCAAGGACGTTAAGGACTAAAAACAGGACACAATGACTAGCAAATCTTAAAATCAGCCCCCTGAGCTGTTCCTTGCTTTCTCCCCACCAAGCAAAGCAAATTCAGAAAAAGCTCTTTCAAGACTATTCTCTCTTCCAAGACTCCGAGCACCTTCAGCGTGGCACAAGCTGTGTAGCTGACAGTAGGCAGGATCTCCACAGGCTCCTTAAACATCACCCGGAAAGTATTGGAGGATCCGTCACAGCTAAATCCAGTGTCGTTCTGGCCCAGGACGGTGTTGCTGTCTGTGTGAATTATCTGAAAAGGTGGAAGTAAAAAAGACAGAAAATGAAAAAATGAAATTTTATTTTTTGGGAACATACAGGCTTTTAAAAATAATTCTAATATACGTTAATGGAAAAAGTCATAACTTTGCTTATAAGAAAAACAGCAATGTTCCTTTCTGATAACAAGGAGATGGCGAACCTATGAAACATGGGTCAAAGTTGACACACCACAACATTTTGGAGGGCACACCAAAGTACAACACCACCACTTGACAACTGTTTTTAAAAGCACGCTCTATTCTTGCATAATTTTTAGAGGCTGGGAAGGCTGTATGAGAATGAGTGTGCTTGTTCTGGGGATCACATACAGAATAACAGAGTTGGAAGGGACCTTGGAGGTCTTCTAGTCCAACCCCCTGCCTAGGCAGGAAACCATATACTATTTCACATAAATGATTGTCCAATATTTTCTTAAAGACTTCCAGTGTTGGAGCATTCACAACCTCTGGAGGCAAGCTGTTCTACTGATTAATTGAAATTTCTCCTCAATTCTAAATTGCTTCTCTCTTTGATTAGTTTCCACCCATTGCTTCTTGTTCTACCCTCAGGTGCCTTGGAGAATAGCTTGACTGCCTCTTCTTTGTGGCAACCCCTGCAATAGACTGCTATTATAAGTAGTGGTGATGGCGTCCCTTATCGACCTGTTGCTTCTATAAGCAAACTGGTGGGGATCAAAATTTGGTGGAAGACAGGACCTGAGGTGTCTCTCAAACCACTTCATCACTATAGACGTCAGTGCAATGGGTCTATAGTCATCCCTAGTCCTTCTCTTCGCTAGATTAGACCTACTCAATTCCTGCAACCGTTCTTCATGTTTTAGCCACCAGTTCCCTAATCATCTTTGTTGCTCTTCTCTGCCCTCTTTCTAAAGTCTCAACATCTTTTTACATCATGCTAACCAAAACTGGATGCAGTATTCCAAATGTGATCTTACTAAAGCATTATAAAAAGGTATTAACGCTTCACATGATCTTGATTCTATCCCTGAGTTAATGCAGCTTGTTAATGCAACACACATTATTGGACTGTTTTAGATATTAAAATGTGAAGAATTGTTCCACTTTTGTTTGGAGATGTGACATGCCAGCAGCCAAGTAAGACATTTTCCATTTTTTTTACCTGTGTGGAGCCTGAAAGGTTTGCCATCAATGGAGGAAATGACATCCCTGTACATTCACTTGTGTTGCTTCACAATCCACTCATGCAAATCAAATCCAGAAAGTTATTTACCTGTATATTTACTTGGTAATCTGTGGGGCCATGGATCGAGCCATACAACCCAAATCCAACTATAAATATCCGCTTGTTGACAGAGAACCTGCAGAGTTTGCAAAAAAAAAAAAAAAAAAGACAGATCAAATCTCTGTGAAAGGAAAGAGGCTACTCCAGTTATAAAGTTTTTCCCTTCTTTCTTCTTTGTCCTCTGGGAGACAGCCTTATTTTGAACACTTCCAAAACCCGAGAGTTGAAAATAACTTAGCAAGTCAGCAACAGCCCCCAATCTAGATCTGCATACCATCATTTCAAATAAAAATTAATGGGATGGAAACAAAAAAAGGGAACAAACCTTTGAAGTGGTGCCAGATGCTTGTTACTTTATGCATCTGATTACCATTTGTTTTGTTCACGGAAGGACCTCAAGGAAGGCTTTTTTTTACTCCAGTATATGAAGTAAAGATGAATAAACTGATTAGCATCAATTTCAGGCTGTACAAATGCAAGGCAATGGCAAGCTATGTGATCTGTTGGCATTATTGATCCACTTATTGTTACCGGAGTAAAGATCAACATATCACGGGCAGCTTGGGTGGCACGCTTGCCCTACTTTTAAACTCTTGCACAAAGTATATCATAGAGGACAGAGGTGTCCAACCTTGGCAACTTTAAGACTTCAGAACTTCAACTCCCAGAATACCATCAGCTTGGGAATTCTGGGAGTTGAAATCTACAAGTCTTTAAAAAGTTGGCTTTTCCAGCAAGCCTGGCCTGAACAGAATAAAATAAATGATTAATTTAATTGTTAATTTTAATCTAATTTTTAAAATTTTATTGTTAATATTAATCAGGTTTGTTTTTGGATACTTTATTTAATTTCCTCTTTAACTTTTGTAACATGTGTTTTTTTTAATGTTGTATGCCGCCCTGAGTCCTCTGGGAGAAGGTTGAACATCCCTGGTATAGAAGGGACATTAACTGGGATAAAGATGGGAGATTAATTGTATTGGAAGGAAGTATCCTTCAGATGGGGGTTGTTAGGAATATAATTCTAATCGTTGGGTTGGCAAAATATAAATCATGTAACAATGTTATGCCTCTTTCTTTAAATCATACTGTAAAATGTGATTGGTTGCTGTTTTCCACAATCAACCATAAGAGGGAGCCAGAATGACGGTTAACTCTCTGTTTGTTAGATGCTGGGCTGATCTGATCTGAGTGTTTTTGGAAGCTGGCTGTTAGAAAGTGCCGTGAGCTATTGCAAGTTTTGCAACTGCTAGCAATCTTTGAGTACTGGACTGTTTGTATGATTATGGACTATGTTATTTGGATTATCCCTTAACTGAAAGACATTAATGACTGACTGTCTTATCCGTGTATGACTTGGACTGTTTGATGGATTCTGATACCTCTATTTCCATGAAAGTAAAAGCCTATTTAAACTGCAGTGTCTCTGTATGCTGGTTTGTGTGTTCTCCAACAACACTCTCACAACGCTTCTCTGAATGTACTCACTCTCCCAACGGGGAGTTTACTTAACACTGGTTATGTTCCCAGAGTGTACCAGATGTAGCTAAAGGACAGTTGGTGTTGATACGCAATACCGCATACAGACAGCTGTTTATTTAGTGATTGCACTATCCTGGAGAAGATGGCAAGCGACCCATCAACAAGCCAATTCGATGATAACCCGGTTGGATGGAACAAACTATGTTTCCTGGTCTACGAAATGTGGTCTACTCCTCCTTCCGGTGCGCGTGTAGCCTGAAGAAGCTGCTATCTCTAGTAGCTCCAGTCCCGAGATTGCGTTACGCTGTCTGGACAGCATTTATCGGCTGTCTGACAGATTGATTACCCCTTCTTCGTGCGAAGAAGAAGGGGGAGAGCTACTGAGCTTGGGAAGATTTCCATTAACACCCCCCCCCCCAAGAGATAATTCTGGGGTGCGGAAGGTGTGAGCCCTCCTGCAACTCGGCAAACTCCGCGCCCGGGACTCATTCTGCTTTTCTGCAGAAACCAAGACACATGTTCATCCCTGCTCAACGTTTGATTTACATCTGAGTTCAGTTCAAAACAGGCAGAGAAATACCGGAGAATTTACAACTGTATGTATAAATAAACTTTAACTCCATTCCTTCTACTAAAACTAAAGAGACAGAAGCTAAAATGGTGCCGGAGTCTTGAAGGCGGGGTTGTACTGTAATGTTACAAACTACTACAGAGCTTAAAATCACTTAAAACAGCAGTGATTTATTAGCAAGCTACAAGAGTAATAGTTGGAATAAGCGGTTTGTCTGGACTTAATAATTTGATGGAAGATAAGCTTAACTGAAGAAATGGCTTCAAAGCAAGCTAAAATAACAATGGCTTCCAAAAGTGCTGGGAGTTCCCCCGCCCCGACAAGTAAATTACAGTCATTATTAGCCCCCCCTCCTCCTGCTGCTGGAGAACCCTTAACTCAAGAGGTGCTGCAAAGAATTTTAAATGATGCATTAAAAGGCCATGCAGCCACATTAGAACTTAAAATACAGGAAGAGGTTTCTGCTGCCTTTAAGGAGGTCTTGGAAGAGATTAGGGGGCTAGTTCAGATTCATAACCGAGAGATCAGAGAAGATATTATAGAAGCCTTTAAATGCTTATCTGGCTATGTATCCTTATTGGAGGAAAAAGTGGAAGACGTTAATGAGTCTAATATTAATTTGGTAACTAAAATGGACGCGGTCCAAGGCAAGGTTTACGATGCAGAAAATGAAATCACAATGCTGCAGTATGGGCAGATGGAATTAGCTCTGAGAATAAGGGGCCTTAAAGAGAATAATCAAGAAAACCTGAAGGAGATTCTTTCAGATGCCTTTGATCAATTGGTGGATCGGTCAAGAGGGGACTTTGACTGGCAAATATAAAAGATATATCACATTAATTCATGGATTGCCAGACAGAAACAACTCCCAAGAGACATTGTAGTGTATTTTGCCACAAGGGACATGAGGAACCTGATACTACAAGAGTCTTATAAAACGAAGTTGCAGATTGCGGGCCAGGAGGTGATAGTTTTGAAGGAAATCCCACCTAAAATGCTGAGATCTAGAAAAGATTATGCATTCCTAGTGGATGAACTCAAAAACTGTCAGTTAGAATACAGATGGAAAGCTCCAGCCGGATTAGTGGTCAACTACAAAGACATCGTCTCAACTCAGTTTGGAAAGCCAGAGATTTCTACAGCAATATACTAAAGGCTGGACATCCCCCACCTCCAGGATCCAGAGAAAGGGAGCAAGAAGGACAGACCAGACAGCAAGATACTCAAGGATCATTGAAGGTGGCCCAAGTTCGGAACTCTCTGGCAGAGTTAAAAGGTTCCAAGGAGCAAAGACAAACCCGAGCGGTTACCAGACGTAAGGAACAAGAACTAAAGAAGCAACAAGCTCAGCAACAAGCTCAGACAATGGTTCAAGAAGCCATAGATACTAGCTCAGAAGCGGTGGGAGGAGCCAGGCCAAAAACCAAACTACAGGATTTTCAGATGGCCCTTAAAAAGTTTCAGGAAGCTAAAGATGATAATTAAATTCTTAATTTGGAAAGTCAATGGCTTAAATTCGCCACAGAAAAGGAAAAAAAATAAACCATTATTTGAAATAATTCAACAATGATGTAATTTGCCGGCAAGAAACACATATTAGAACAAATGACCAGAAATACCGTATTTATCGGCGTATAACACGCAGTTTTAAAACTAAAATTGCAAGCTTAAACCCTGCCTGCGTGTTATACGCCGATACTCCGGGTGGCAGAAGCCCGGGACCCAGTCAAATTCGCTGCGCAAGGTGAAACGGCCGGCAGCAGCCCTGCTCTCCTGCTGCGGCTTCTGTTTCAATAGGGAAGAAAACTTCCTTTCGCTTCCCGGGCTTCTGCCGCCCGGCAGAAGCCCCGGGACCCAGTCAAATTCGGGAAGCGAAAGGAAGTTTTCTTCCCTACTGAAACAGAAGCCGCAGCAGGAGAGCGAGGCTGCTGCCGGCCGTTTCACTTTGCGCAGCGAATTTGACTGGGTCCCGGGCTTCTGCCACTCGGCAGAAGCCCCGGGACCCAGTCAAATTCGCTGCGCAAGGTGAAACGGCTGGCAGCAGCCTCGCTCTCCTGCGGCCAGCGTCCGTTTCAGTCGCTTCCCTTGTCCGTCTTGATTGCTGGAAGCAGTAACAAACGGCGCGTCCGCTCCGCATCGCCCTGACAACCACCCCAGCCGGCGGCTGCCAGGCCTCGCTGGAGTCAATTGCAAAGCTGCGTTCAGCGCTTTGAGGACCTGAGGCATCTTGGGAAATGTAGTTCCCTATCAGAAAGAATGGAGTAGCTGCGAATTTGTAACAACATAATATAACTTGGTGCTTCGCAGGTTACGAAAATCTCGTTTGATTTGCACACTGTTTTTTAAAAGTTAGATAAAGAAATTATGCTGTGAAAGCGACTAGATAGCCCCCTCCCCTTCCTGTGTGTGAGAAAGGGAAGGAGAGGAAGGAAGGAGGGAGGGGGGAGGAAAAGAAGAAGGGAGGGGGGGAGAAGATGGAAGGAGAAAAGATGGATGGAAGGAGAAAGAATGGAAGGAGAAGGAGGAAGATGGAAGAAGAAAGGAAGAAAAAGAAGAAGGGAGGGAGAAGGAAGGAGGTAGGAAGAAAAGGGGAAGAGAGGGAAAGAGCAGAAAGACAAAGAGGATGAAGTTGATAGGCAAGAGGAAGGGGGAAGGAAGGGAAAAAAGAGGGAGAGAGTGAAGATGAGGAAGAGGTTTTTGGTTTTCCAAAAAGCAGTGATTCTGATTAAGTTTTTTTGCTCAAAGAGGTGTTTTTTCATTTCATATTTGCCTTTTAAGAGGAGTTAATGTTATAATTCATGTTCTAATGTTATAAATTTTAATCCAACATTAAGTTCCGAGCTTCCAAGTCATTTATTTTTAATGAAAAAAATTTTTACTCAAATTTTTGTGTTAAAATGGGGGGTGCGTGTTATACGCCGGTGCGTGTTATACGCCGATAAATACGGTATTTGATAAATGCAAGACTTGGACAACATTTTGTAACCTCCGCCTCAGAGAAGAAAAATGGTATAGTTATATACCTAAGAAAGGGTATGAAAGCTGAACTAATTGAAGCAGACTCCCAAGGAAGATATATTGCAATAGAATTATTATTAGAAGGGAAAAAGATACTTTTAATGGGAGTATATGCCCCTAATCAACAAGAGAAATTTTACAAGATGCTCCATACCAAGTTAATACAATGGGACTATAGATCCTGCATACTAATGGGTGATTGGAATGGAGTTTTGGGCACCAAGAAGGATAAGAAAATATCCAAACACGAGCGAAATTACCTAAGTCTTTTTTCGATATGATGGATGATTTGGAGCTAAGAGATGTCTGGCGAGAAAGGAATGATAAAGAACAGGACTTTACATTTTTTTCTGATAGACATCAATCTTTCTTTAGGATTTATACTGACTTTATACTAACTATAAATGATTTGCTTTCTAAGGTAAAGAAGATGAAGATATGTTCCAGAGCCTTAACAGAACATAACCCGGTTTGGATGCAATTGGAATATGGGAAGGAATCTAGAAGGTGTTGGAGGTTAAATGAAAATTTATTTAGATATGAGAAAAATGTCAATGAATGTAAAAAATTGTTGAGAGAATATTTTGTTTTTAATATGAGCAAGGGTACATCTATGGAAATGGTTTGGGATGCAAGCAAAGCGTATATGAGAGGAGTCCTAATAAATTTAAATAAGTTACATAGATGTAGACAGGGGGGAAAAAGAAAGG
Source organism: Thamnophis elegans (assembly GCF_009769535.1). Lineage (NCBI taxonomy): Eukaryota > Metazoa > Chordata > Lepidosauria > Squamata > Natricidae > Thamnophis > Thamnophis elegans. Next base: position 170,613,933 of record NC_045541.1, read on the forward strand.
AACTAGAGGAAGAGATTAAGAAGAAAGAGCAGGAGTTAATATTAAACCCAGGAGACAAGAAGATAAAAGAGGCAATTACCCTATTATGAGCGCAATTTAATATGCTGATGTCAGATCAGATGGCTACTAATTTGTTATATGCTAAACATAATACTTTTTGCAATGCAAATAAACCAGGTAGATGGTTAGCATATATGACCAGGAAGAAACAAAAATCTCATAGCATACAAAATATATATTATAAAGGTAAAGAAGTTTATCAACAGGATATAATCCAAAAGGCCTTCTTAGAATTTTATACAGGATTGTACACGGGTGATAAAATAAAGGTTTAGATATAGATAGATACTTGGACAAAGAAAAAATACCTATAGTTAAGGATGAGCAAAGGGAGAGATTGAATCAACCAATAACTTTGGGGGAAATCCTCCAGGTAATTAAACAGTTAAAGGCTGGGAAAGCACCGGGCACAGATGGTTTGAAAGTGGTTTACTATAAAAATTTACAATTAGAAATGGTAGAACCTCTTAAGGAATTATTTAACAGAATCCAAATGGAAGGGAGGGTACCTCCATCTTGGAGAACAGCTTTTATATTCTTGATACCCAAAGAAGTTCAAGATCTTAGTCAGCCAAAAAATTATAGGCCTATATCATTACTCAACACAGATTATAAATTTTTTGCCAAAATACCAGTGAATAGGTTGATGTTGGTTACTCAGCAATTGATTCATAATGATCAAACTGGTTTTATACAAGGGAGACAAATGAGAAGTAATGTAAGACAAATTGTTAATATATTGGAGTATTTGGGAAAGAATAATCAAGTCCCCGCAGCGCTTATATTTATAGATGCGGAGAAAGCATTTGATCGAGTGAATTGGCAATTTTTAATTAAAACAATGCAAAAGATGCAAATTGGAGAGTACTTTCTACAGTCATTCAATGCAATATATCAGGAACAAACAGCACAAATTATAGTCAATGGAAGTTTAACAGAATCTTTTAAAATCGAGAAAGGTACAAGACAAGGTTGCCCCCTATCGCCATTATTGTTTATTATAACCTTGGAGTTATTGCTGAATAAAATACGGGGGTCAGATGATTTACAGGGAATTAAGATTAGGCATCACGAATATAGATTACGGGCATTTGCAGATGACTTGGTTATAACTTTAACTCAACCAGGGAAATCTACTAAGGTCTTAATGAATATGATTAATCAATATGGCCAAGTATCTGGGTTTAAATAGAGAAAACAAAGATGTTAGTTAAAAATATGAACACTAATCAAAGGGAAGAACTAGAAAGAATAACAGGATGTGAGATAGTTAAAAAGGTTAAATATTTAGGAGTTTATATTACAATGTCAAATGGGAAACTATATAATTATGAACCATTATGGTATAGAATACAGGTAGAGATGAAAAATTGGGAAAAACTACAATTGTCTTTGTTGGGAAGGATAGCAGCAGTGAAAATGAATGTCTTGCCTACGTTTTTATTTCTTTTTCAAATGATACCAATACTTTAAAAAGATGCAAACTTGCTCAAATGGCAAAAGGGTATCAACAAATTTGTTTGGGCAGGGAAGAAACCGAGAATAAAACTTAAAATAATGCAAGACGTACGTGAGAGAGGAGGCTTGAAAATGCCAAATTTAAAACTATACTATGAAGCAGTAGTTTTATCAATAAATAGTGATTGGATTAATTCAACAGAGGATAGATTACTGAATATCGAGGGGCATGATTTGATATACGGCTGGCATGCTTATTTGATATACGACAAGAAGGTGGATAAGACTTTCAAAAGTCATATATTAAGGAATGCTTTATTGTGTGTCTGGAAAATATATCAACATAAATTAAATGATAAGATACCTATGTGGGCAATTCCCAGACATGCAATAGAGAATGTAAGTATAGCACAAAAACAGGATGTAACTACATACAGACAGCTTCTTACTATAGAAAGAGGTGTATTACAGCTAAAACCCTTGAATGTACTAAAAGAGGAAAAGGTAATCCAAACATGGTTTCAGTATGGACAGTTACAGGCCAGATGGAAAAAAGATCAGAAAATTGGTATTACGCAAGACGAGGACAATCTACTAAAACAAATTAGGGATCAAAGTCAAATGCATATAAAAAGGTTATATAAAGTTTTAATAGAAATTTAAGTTTACCACTCAGTTATTCTTATTAGGTATAACTACTGACTGTACTGTTATAGAGACTAATTTGATTTTGAACCTAACAACGGCAGCAAGACAGTTGGTGGCGCAATACTGGAAGAAGGAAGATTTGCCTACTATTCAAGAATGGACATTAAAAGTAACAAACTTAGCAGAGATGGCTAAAGTATCAGCATATCTTAAGGATCACTCAGACAAGAAATATAAACTGGAGTGGAGAAGATGGATTGATTATATTCAAAATAAATATGGGACTAAGAAACTCCAGATAGCCTATGATTGAAGAAGCAAGGAATAGCATAATTTGTTTAGAGTTAGCTTAACAAATGAGGAGTTAAAGTACAAATGAAAGATGATGCTAAAGTTTTTTTTAGTTTACTTTAGAATATGATTGTTAAAGATTTATACCCTAAAACTAATTGCTGGAGGTTGAAAAAGAGTCTGTATGGCTTGAAGCAATCAGGATATGAACGGAATCAATGTATAGTTAAAGAGTTAACTAAGATGGGTTTTAAAGCTGGCACGGCTGATCCATGTTTATTTAAGAAAGAAAGTAATGGTGTGATTTCATTGTTGCTATTGTTCACTGATGACATAGCATTGATCACTAAAACTGAGCAAGAAGCTATGAGGATTATAACACTGTTAAGGACGCAGTTCAGTATAAAACATCTCAGTGAGATTAGGCAATATCTTAGTTTACAAATAGTTAAAACTAGGGGAGGATACAAAATCTCACAAACTGAGAAGATTATTAACCAGCTACTCAGAATGTTTAGGATGGAACTGTGTAAACCAGCTAAAACACCAATGGGTCAGGAATTTAGCCATGATTATGTAAAAAGCCTTGTGTTTGATAAAGGTATTTATCAATCCCTAATTGGTAGCTTATCGTATCTGAGTAATTGGTCAAGGCCCAACATAGCATATAGTGTAAATCAATTAGCCAGGTTTAATGCTGAACCTACTGAAAGGCATTGGCAAGCTGTTAAGAGGATATTAATATATCTTAAGCAAACAATGCATTATGCATTGTATTTAGAACCTAAGAATGATCCGAGTTTAACTGCATATGCTGCTGCAAGTTTTGCTACAGATGTGTCTACACAGAAATCAACATCAGGGTTTGTTGTATTCCTGGGAAAAGCACTAATTGGGTGGCGGTCTATTAGACAAAAACATTTAAGTCTATCGACTAGGGAGGCTGAATTGTCATGTCTGTCATTATTATACAGATTTGGTGTGTTATAAACAACTCCTCCTGGATATGGGAATTAATGTACAAGAACCTATAGTTGTTTATGAAGACAATCAAGCAGCAATTCAGATGGCATCCAATCTTGCTGTAAAAACTACATCAAAACACACTGATATAAGATATTTGAATGTAAGGCAAAGTGTAAATAGTAAATTAGTTTCACTCGAGTATTGCATGTCTGAAGATAACATTGCAGACCATTTTACCAAAGCCCAAGGTAATATAAAGCATAAACGTTGTTGCGAGGAATACGGATTAAGATTGTAAGATTTATATATTGTCCTACCCAAAGGGGAGAATGTTAGGAATATAATCTAACGGTTGGGTTGGCAATATATAAATCATGTAACAATGCTATACCTGTTTCTTTAAACCATACTGTAAAATATGATTGGTTGCTGTTTTCCTCAATCAGCCATAAGAAGGAGCCAGAATGACAGCTCTCTGTTTGTTAGATGCTGGGCTGATCTGATCTGAGTGTTTTTGGAAGATGGCTGTTAGAAAGTGCCGTGAGCTATTGTAAGTTTTGCAACTGCTAGCAAACTTTTGAGTACCAGACTGTTTGTATGATTATGGACTATGTTATTTGGATTATCCCTTAACTGAAAGTCATTGATGACTGACTGTCTTATCTGTGTATGACTTGGGCTGTTTGATGGACTCTGATACCTCTATTTCCACGAAAGTAAAAGCCTATTTAACTGCAGTGTCTCTGTATGCTGGTTTGTGTGTTCTCCAACACAACTCTCACAACGCTTCTCTGAACGTACTCACTCTCCCAGTGGGGAGCTTACCTAACAGGGGTACACCTAACTCTTTGCACCTATGAATTGGTATTTGTCCCCATCTTAGCCACCATTTGCCTGCCTTTTATCCTACAATGACATTCTCTGTATTTCGTTGCTCAAACTATAGCGGTTTCAAGATTTAACTTTTTAATTTAATTACTTTTCTTCTGGTTCGTGCCCACTTTTATCCCAGCCCCACCTACTTTTTGAACACACCATTCAAAAGCAAAACATGGAAATCCTTCCCAAGGCTTCTTCCCTCCCTTTCTTCCCTGCCCCTTCCTCACAGGGGCACTGTCATTTCTGTTGATGAATGTAATTCAGATATCCAGACCTGGACACTTAAATGACAGGCTGCTGCTAATCATTGCATCAGACTGGGATAATCGGAAGTTCTTCCAAAGTTTCCCAAGACAGTTGGATGAACCACAAAACTTCCCCACCTGGGAACTCAAATGATAGCTTGAAACTCTTGGTTTGGATAGCTTAGAACTGCAACATTTGCGGCTGGATTTAGATATTGTATTTTTAAAAATTGTACATTTTTACCTGTAAATGACTTTTTTTTTAAAGTTTTAATAGTAATATAACACGTGCAAACCATCGCTTTGAACGAATGTACATTTTTTAAAACTCGACTGCAGGAAATTCGATTGTGCTAACAGGGTCGTCAAAGTCTGAAATATTTTACCCGATTCAGTTCTCTCTGTTACTAACTTTCACAATTTTAGTTTCAACTAAACTTCGGTGGACCTCACCCCATATTTAAGAGGTCCCTAAGGGGGCATGTGTAAGTGCACTAACGTGCCCATTGCACCTGTAACATTTTAATTTTTTTTGTTTTTGTTTTTGCTCATTTGAATTGGCAATTTTTGTTTGATGAATCATGTTTCATCATATGAAATTTGATGTTTTCAGTGCTTGGTCAATAGAGCAGTACTGGGAAGAATACCTGATCCGGTCACTGGTCCCACTGTATCCCCAGCGGCTTTCCACCTGCTGAAAACGGTTGATGCTGCACTCTTTCCCTCTCAGGCAGCAACGAGGGCGGTCGATGAATTCTACCCGTGGCTTGGGGTTGACAGTGAAATGAAGGAACAGGCTAACCACCTCACGGTCAGTGAGGATCCCCGACTGAGCTGGCCCTGCAGAAAGCAGAAAGAAACTCTGACAACCAGGGTGAGAGGATCATGACTTTCGTCGAGATACTTTTTTTTCTTGCTGTTCCTCCCTGAAACCAGCTCTCTCTTCAGGATCATGTTTACAGGTAGTCCTTGACTTATGATGGCAATTGGGATCGGGTAAGCGATGCAGTCATAAAGAGTGACTGCATCACTTAACAATGGGCAATCCCTGCAGCTCCAGTCGCCACTGTGGACTGAATCCCACAACTCCCTTCCTCGTAGAAAAATCGGCAAGTCAGTCCAGACCCATAGACAGGGAAGTGGCTGGGTACCCAAGAGGCATGGCGCAGCACAAGAAAGAGGTACGAGCTTGCGATGGTGTGAGGGGGTGTGAGAGAGGTGCCGTGGGGTCAGGGAGGACGCACAAGGATGCAAGGGAGTTGCAAAATGCACAGCAGAGGTCGGGAGGGTGCTGGGGGGGATCAGGAGAGTGATCCAAATATCTGGAGGCTGCTCCAGATAGGAGGGACCATCAGATGAATAAAGGGAAGTGGATGTTCAATTTTAGATATGAATGCAGGGGCTCACAGTATAAATTGCATGTAAGACAGAAATGTCTTGGTTTCATTTGGGCAACTGTGGGTATACATGAAGGCTGGTATTTGTAGTTGGCTTACAACCGTCGTTTCGCCACTTGCCTTCTAGTGCAAAATGCAAACATGCCCTATTAGAAGCAAATAGGAATATTTGGCGTGGGTAAGCAGGACGTATAGACCTGCCCTGTTACCTAAACTGCCATTATTATTTTATTTTTATTTTATTTTGGTTGTAAGTAGCTGGTAAGGACAGGAATTGGAATCAAAACGGAGGAGCAGAAGAAATATTTTCAAATACATAAAGGCCCTCACTGGCATAAAGTTATTAACCCCCCTGGATCTTTGCCGATTTAAAACCCCACTTTTGAGAAACTGTCTCCAAATACCTGCAGCAAATTCCTCGATTGTCATCAAGGGGAAGCGAATGAGGGAAAGAGCTTTGCCCAAAGCTTTCCGCTTGTTTTCTGGTATCAGCTGCCACTGTTGCCGCTGGCATTCAGCCTCTGACCACCTGACCACTGCGTTGAAGAGGCGCACCTCCCGGATGCCCAGGCTGTCTCGCTCCAACACTGCGACCAAGGTGTCTATCAGACAAAGAGAGTGTCACTATCAGCAAGATTCATCACTCACAGCTATTTTGGGGTAAGGATAAATGTTGGAGGGGGGAGGGGTGCTTTCACTCTCTATCAAACTCAGCCAGTCTTGAAAATCTCCTAACTTCAAATACTTCATAGCCCGAACTACCAGCTCAGGAAGTGCTCTACACCTCCACTTTATAGAGAATCCTGGAGAATCGGTCCTTTATACAGGCACCTGCCAGGCCTCATTTGAGTTTAGCACACCTTTTAGAAAAACACACCTATAGGAGAGCAAAGAGTGAGTACACCACATTGGCCAGCGGAGGCCTGGAGGAATATCACAAGCAGAACCCAAGGCAATTTGAACTTAACAGAATAACAGAGTTGGAAGGGACCTTGGAGGACTTCTAGTCCCAACAACTCGCTCAAGCAGGAAACCCTATACCATTTCAGACAAAAGGTTGTCCAACATCTTCTTAAAAACTTCCAGTGTTGGAGCATTCACAACTTCTGGAGGCAATTTGTCCCACTGGTTAACTGTCCTCGCTGTCAGGAAATTTCTCCTTAGTTTTTGGTTGGTTTGCTCCATGATTACTTCCCATCCTTTGCTTCTTGTTCTGCCTTTGTTTGCTTTGGAGAATAGGTTGACCTCTCTTCTTTGTGGCAGCCCCTTAAACTGCTATCATGTCTCCACTAGTGGAAGTCACCCTCAATGGATGGAAATTAAACAGCGAGAGGTAGAAGGTCTCCCAGAGAAACTGAACCCTTACAACTCTTTGCAAATCAACCTTTCAGACGACAAACTGGCAAGAGGGGGGAGGAAGCAATCCACATCAATTACACAGAGACAGTGATGGCAAGTTGCTGCAACTATTATCTTCCTTCCAGAAGCTGCTTGCTCCCTACATATACTGCCCTGTTGTTCTACAGAACTTGAGGGAATTTAACCTGAGAAAACTAGCTTTTTTTGCTGGCAACTTTCCACACACAGCAAAACTAACAAGACAATGCATTTCGTAACATCATCTGCTGCTGGTATACTGCTAGGACCAAATGCCCTCTTTGTCCATCGCTTGACGCAAAAACATGGGGAGGGATATTGAGACTGACTTCGTCAATGTACAAAGGCTGCTCAAGAGACAGGCATTTGGCTTGCTCTGCTTCAGGAAAAGGACCCATATGATTATGTGCCCCTCTATACAGACCTTTTTTTTTAAAAAAAATCCCTGTACAAAGAAACTTGTGTTTCACGAGTCAGGCTAAATCAGAACTTCATACAAAGGATAATATTTGCCTCTATTTAACAGATTGATATTTGAATCTCTACTTAGAATCTCAGGCAGTGGTTCTCAACCTTCCTAATGCCGCGACCCTTTAATACAGTTCCTCATGTTGTGATGACCCCCAACCATAAAATTATTTTATGTTTTCTGTATTTTTTGGAAAATGTGTTTTCCGATGGTCTTAGGCGACCCCTGTAAAAGGGTCATTCGACCCCCAAAGGGGTCCCGACCCACAGGTTGAGAACCACTGATCTAAGGCAAGGGGGTCGAACTCAAGGCCTATGAGCCAAATCAGGCCCTCTGCTTCCGGAGGCTGTCCAGGCCAAAAACGTGCCCCCCTCAGCACCCCGTTTTTGCCAGCAAAGTACTGCAGGAGGTAGTCCAGGCCGTCTACCCCCTATCCCCCCATCCCGGCTGGCACGGAGAGGAGAACTACAATGTCAGCAGCCTCAAAAACATCCAGTTTGACACCCCTGATTTAAGGGAAGGTTCTGCTGAACCTTTAAAAAGACTTTCCACAGCAAAAAAAACCTCGTTTGTTTTCTGAGATTGAAGCAGAAGGCTGCACCTAAATTGTAAACATTCATGCTCATTCAATGCAGTAACTTTAAGGACTGGAACTTGAATGACCTTGTTTTTTTTCCCCCCTTCAACTTTTCATCTGTCGGTAAACAATTCCGAGAGCTATCAAACCGAAGAGCAGAATAAACTTCCTTTAAAGAAATAAACTGCACTAGAAATACAACTGACACCTGCAACTTGTAGAAATAAGACAAAACCAAACAGGCTAACAATTTTTGCATAATCTATTCTAATTTTACTTGACAGTGGCAGGGACAAAAGCCTAAATAGAGGTTTTAACAGGCCCAGTTTAAAACTGCTTATCTTACAGCTGGGTATACCCTGAGAAGCACCCAGAAGGACACCTCTATCGATTCTGCCACCTCAAGAGAACAGGAGAAGCACTTAAGCAAAAGAAAACTAGCACAAACTATTAGAACAATTCTGAGAGAAGCTTACCCAGGTCAATATCAGTGAAGCCTTCTGCATTGATGGCATCTGAGGTGTTTTTATCTATGTTTTCCAGGCAAAGGCTGGCCAACTGGGGTTCATCGAAGAGTCTTGCCTAAGAAATAGCCATCAATCAGTAAGAATAAATGGAAGGAGCACAGGGAGGAGTGTATTAACCTCAGGACTTTTTTTTAACCCCATTCCATTCCCTACTTTGTAGGAGGGTGAAGATTCATACGCATAAATGTTCTGTGTGCACAAAAGGATAGGATAAAAACATCATACAAATATAAATTTCTACAAAATTCATATGAAGTGATAACCATATGCATTTGGTATTGGGTTAAATTAGATCTGATGGTATCATGGCATCCAAGCCCTGTGAGCTACTGTTTCCTTAAGGACTTCACCCTTTTGCCTGTGGTTTGCAAATATATTTGTGGTGGTTTGCAAATATTATTTCAGCCAACTATACACCTTAGGTTTGCAAATGTTATGGAAGGCATGTGCAACAAATCAAAGGAAAATAAAATCACAAAAATGGACACATAAATCCATATCTATCACCCATCTCCTCCCACTTATGACTGTAGGACTGTAACTTTGCTTGTATCCTTACGACTTATATTGATAGTTTCCTAGTATGATTTCATTGCTTATTTTCTACCATATGACTATCATTAAATGTTGTACCTTATGATTCATGACAAATGTATCTTTTCTTTTATGTACACTGAGAGCATAGGCACCAAAAACAAATTCCTTCTGTGTCCAATCACACTTGGCCAATAAAGAATTCCATTCTATTCTATTCTATTCTATTCTATTTCTATCCTATCCTATTCCATTTTTAAATGTTAAAATCACTGGCATCAATTCAGAGAACCAAATAAGACATGAAAGTAGGCCCATTGTTAAGTTGAATCTTAATTCTGCCTGAACTGCTTTCCACAGTTTGTAAGCAACACAGGAAAAAGTCCTTTTACTCGGATACTTACTCCACAGGTACTCCCCACTGATGCTACCAAGGCCACCACTAACTTGGCTGTTTGCTTTCTCCCCAGTTTTTAACTTTAACCAGACGTCATGAAAATCTCTAGGCTTTACCATGGAAATTCATAAGGATCTATCTCAGCAGCAGATGAAAACTCACAGATTTGCAGAGAATTGATCAGAGAAGGTGGGCAACTACAAGTAATCCTTGACTTATGACCACAGTGAGGTCTGGAATGTCTGTCACTAAGTGATGAAATTGTTAAATGGGTCACATTCAATTTTGCAATCTTGATTTTGTTTGTCAGATGTCCACTGAGACAGTCACAAATGCCAATCCCATGATCCCAAGAAGCTGCAACTTCGTAACTATATGCCAGTTGGCAAATTTTGAACATGTGACCATGGGGCTGCGGTGACACTCACAAGTGCAAGGACTGGTTGGTTATCAGTTTTTTTCAGTGCCGCGGTTAACTTCGAAAAGTTCTTAAACAAATGGTCATAAGTCAAGGACTACCTGTAGCCAGTGTCAGCATCTTCCTCAACTCACGCCAAGAACTTTCAAATGAAAAGGTTAGTTCAGAGGCAAAGATATTCAAATGTACCTGGGTTAAAAGCATGAATGCATTATCTGCTCTGAGGTTTTTCTTCAGAAACTCCACACAGTGAGCCTCAAGGGCAGGGACTGCATATTTTTTTGCAGTGTAAAGAGTCGTCATCACAGTCTCTGGCCCAATATGAACTTCATCTGAATAAAGAAATCTAAGAGGAAAAATGGAGAGAGAGGCAAAGAAAAAATATTATCCCACTCAAAATCACATTATTTACTGGAAAAAATACATCAGAAAGGTCAGATTATTAGTTGTTATGCGGAAAGTCCTTCATATTGTCTAAATAAGAGGTGAATTCCCATTGGGTACCAATTCAATAAGAGGTTTTTTTTTAATGAGGCTATTTATCTCACCTGTAAGTCCATGAGGACTAGGAACATCTTTTTTTTTAAAAATCGGAACTCTTTAGACAGAGTATGCTGCCCTGGGCAGTACACTGGCAAATGAGGTGCATATTTTTTATTTATTACACTTTGATTTGCAAATTTTAAAACCAAGCCAGTCAGTGACTTTTGCAGTTGAGATATTCTAATCCAGCCCTCCAAACATTACTCTGGCAAATCTGAAAACCTGCATTTGTTTTTAAAAAGTCTATATTTATGTAGTGTCTTTGGGGTTTTTAATACGTAATTCAATATCCATTACATCGTCTGCCTTTCTGACAGCGCACATGAGATGATCAGATCCAGATATATCTATAGCAGTTAATTAAATTGCAATACCAGGCTGATCATAAGGGGACAATTTTGAGATTGTGACTCACCAGCTTTCTTTCCCATATCTTTAACTAAGAGCTTATAAACTGAATGGAAACAATGCTTATAAGACATCCAGCTTGATAAAGAGAAGGAGATGTTATATTGCCAAGTTTTGAAGGTAAAAAAAAATGTGGTATCGCGCCTGGAAGTAAAAGTAGAAATGAAGACACAGAAGGGGCAATCTTTCAATACACTACTCCTCAAATGTTAGGATTCAAGCCCCAACTTCTCAGGCATGCATTTTAAAAGCATGCGAATCAGAATAACAAGAGTTGGAAGGGACCTTGGAGGTCTTCTAGTCCAACCCCCTGCTCAGGCAGGAAACCCTATACTATTTCAGAGAAATGAGTGCCCAATTTCTTCTTAAACACTTCCAGTGTTGGAACATTCACAACTTTAGAGGCAAGTTGTTCCACTGATTAATTGTTCTCACTGTCAGGAAATTTCTCCATAGTTATAAGTTGCTTCTCTCCTTGATTAGTTTCCACCCATTGCTTCTTGTCCTACTCTCGGGTGCTTTGGAGAATAGCTTGACTCCCTCTTCTTTGTGGCAACCCCTGAGATATTGGAACACTGCTATCATGTCTCCCCTAGTCCTTCTTTTCATTTTCATACGGCATTCAATTCTCTGCTCAAAAAAAAAAAGAATAAAAACATCCCAAACAGATGGCTAGACATAGCCACCACAGGGCAGCTCACTCCCTTTCTGGGGAACTGGTTCCTGATCCAGGCTAATAAGGGGAGCATATGAAAAATCAGAGAGAGAAGCATAAATATAGGGGCTGGAGGGGGAGAGGAAGGAAACTGGTTTACAAAGCTCTAAAAATACAGAATTGCCATCCTCGGACACAGCATGTCTTCCTAAAACAACAATAAGCTAGACCCTTTTTAAAATATGTATTTCAAATAAAAACGATGCCCAGGGTAGCATTGCACCAACCCTATTGCAGACAGGTTGCAATTGGGATGTGAGGTTGTGTGTGAGGGGGGGGGGGGGAGAAATCACTTTACTTGCATAAAAGCAGGCTTACTTCAGCAAAGCTAAGAAAGCAGCAGGCTCTACATCAGGTAATTCTATCTCCGTGGAGGTTGTAGCCATCCCGCCATTGAACATGGCATCAAAGACCGCGCTGCCCACAGCCAGCACAAACCTGACATATGAAAACACAAACAAGAAAAGCCCTCATTTGACTGGATTCCGTTCTCAGTCTTTCACCTATTTTTATTCCATAGTTAAGTACCCCGTTTCATTCCCCCAGAGTTAAGATTTACATAAATGATACTGCTGAGAATGATGCGGAAAATTCATTCAATCAGATTCCAGGATACACAGGCTGAAATAAAAGTAGATACTTCAACAATTGTGGGTACAGCACACAATGTCTAAATAAAGTTGCTTAAAGGTAGTTTAAATCGTATATATGTTGTTAGAATCTCCCCGGGGTTCCTTTCTCCGAGGAAAGAAGACGCAAAAAGCAGCTGCTTGGGAAGAAGTTTCTCTATTTTATTTGGTTCAGAAATAGTGCAAAGCTTGTTTCTGGGACAGCCGGCAACGGGCTGGCACATCAAGCAAGGTTTATATATGTTTTTTTAGCCTTGGTCTAAGTGAAATATGGTCTTACTGCCATGAGAAAGCAGGGAATATAGCTTTTTATGGCTACAGGAAATACAGTATTCTGTTTGTTACCTTCTTTATATCAGCAGAGATCTTCCTGGCCAGGCAGAGGTGCTAAATTTCATTTCCTGCCTGTCAATGATCTATTGACTTTAAGGAAACATTGCATTTTATAAGTGGAGAAGGGTTTCTCTGACTCCAGATCAGAAGGCTGTTAAAAGGAGGGGGAGGAGACAGTTCAAAGACTTTTTAACTTCTGTCAATAAATGTTTTACAACTGTGTTAAGGTTTACTCTTGTAAGTCCTTAACAACAAATTCAGGACCTTTTATCAAAAGCTGTTTTGCTATAGGACAAAACAAAAACAAAGAATAAGGGACAAGCACGTTATTGGCCTCATGATGCAAACATGAGTACAGGTAGTCCTCAACTTACAACAGTTCACTCAGTGACTGCTCAAAGTTACAACATCACTGAAAAAAGTGAGTTATGACCATTTTTCACATTGATAACCATTGCAGCATCCCCATGGTCATGTGATTTATAATTCGGATGCTTGGCAAATGACTAGCATTTATGACAGTTGCAGTGTCCCAGAGTCATCTGATCACCTTTTGAAAACTTCTGACAAGCAAAGTCGGTGGAGAAACCAGATTCATTTAACAACCGTGTCACTTTAATTTAACAACTGTAGTGAATCATTTTTACAAATGTGGCCAAAAAAGTCATAAAATGGGGCAAAACTCAACAAATTTCTCAACATAAATTTGGGGCTCAATTTTGTTTGTAAATTGAGGACTACCTGTATTTAGCTCAAGTCAACAGCACTGGTTTAAAAAAAAATTCATATTCTGGAAAAATATTACACTGTCATGTAAGTATTAGTCTTTAATTCTGTAAAGCTCTGTGAAATTCAGCAGCTTCAAGAAAAATGTTCCGTTTGGTATCTTAACATGCATAAAGAGAGTTTTAAACAGAAAACTCATTTCATTTTACAATTGCTCCCCTTACTCTTAGCCAGCATCAGGTCTGTTGTGCAAAAGTGTCATGAGATGCACTGCACTCCTGGTCAGGATTTTGAATTCCATTCTTAAGTAGTACAAAAGCTCTATTTAGAAGCAGCAAACAGATATGGTTTCAGTGTTATAGCAACGCGTTAATGGGCGTAGAAGTTGAGATACGTGATGCTGCAAACTTACTGAAATTAATTCACATTGTTATAAGATTTCACACAGAGAGATATTAATAAATAATTTCCTAACATTGTCAGGAACATGTTATTTAATAGTTCTGTACAAATCAAACAACACAATCATATCACAACACCACCCCCACCAGCAGCAACCTCAAGCAAACCCAGCACAGACTGGTACCAACTATCTTAGTGCTTGATCACTGGCTGCAAAGGAATAAGCCTTTCCCTTGGAATTGTTGTGGAGCAAGTCTTCCCCGGAGTTTCCAACGCAACCATCCCTTCTAGCTAACATATTATTTTAAGTCTCGCCCATGAGTGCATTAAGCAAAAAGTGGTCCACAGCCTCTTTGGTTCAGTTGTGACACTGCACAGAAAAATCAGCAACCCCACAGTGAATCTGAACTCTGCATTTGAGAATGCCCGACTTGTATTTGTGAAAGCCAGGTCAAATTTAACTCGGCTTTGCCTGACTTCTGAACTCCTGCACCCTATTGCGCACAATCCTCACACCTTCAACCCAGTCCCACCAACGAGCCACAAAAAAATGGAAACGCAGCCTTTTTCCAAAGCTATTTGTCGGCAATAAACTCTACTGAATGCCTTCTGGTTAATTCCCCACTCACCCTCCACCCCGTCTTTCCCCACCCCAATGCCAGCCCCCCCACTCTTCAACCCCCAACCACCCTACCTCCTTCATTTCAGCCTCCCCGAGCCCCTTACTCTTTACCCTAAATCTACCACCCTTGTTCCTTCCTCCAGCTGCGGAATAGTCCAGCATAACATTGGAGGACAAGAGAGGGACACTCCCTTTTGCTGGAAGCCTCAAGCAGGAGCAGACCAGCCCTCCCTTGGGGATGCTTTAACTTGCTATTTTTATTTTTTGCACTGAGCAGGAGGGTGGACTCCATGATCTCAATGGCCCCTTTCCATTCTAGGAATGGTCTCAATTTCACCCCCAAAGGTCTCAATTTCACCTTCAATGATTGACATCCCCCCTAAACATCTCCAGGACTTCTCCCTTCCCCACATAAATCAGCCCTACTGATAATAGCTACTCTATTCCTTCTCTCCAAGGACAGGACCTCCATCTTTTATCTTTCTCCTCCTTGAGATGGGGGGGAGCTCTGCACCCCTTTCCTCCCCCCTTTCCAATTCCCAAGCACCCTCCCCAAGGAAAGGGGCCCGACTCCCCCATTTCTCTTCCCCCAAGACCCCCCTTCCTCAGAAAGAGCCCCCCACCCCAAAAGCCCCCTTCTCCGACCTGTGGGCGGGGATGCGCTGGGCGCCGGCGCGGCCTTTGCCCACCAAGAAGTGGACGTCGCTGAGCACCTCGTTGTTGAAGAGAAAGGCGAAGCGCTCCTGCACCGTCGGCTTCGTCGCCTGCCAGTTGTAGGCCGTCTCCCGCCGCCCGAGTGGTGGCGGCGAAGGCGAAGAGGAGGCCGGGCCCGAAAGCGAAGCAGCGGCCGCCGCCGCAGCCCCGCTGGCCGCCACCGGCAGCGGGTTGCTGCCCCTTTCTCCCGCTCCGTGGTTATGCGTAGGCCCGGAGGTGGAGGAGGAGGCCTGAGGCGAAGCAACGGAGAGAGGCGGGGACGGCAGCGCTGCCTGAGGCGGCGGGAGCAGCAGCAGAGGCCCGTCGCTACTGTTGGAGCAGGAGGACGAGGGCGGCGGCGGTGGCGGCGGCGCGGCCGCAGGCGAAGCGGGGAGCGGCGGGGGCGGCCCGTTGCCGGCCTGAGGGGGCGACGGCGGCGGTGCGTTGGAGGAGAGGCTGCCGCAGCCCCCGCCGCTTCCGAGGGGCCCGGCTCCGGCCGCCATTTTGCGCGGAGGCGGCTGCCGGGGAGGGGCCGCCTGCAGCAGGAAGAGGGGGCGGCCGCCGGAATCGCTGGAGAGGACGACGAGGGCGGCGGCTAGGAGGAGGCCCGAGCGAGGCGGCGGCGGCGGCGGCGGCGGCGGTGGGGTGGCTGGGGAAGGCGGGCGGCGGCGGCAGCAGCGGCCGCGGCCCATGAGGCGAAGGAGCCCGAGCGGGCAGGGCGGCGGTGGCGGTGGGTGAGGAGGAGGAGGAGGAGGTGCCATGCCTGCCCCACTATTAATTACGAGGAGGAGGCGAAGGAGAGAGGAGCGCGTCTTTTTTCCCTTCGGTTGGGTCGTGATTGATTGCAATGGGCTCTAGATATTTTTTTAAAAATGAGATTTATTATGACTTTGAGGCGCTTCAAGAAAGAAAGGAAACCGCTTGGAAAAGGCGGATGAGGAGGGTTTGCGTTTAGGAAGAACAGGCGCGGGGGGGGAGCTGTCTTGCAGACATCCTGATCCTCTGGAAGTAGATATTTTGAAGGTTTTTTTTAAAAAAAGAGAAAAGGCTGTTTGAAATACGAAGTCTTGCCCATGACAGGAAATATTTTCTGGTTATTTAAGGACCATCAAATAAAGTTTACCTGTGTGTATGTGGTTTTCGGGGCCAATCATTTCAAGCAGGCAAAGGGGGGAAAAGGGTTTTTTTTTTTGGAAAAAAAATGCTTTTTATTTTTATTTTTCATACATACATTCACAAATACACAATCTCATAACTATTACTAATAATATGTGTTATCTTTTAACATTTATAACAATTTTTCCCTCCCCCTGAAGTTAAAAATATAATCGAGATTGTTTTTCTACCATCCCATACACCCATCTTATTTTACAACAACCATACTTCTTCCTTCCTTCCTTTTTTCCCTCCCTTCCTTTTCTCCTCTCTTCTTTTCTCCTCTCCTTTTCCTTCTCTCCTTCCCCTTCTTCTCCCCCACTCCTCCCCTCTTCTTCCCTTTCCTACCCTTACTCCATTTCTTCCTCTCCTTTTCCCTTTCTTCTTCCCCTCTCCTTTCTCCTTTGTTTCTGACAGATTTAGAAAAGCAG
This sequence comes from Thamnophis elegans, assembly GCF_009769535.1. NCBI lineage: Eukaryota > Metazoa > Chordata > Lepidosauria > Squamata > Natricidae > Thamnophis > Thamnophis elegans. The sequence continues at coordinate 170,630,833 of NC_045541.1, forward strand.
TTTAAATGTTTTAAGAAAACTGGTGGATATTTTTTTGTTGTTAAAAATAATTATAAGTATCTCATCCTGGGATAAATCAATTCAAGAAAAATTACTTTCTATAGGAATGGCTATTTGCACCACCTATTCGTTTATAAGGCATCCTATAATATTTCTCAGGTGATGGATACCATAGGACCGCGATGGTGAACCTATGGCACGCGTGCCGAAAGTGTCACACAGAGCCATCTCTTCAGGCACGTGAGCTGTCGCCTGCTGCTCTTCTGGGTTTTGGCGCGCCAGCCACTTGGTGTTCATGTGTGCGGGAGCGGCAGAAAGGGCAAGTGTGCGCCAGCCACCTGGTCTTCTGGTTTCTGATGCGCAGGCAAACACCAGCTGAGTTCTTGCAGGAGGAACATCTGTCTGGCATCGGAGTAAGAAGAGCAGCAGCTAGGAAGCGATTGCACTCTCTTGGTAGAAGTGACGGGAGTGGGGGCCTGCGCTGGCTTGTTCTCTGTGGCGGGCTTGGGGGGGGTCACTTCAACCCGGCCAGAGTTGGGACGAAGCTCTCCCGCCTGCTGGCCTCCCAATCTGAGTCCCTGGAATGCTGACACCCCTTCGAGGCGGAGGGAGGCGGCATTCCCCACCCAACTTTATCTCCCTGTCCGGGGCTGCGGAACCAGGTGATCAGTGGGGATGTTAACCAGATAATTTGTGCTCTGTTGAGTCATCATTTCAGAGATATTTCCTTATTTAAACAAAAATGATTTAAGAGCAGGCAAAACAGCAGTGGAAACAGGAATGATTTCCGGCTTCTTGCCAACTTCCCCATTGAATTTCTGCGTGGGAAGCTGGCAGGGAGCATCAAAAATCTTTCCTTCCCTGTAGGCAGGTAAGTAACTGCTGCTGGGTGGAGGAGCGAGCAAGAGATTGCTAAATTGACTGGGAAACTCTCAATAAAGATCACATGACCACAACAGCCACCAGGAGCACTGAAGCAGCCATAACTTGCCCAAATTTCATTCCCTTGGGAATCCTGGGTACCAAATTGTGGGTGTAATGTGTAAATTAGCCCACTTGAGGTATCTGGGCTTAAGAATTTTTATTCTATTATTCACCTTTTCACTTAGAGAGAGATCATGGCAAGAGTGTTAGTAGTATATAGATAGAGTCTTCAATCCTGCAGCAGTTAAAACGTTGAACCTGGATGGGGTAGACCCATCATCAGCCATAAAAACTCCCTAGTGGACTAATCAATAATTGATCAATACAAATTAAATTCTTCTTGGTGACACTCAAATAAGCAATTGACAATCTTTGGGGAAGGTAGCAGAAGAAGCATAGAAATAAGCAGTAATCTATGATAATTTAGCACATTACCCAATTCATTGAGAAAAAAACAAGGAGTTTAGACAATAGCACATTCTGTTCAGTGAGAAAGTTGAAGCAGGAGCTCCGTGTGGCCAAAAAAGAGAAGCGGAGAAACTTGCAACAACAAAAAATCAATTTTGGAGACTGCACCACAGCAAAGAGGAAGGGGGAGATTGCAAAATGTGCTATTCAGAGAAAGCAAGACATCTTGATTCTACTTTGCTTGAAAACGGGGACACAAAATAAAATGTTCTCCATTGAAAAGGGGAAAGAATTGAAAGTATGATATAGTGATGAAGATGCTGGATGACGAGCAGGGAAACAAGTTCTAGTTCAGTGTCAATTATGGAAGCTCCCTGTGGAATCGTAGGCCAATTATTTTCTCAGTCCAACTTCAGCTGCTTTTTGGGGGGGAGAAATGGAAAAAGAGCACTGTAGATGCCACTGAGTGACAGGCAAAATATAAACAGCATCTGTATCAGTAGCTGCTTTTCAGTGCTTTCACCTGCTTAGTTTGCTCCTTGGGTTTCCTGAAGCAACAGTTCTCCAGGAGGTTTGGAGACTCTTCAAAGGGAGGGTGTTGTTATGCTATTCTTTTGACTGATTCTGGATCCAGCTGATCAAGTGGAACTGGATGGCTCTTCTAACCTGAGAAAGCAAGAGTGCTTAGGGAACCCTGTAGATTGTTCCAATGTTTAAGAAGGCAAAGCACCCGGAGGAAGCTTGATTCAGCTCCATTAAGGCTGAGGAACCACCTTATACTTTACTGCTAATCTAAGTAAGTCTTGTTCTTTGAGGCTCAAATCCATCCACCACACCTTAGCTCAAAAGTTTCTCTTCAAGATAAGCAAGGAGGAGGGAAGCTGGCAAGTGAGAAGGACAACTCAGAGCTAGTTGTCCATGTCTGCAATTCTAACGTCAACTCTTTCTTGAAGGCTGATTCCTGGGGGGAAAAAAAGACAGGTGACAATTAACAGAAACCAGAAAAAGAGTAAGGCTGGACTACTTGACCAGCTGTTGGAAGAAAATCATTATCCATTGGGATAATGGCTTTCTTCCTAGCCTTAATTATCAAAAGGGTGATGGTCCTTTTGATAATTGTTCCATGTTCCAAGGAAGAATCATGTCATTTAAAAGCATATGCTTACTACTGCTCATTGATTAATGTCCATGCTCCAGCAAACAAGTTATGCACATTATTGTTATTTTGCTGCCATTACTTTACTAAGACCCTTCAGAAAGCATTGGGTTGAAAGGGATGTCTATAATGAAAAAGTCATAATTGGGGCTTCTTAACATCATCTTTATTCTCTGCTAATAGAATTGTTATAAGGAACGGGATGCCTCTTCCTAAAGTATAACAGTATCAAAGCTGCAGAAGGAAACTCGGGATTGAGAGCCAGAGACAGGCCCAAAGTCACCCGGCTGGCTTTCATGCCTAAATAGCAATAGTTAGGCTTATATACCGCTTCATAGGGCTTTCAGCCTTCTCTAAGCGGTTTACAGAGTCAGCATATTGCCCCCAACAACAATCTGGGTCCTCATTTTACCCACCTCGGAAGTTTGGAAGGCTGAGTCAACCTTGAGCCTGGTGGGATTTGAACAGCCAAACTGCTGAACTGCAGTCAGCTGAAGTAGCCTGCAGTGCTGCATTTAACCACTGCGCCACCTCGGCTCTTAAAGTGGGACTAGAACTCTCAGTCTCCTGGTTTCTAGGCCAGCACCTTAGCCATTGCACCAAACTGGCTCTTGTTATATTGATTTTATCTTGAAGCCAAAACAATTATTTTAAAGTTATATTGGTTCTATGTTGCAGGGGGGGAAATCTGGTCACCCAACAACCAGTGGAAGATGCATTTCATTCTGTTCATTTGAGAGGAACATAACATCCCCACCTCCACCACCCCCAAATTCTGGAGCTGTGCATGTTGCAGCAGTGGTGAAATTCATTTTTTTTTATTACCGGTTCTGTGGGCGTGGCTTGGTGGGCATGGCAGGGAAGGATACTGCAAAGTCCCCATTCCCACCTCACTCTAGGGTCAGCCAGAGGTGGTATTTGCCAGTTCTCCGAACTACTCAAAATTTCCGCTACTGGTTCTCCAGAACCTGCTGAATTTCACCCCTGTGTTGCAGGCATGAAATGAAAAGTGTACTTGAACATTAGAAATTCTGGCAGCCGTGATGTAAAATGTACCCGTTGAACACTAGAGGTAGCTACAGACCAGGGTATAATGTAGAATTAGACTCACTGACTTCCAGTTATAGAATTCTGCAGCGAAGTTATAAAGTTTCAGAGTTTGGTCTGACTGCCTGAAGAAACCTCACACAGCATTGTCCACACCTTTAGAAGTAGGTCATTATATGCTTTTTTTTATTTATATGGAATAGTCTTTCCCTGGAGGGGAGACAGATCCCACTCTCTTGGCCTTCTGAAAAGGAGGTAAAACATGGCTCTACAGCAGCAGTTCTCAACCTGTGGGTCGCGACCCCTTTGGGGATCAAATAACCTTTTCACAGGGGTCGCCTAAGACCATCGGAATTCTTTAGACTCTAAAGCGTGCTGTGTCGCTCTTTCTCTTGTGCGCACACACCCGCACCCACAAATACACATGCAGGCACACACGCAGGGAAGTAGGAGAAATGCAAACATTAAAAAAAAATAGGGAGTCTATATGTGTGGGTGGGAGGGGGAGAAATTGGGTTCCGGTTATTGGGTTCCAAGCCAATTGGAGCTGAGGGGCGGGGTTTTGGCATGACGGAGCGTTGGGTCGCGGCATTAGGAAGGTTGAGAACCGCTGTTCTACAGCATCACGTGGGAAGCCCTTGGGAGCACACAGCCATGGGGCTTGTTAGTCCCCTGAAAGCCCTCCCTTTAAACTAATTTTGATCTCTTGGCTCCTCTGATATTTTTTTTTAAATTGTATATACTGTTTTATATTTTGACGTTTTATTATACATCGTCCAGAGTTGGGTGATACGGAAATGTGAAAAATAAATGGATTTAATTTAGAAATGTGTACGGACACTCCTCTTAAGCAAATAATCTGGGCAATGGTTTAAAAACTGCATAAATACAATCGATACCAAACAAACACACCAGACTAGAGGGCATTTCATATTGTATATAATCTTCAGTCACAAATTTACCAGTGTTGGCCTCCACTAAGAACATCCCTCCTCCCCACAATGTGTATGGAAAAGACAATATATTGAAATATGGGGGGTGGGGGGGGCTAACCAACTGTGTTAGGCTGAAGAAGCTACATGGATAAGCAACGAAACGATTCAAACCAAAATGAAGTTTAATTGCCATGATTTAACTTCCAGACTAGGGGAAAACCTGCTTTTTTTTAAAACCGCCTTTCGAAAGCCAACAGAATGGGGTCATCTGGATTTGGGGGAGAAAGGAAGAGAGGGGGAGGCTAAATTACATTTTTTTAAAAAAGTTCTAAGTTGAACAGCATTAGCATAAAAAACCACACCAAAAGTTTTCCTATAATGCAAAAGAACAATTCATTAGAATAGTTACTTGCCTCTTGGGACCTATGTCAAATGCAAATACCAAAGGCCTAGGTCAGTGATGGCTAACCTTTTTGTCGTTACATGCCGAAAGTACATGCACTCGCGCCTGCGCGCCCACACATAGTGCAATGGGCACGTGACCCCTTCGTGCAACCCCCAGTGCATGCGCGCATGACCACCCCCTGTGCTCCCCCATGCATGCACCCCACCCCCTCACCCATTTTTGGCTTCAAGTTTGGTGCAGGAGGCTTTCCAGGCCCAAAATAGGGCGCGGGGGGGGGGCTCACAAGGCCCCAAAATGCAATGCACCCTCCATGCATGGGCCCCACCTCTGTGCATGTGTGTACATGCACCCCCTGCATGCACATGCGCAGCAGAGAACCAAAGACCAGCTGGCTGGCGGGAGGCATGTGCGCATGCGCGGTGGAGCTGGGCTGGGGCGATGGCTGACATGCCCGCAGAGAGGACTCTGCTTGCCACCTGTGGCACATGTGCCATAGATTCGCCATCACGGGCCTAGGTTCTTCTGGAAATAAGCAGACATTTTGCAACTATCATTGTTCTGGGTGTGCCACACTGAAGGCAGATAAATGTTGTGAATTGAGATTGCCTTTTCATTTTGATTACTTCTATCAAAGTTTGATTTGACAATTGACCAATCTGGACTGCACGTTGTGCTAAGCCATGTTTTGCAACCCAACCTTCAAATAATGCACTAAAGCAAACCATGTTATGTCAGAACGCTATGAATCAACCTTGGAAGTAGCTCCTCTCAGCAGTCTTTTCAGTCTCAAATTTATGACGCAGCCCTTAGAATTTTCTTCAAGGAATTTAAATGAGTGTATGGATTATTTTCAGCAGATACTTTGACAAACCACGACTCAGGAAAGTTCCATGCTGTAGCCATTAGTTTGCTACTGTTTTGAGATGTGGACTCATCACAACACCTGATATGTTGCCTTTCCTGTGACTCAGCCTGTCACCGACAGCTACTTTATATTGGGAGGTATAGATGAATTTGCTTGTAGCCCAAAATATTTGTAAAAGGGACAAGTCAGTATAGCCAAAATGAAAAAAAAAAACCTCTGCCTTTTTACTTCGATTTGGGTAATAACAAAAATGTTTCAAACTCATTGTTTTAAAGATCTAATGTGCCCACTCAGGTTTTCCAGTATAGTGACCAATTCCATAGTGAAAATTGAAATATTGTACTGAATTTAGGGCAGGGAAGCAAAAGGCATAGATTAAGTATATATTGTTTAATCATAATTATATAATGAACGTTTGTGTGTCTGTCTGCCTGACCATCCATCCACCATCCCTCTAATCTACTTACTGGAGAATAAAGGTGTATATACTGTAAGTAAGCAATGAAGATTCTTTAACACCAGGACCTTTCTACTGTCCCATGAAATGTTAAGACTTCTGTGGTATATCTAAAAAAAAGTTCATTCAGGCACATCTGCTTTTTTACTAGAGCTTTGCTTCACAATTGAGTGTTCCAATATTTTAACTGACCGGTTCCACTACCTGAAAAAGTTTGAAAACTTGGTAGCAGGTGTAGCTCAATTAATTTTGATTCAGCTGCCATGATGCCACTCAATTACAGGCTGGATTTAATCAAATCAGAAGACAGTGATTAAAGAAGGGACAATAAGTGCTCAAGTTAACATTCACTGAAGCCCTCAATCAAGGACTGTAAAAACCCAACGGGGAATCTGTTCCACAGAAGGGGAGTTAACAATCATGGAATCGGTGCATGTGAAACCCTCAAAATATTTTCACTCCCATAACTTATTAGATGAGATTTGTTTTAAAGCAGGGGGCTTGGAAGATATTTAGGCCCAAAGAAAGCAGGATTTGAAAGGTGGTTAAGGTAGAATCTGGAACTGCATCCAGTGCAGTTCCTGGACCAAATTTAAATGATGCACAATCTTCAAGGGCAGCCCATGTATGTTGTTGCTCCATTATCCTCACCATCATTACCTTTGGGACCAGTAAAAGCATTCCAAGATCTCTCATGGTATCATTTCTGATTAAGTTGAGTTCATCTTGGCCCTCACCTTAAATCATGAGCTAATTAATCCTTCCCTAAATGCAGAGCAGCTTTAGTTGACAGACATACAAGGAATCCTTGAGAAGATAGTGGTAACTTCTTTTAACTGCTAACATCAGACCCAGAGTGTTCTAAATAAAGGAAAAACAATACTCATCCTCCCCCTTACAATTTTTACATAGAACTTGCAAAGGATAAAAGTCATGACATATGAATCACAGTAGTAACCCATGATTAAATGAACCACGATTTGCTATTTCATGTGGCAAAGAATGGTTTGCCTAGCTTAATACGATTTAATACTAATACATGGAACAAGGCTTGACTCATATAATCTATCTATCTATCTATCTATCTATCTATCTATCTATCTATCTATCTATCTATCTATCTATCTATCATCTATCTATCTATCTATCTATCTATCTATCTATCTATCTATCTATCAATCAATCATCGATCTATCTAAAAACGGCTGTGTGTATGTTCCAGCATAACTCTGGAATGCCTCAAGCAATTTCAACCAAACTTGGTACACAGATGATTTACCTTTTGGAAACAAATACTGTGGGGGGTAAGATACCCCTAAAATCCCTCAGGGTGTGTGTTCTCTTAAGATACAGCCTGTTGTGCCTTAAAATGGCTTCTACTGTACAGCGCAGTGGAGTAACGGCTTCACAGTACTCCACAAGGGGGCTCTCTCTGGTAAGGGGGAAAATCCAACATTAGAAATTACGTTTGGTCTGGACATTCTCCCCCTATAAATAAATACCCATGCAATGCTGGGTTATCGGCTACTGCATAATAAAGTATGTCCTTTCATTCTTGATGGCTATGCAGACACATCTGTTAAGTTTTCTTAGCAACAAATGGAGGTAACTGCCTTCTACAATGTTTTCCCCCCCAATTTTGTAGTCTATTCTTGTTAGTTTCTCCTCTAAATGCTCCCCAGGCCAGCAGTTTCCATGCCTACACAAAGTCAAGCAGCTACTCCCATTTCAGTTCATGCCACTGTGCAAAACCTGCCAATATTTAAATTATTAAATACGCATCAGTCCAAAAAAAAGAGAAGACATTCACATGTTTCAATGCATTTATTAAATTCTTACAAAACAGAATACAAAAAATTCTGGCATCAACAAGGTGTTACAAAGGAAAAAGTTCCATCAAGCTGAATCAGTTCACCTGGTACATAATAAAGTGCTTTGTTTTTTTTTAAAGATTTTAAAAGTTTTTTTTTTAATTTGTCATTTTCAAACCAGTCCCTTGCTGAAGGACTCTTGCATCTATAGTCCCCAGTGGTGCATTAAGGTGACTTTATGTCAGAAAACAAAACCTTTGGCAGTCTTTTATGGTAATCAGAGGAAAATATTTTTTCCTGAACTGATTTTTCTCATAAAAGAAAAAAAAAGGAAAAAAAAAAGAAACCAACTTCACAGTAAAATGCTAAATAACCAGTTCTAAATAGACTTAAATTGAGGAGAGGAGGGCATTAAGTCAAAGATGCATCAAGACATTCTCCTGTCCTCATATATGCAGCTAATTAAAACTCGTGGAGGTACAAGACAAGATGCTTTCCAATAAACGTTTTTACAAAGAAAAATACTGAGGGGTGTGTGTGTGGGATACAAAAGTTTGAAAGTAATTTTGGCAAGAACAGAATAATCTGCGCACAACTAATTGGAAAGTTAACATAATGCAAACTGTAAATATATGGAAAGCAATCTTGAGAGAAAATAAGATGGTTGAGATGTCAAGGGAGCATGTTGGAGGCATTCCTATGTCTGTCCAGAGACACAAGTCTATTTCTTCATAAGAACTAGTGACTTTTAACACAGTTTAACTCTTTGGGCTTCCAAATCTAGGGAACTGTACAGAACAGGACAAATGTTTTAAGGCTCCCCAGTGGAGAGAAGCGATAGGCCCATTTCACAGAATTCCTGGGGTTTGATCCAAAGGAGCTCGAGTAGTCTAAATACCTCCAAGCTCTCTCATCTCTCCCATCCCTCTCATTCCAACTGAATCAAGAAGCAGGAAATCTAAGCACCACCAATTTTGGTCTCACACACACACACACACACACACACACACACAAAAGGAATACAGGGAAGGACAGGAAGGGAAATCAAGAGGTGGGAAAGAAGTCTAGACTGCTTTTTCCAACTTTGTAGCTTCCAGGTAAGTGGAGATTGCAGGTTTCAGAATCCAAAACCACCACAAGTCACATCCCTCTGGGTGAGGTGTGGAAATAGATAATGCAAGCCTTAAAAACTGCTCACCGAGGAAAAAGTTTCATCTCTGTCCAGGGTTGAAATTAGGAACAAGAAACGGAATCGAAGAGAGAGAGATATTGCCAAAGGCGTAAAATACTACAAATGATAATTCTGTGTTCAAACCCCCTGGAAAAAGACAAGATTACTTGAGGTTGAAGTCACCTTGTTTTCTATGGTGCTAATTCAGTCCCTCTGTATTAAAGTGGGTTCCGTTTTCTTCCACCATCTCCATCTTGAAGTCATCAGAGAAAACTCAACACGGAAAACAACCATTTCTAGCTTAGCTGCTTCTTTCCCACTAGATTTGGGAAAGGATGCACCTCAAATGCTGAATTCCTAAGTCTTTCTCAATCCAATCACCCATTGATGAAATTTCAACAGGGGCTATTTCATCAAGTGTAGAAAAGCCACCCATGGTTTACAGTTATTTCCCTCCAGGATGGGATCTGGATGCACTTCACATATTTCATTCAAAACCTGAAGTCGATGCACCTTCATCTTATCAAAAAAATCAACCCCAAACCAAGATGGAAATTCCACATTGCAAAGGAAACAAGTTAAGGCAAGTTACGTTATTCTGACAGGAGCCTTTAAAAAAAAAACCCACCCCAGTGCCAAGAAACCACACCACCCATTTCAATGGGCATAGAAACATCATCCTTTCGTAACAGGTAAGGTAGGACAGATTTCACTTTTGGATACACTTGACTCCTTTCACTCAAGATTATTCAGATCAGATACACCATCCCAGAGTAAGGTATGATCTTAGCAGTGTTTTTATATGAGATTGCTTTACTTCACCCACCCCACCCATCAAAGACAATTTATTTGCTTTAAAAACCTCACCAACTAAAAAGCATACTTTCCCGGGGTCACAATTCTGACCCACTGCTCTTGCACGTACTAAAAAAAATGTGCAACCCTGCACAGAAGGGCTCTATGTATGTTAAGATGACACACACACAGAAGGGAGGATACAAAAGCTATTATTATTATTATTATTATTATTCGGTGATCTACATGATTTTATTTTGTAACTGTGCAACAAGTCCGTCACACAATTCCGAACGCTTCATAAATTACCTAGGATGTTTTTGTTTCTTAAATATCAGGCACGAATGAAGAGTGAAAGACCTTCACGTGTTGACATAATAATCCTGAGACTTGTTTAAAAAAGATTACACGTTTCAACTAAGAATGCTGGTTTGAAAGCCACTGTCCATCGCTCCCAACCTATCAGCATACCATAAGCATCACCCCCCCCTGTTTTCGCCCTTTAAGAATAAAACAGAGGGAAGTAGAAGGCAAGTGTTCCTTCTCCCAAAGTAGTATCCCAAATGGTTGGCGACAATTGTTTTTCAGATGAACCTGCCACGCACACTGGCCTGAGGATCGAAGGTTGAGAGTTGTTGGTGATCAAACTAAAATGCTCAACTGAATACAAGTACCACGTCACTTCTGGGAAATGGATGCTCTTGAGGGAAAGCAAAATCAGTGTACAAATACATTCCTAACTTTTGATGAACTGTTCTTAAAGCTATCTTTCTTTTGAAGGATAGACACAGCATAAACAGCAACAAAAAAGCAAGAACGGAGCAAATTATATCCCATCACACCCCTTGAAACCTTCTGAATGAGAACATCCATACTGGAAGCCGCTTCCTTTGCTTCTAAATCCTGAAAGGATTAAACACATCAGGCAATTTAGAAGCTATAGGTTATAGCCGTGATGGTGAACTTATGGCCAGAGGTGGCACGCAGAGCCCTTTCTGTGGGCATGTGTGCCAGCGCCAGTTGCTCTTCCGGGTTCCAGCGCATGTGCTCCCGTTTCAGCACTTGGTGCTGAAAAAGGTAACCATCACTGGGCTATAGCTTTCAGGAGCAATAAGGGCCCACACTATTCATTCAAGTAATTTCTGGCCACAAGATTTAAGATTTATCATTGGTGACAAAATCCATACCTATTTCATCCTGAATCGTATGATAAAGATGTTCTTTGATTTTAAAATAATTTGCGCAATTACGTAGCCTGCTCAGCTAACCAGTGTATTCTGCACCTCGTTATTTCAGGCAGTACCGTCTTCCTACCCCTATCCCTTAATGAAAGCGCGTCTGTTGGAAAAGACCACGAAAGTCACAACAAGCAAAGCATAATTACTAAAAAGGGAGATCCCATCTGTTTTACCTTCTGTCAAGAAAGCAGAGAAAAATATCAAAAAGTAGAAAAGGAAGGAGGTGTCGAGTTATCTTACAAGCCTCCACACTTATCCCCCCCACAAAAAAAAATCAACTATCCTGCATCTGAAAAAAGAAATACTCTCTCAGCAAAACGATTCAAACTTCTTTGCATAGTATTGTTACTTAAAAAGTCTTTATTCAGAGACAAGCATCGTTCTTAAGATCACATACGCCCACATGTGCACATCTGGACAGGAGCTGAAGTCACCAGCAGATGTTTTGCTACAACCGCTCAAGATTGAGTTGATACTACATTGCTGTTCAACCAATTCTACCCAAGTCCTGGGGAGGATCCACCTTGTTATCACTGGATTTCAAAAATAATAATAATCCTAAGGCTTAGAAAGGAGATCAAACAGGCCAAACCGACCTTAAGCTAAAACTCTCCCTTGCCGCGCACAGCAAACCACACTAAGTTTTAAAACCACTTTCCTAGCTAGATTTCAACCACAATGTTCACCTCCAAAGTGAAACTAACTGGTTGATCCTCCCTTTGGGTCCTCTGAAGCAGGAGTCTCCAACCTTGGCAACTTTAAGCTTTGCTGGCTGGGGGATTCTGGGAGTTGAAGTCCTCCAGGCTTAAAGTTGCCAAGCTTGGAGGCCCTTGCTCTGAAGTCTAACAGATTCAGTAAGCTTCCCCACCCATACTTTTACACTCAGCCATCCACCAGTCCTACACATACTTGGATAAGCAAATCCGAAAGGATTCAGTAGGAGCAGCTCCCAAGTCAAAATCCCTAGGGCTGCTTGCCCTGCAGCTTATGCATAAAGGAAGGTAGGCAGAAATACTACGGTACTAAGATTTGAGCATGGCAAAAAGTTATCTGCCCACCCACAGCCTAGTCACAACTGCCACCGTTATCAAGGCACCACACACACACATTCAAGAATATTTTCCAATCCCCATCCTGATGCAATACTGATTTATGTACAAATGTTTTCACAATCTGGATGTGTGCGTAGTCTTTTCGAGAAATTTTGAGAGCAGGACCTGGAGCTACATTTGTCTCAGAGCAAGCGGGGGGCCGGGGGGGGGGGAGGATTGAGTCTCCCCCAATGGACACAAACAGCCAATAGTCTTAAATTTCCAGGAAAGCACCTTCATGTTTCATTATATTCCAGATTTTAAGTCAGGGGTGTCCAACTCTGGGCAACTTTTAAGATTTGTGGACTCCAATTCCCTGAATCCCCTAGCCAGACAGGCTATCTGGAGAATTCTGGGAGTTGAAGTCCATAGGGTCTTAAAGTTGCCATGGTTTTTAAGAGGCAGATGGTATGCCTTTCTCCCCCTTCAGCCTCTGGCCTATTAACATAAAAAGAATGTCCTCTCATACGCCATGACTGATTTCATGGTGAACTGGATATGGGCTGACCAAACATTGAGGACAGTTCTCATATCGAAGATTAGTATCCAGATTGAAGGAGACCCTACCGAAATGCTCTCGGGTTGGCCCCCTCCTCTAGACTAAGCATCAACAGGCCGCCACCAAGCACCCTTCTTCATCCAATAGTTTGGATCTGCCATTTAATTTCCCAGAATGCTCCTGAGCCTTGTGGCCTCACAATGCAGGCAATTCCCAGAATGCTTAGATGCTAAACACTGGGATACAATGGAGGAATGGAGAAAACGATGAGGGCCAAACGGCAACAGCACAACCTATTGGCAATCCTTATTTTGATGCTTACATTCTGGCCAGAAAGGGTGATGAGAAGAAGGTGGATGCCGAAGAGGACCACTAACCAAATACTATTTTTGTCCCTCTTCACATCCCTCCTGGATAACCTTCTCCCAGAATTTCACCCCAATATGCTACTTGCTCACTGTTTCAATTTCACGCGTTGAACCCATTAAAAAAAGGTATCACTCAATCTTCTAATTCCTTCTCTATATGAGACACCACACGCATCCAAGTGTTTCTCTTCCTTCCAAAAAGCAGGCATTTGACCATTTTAGCACATCTGAATGCATCATCCTGAGTTTGATTCATAGTTCGGCCCCTGCTCCCTCAGATTCACAAGCTTACAGCAGGTTTAGCTTTAAACAAGATTGGTTGTTGTTTTCTCACCACAAAACCCACAATTATAGGAACTGTAGCTCTGTAGAGATTGGGGGAAGGGGGAGGATAGAGGTTCCCCACATTAATTAGTCCCCGTAGGAAGCAACCATCCCTGAGGAATTCTATCTATATTGGTTCAGAATAAGTAGAACCGAAGCTTAAAAGGTTCCAAAGACTCAGAAATATTTTGAAATAATTCCCTCAAGCCATAGTCTGCCTTTGGGATGGGGAGATCAAACAACACATCACCTTGGGTTTTAAAAAAAAATCAAAAAAGGTCAGCAAAAGTTGTAAAGGATTGCCATAAACTATTCTGCCACGATAAGAATGTAATCTACAAGGGCATCCTAGATTTGCAAACTCTGAAGCAATTATACACACCTCTATGACTATTTTTGCAAAGATTTTTACCAGCCCTGCAGAGGATGGTTTAATTAATGTTGACTACCTTCTCTTCAGATTAAGCCTCACTCTCCCCACCTCCCAATAGCTTATACTTCAATGTTTCCCAGTTTGAAGATATGTGGACTTCAACTCCCAGAATTGCCCAGCCAGCCATATTGGCTGGGGAATTCTGGGAGTTGAAGTTTCACACGTCTTCAACCTTGCCAAGGTTGAGAAACAATGGCTTACTCTATGAAAGGTAGTAAAATCTTTCTTTTCTACTATAACTTTTTCCACCTTTCTTTTATCTCTCTGTATCAAACGGGGGGGGAAAAACCATAAGGGATTAGATTCCACTATGGTAGATCCCAAAACATGCATCCCTTCTGCTCTTACAAAAAAAATATTGGACCCCTCCCATGTTTAATAGGACACATCTGGATTGAAACAAAACAGGGTTCTTGTGTTATCCACAGCTTGGCCCCTTGAGAAAAAAAAAAAGAACAAAATACAAAATAAGTGCTGTGAACGGTGCCAGGGGGAGGAGAACGGTGGGGAGAAGGAATTTATCCCTATATGTATGGATTTCCTCTTCCCAACTCCCCCTTCTGTTTATATCCCAGATACAACTACTTTCAGCTTATAGAATCTACACAGTTTTAGGGAAGACTCTGCAATTTTCCCTACATTTCCCCCATAAATGAACATTCATACAATCCAGGGACTGTAATTGTTTCCCTCCCTCCCCCTTAAGTCACTCCAGTGCTTTTGGGGAAAAAAGATAAAGATAAATCCCTATCCCCACCCACCCTCAAACCATACAGAATCCAAGTAGTTATTTATTTATGTTTGTTTGTTTTTTTTAAAAAGAAACCGATAGAAAGAACAAAATTAAAATAAACGTTAAAAAAAAAAAGAAAAAAAAAAGCACACTCTCCAAACATAAAAATGCTACGTTTAAAAGTTCAGGCTTGGGGGGTCGGACAGTCAAGGGGAAGGTTTTCTCCCCTCCTTTCACAGTACAAGAAGCTGAGAGAAGGGGGGGAAAGAAAGAAAAGAACAGAAGCCCCTTCAGTGGGGAGGAAGGGGCCTTTTTTTTTTTAACTTTTTAAGCAAAAATTACTTGTGCATCAAAATACACTGGGAAGAGGGGAAACAAGGGAAGGGAGAAATAGAATTTAAATAGCTTTTTTTCAGAGAAGGAGAGAGAGAGAGAGAGGGAAAGAGAAAGAGAGAAACAAAAAGGTACAAGGAACAAAACAGCCATGTGCGTCAAGAACAAGATCATAGACAGAAAAGAATCCTTGGGAACCAGCCAACTTGATCTTGGTCTTTTTGTTAAGCTATTCAAGCAGACCTTTTTGTCCGAAGAGACACAAAGGGCTTGGGGGAGTGAGAGGGAGAATGGATGTATAGAAGGAAAGGCAGTCACATGTGATCCCCAACCAAGACCAAGGGAGTCACCAGATGCTGGGTGGGGTTCGCTTTAGCCATGCTTGTCTTCTGTCTCCGTTTAGCCAGCTTGGATTCAGAGGGAGGAGAGAGGTGCATAGAGCATGAGGTAGCTTTGATGATAATGGGGTGAGTCTCCTCCGCAGCTTCCTCCTCGTGCTGCATTAACTGACGGTTGACCGCAATGGCTTCGGCGGCAAACGAGGTCAACTCTTTGGCACTGCTGTTCCTACCAAGGGGGCAACCACAAGAAAGCAAATTACGACCACAATCGAGCATATCCCACAACTCAATGGATTAAAAAAGGGTGGATGCAGGAGAATAATTTGGGACCTGGCATTACAGGCAGTCCTCGAATTACTGTATTTTTCGGAGGATAAGACGCACCAAGATTTTGAAGAGGTAATTTTTTTTTTTTAAGTGTTGCACTCTGCAGGCCTCCCAAACCCTCTGCGCGCCTCATTTTTTTGTGAAAAATGGGGCATGCATAGGCTTTGGGAGGCTTGTAGAGTGCTCCTGTGGCCTATGGGGACAAAAACGAGCAAAAAGCGGCCCGTTTTTCACTTGTTTTGCCCTCCGCAACCCCCCAAGAATACTTTGCAGGCCTCCCAAACCCTCTGCAGTCCATTTTTGCGAAGGAGGTCGGGTTTCGAGAGGACAAAAATGCTGCATTCAGTGTATAAGATGCACCCAGATTTTTCACCCTCTTCTTTTGGGTAAAAAGGTGCTTCTTATAGTTCGAAAAATACAGTAACAGTTCATTTGAAGTTACGATAGCACTTAAAAAAACAATTTATGACCTTTTTTTCCCCTCCAAATTTACAACTGTTGCAGCATCGCCCTAATCATATGATCAAAATTCAGGCTGAAATGACATTTATTTAACACAGCACAAGAGCTGAGCAAAATGGTTCGGGGTAGATTGTAGGGGTGATACCGAAATGTAATTTGATCATAGTTTATTTATCTATATATTAAAATTATTGTATTTTATTCCAATTTCATTTTAAATCATATTTTATTCCAATTTCATTTTAAATTGTATTTTATCCAATTCCATTTTAAACTGTTTTTATTGGATTTTAGTAATAATTGGTGTCTATAACTCTGCACTTTGACATGGCCCAAGGGCTAATTAATAAGGCAAACTAACTAACAGACACTGGGCAACTGACTCATATTTATGACGGTTGCAGTGTCCTGGGGTCCTGGGATCACCTTTTGCAACCTTCTGACAAGCAAAGTCAATGGGCAACCCAGATTCACTTAACAACTGTGTGACTTAACCTAATAACTGTAGCAATTCACTTAACAACGGTGGCTAAAAAGGTCATGAAATGGGGAAAAATTCACTTAACTACTGTCTCACATAGCAATAGAAATGTTAGCTCAACTGTGGTAGTAAGTCGAGGATTGTCTGTAATCTGGAAAAACAACACGTCCCTGGTGATTGGCAAAGGCCCTATAGAGACTTCATTTCCTTAAAGAGTCCTGCGAAAAAATCAGGTGGAACAACGGCTGATGATCTCTTTCTATCAGTCCACGATAGAAAGTGTCCTCACCAGTGGTGGGTTTCAATTGACTTTACTACCTGTTTGCTCGTGTGCGCTTACCGCTTCTGCACATGTGCAGAAGCGTTAGGGGTGGGTGAGCAGAGCTTCCTGCCGCCACTTCCATGAGCCGAGGTGGCGCAGTGGTTAAATGCAGCACTGCAGGCTACTGCTAGATCAGCAGTTCAGCGGTTCAAATCTCACCGGCTCAGGGTTGACTCAGCCTTCCATCCTTCCGAGGTGGGTAAAATGAGGACCCGGATTGTTGGGGGCAATATGCTGACTCTCTGTAAACCGCTTAGAGAGGGCTGAAAGCCCTATGAAGCGGTATATAAGTCTACTGCTATTGCTATTGCTATTACTACCGGTTCACCCGATCCGGGTGAACCTGCAGAAACCCACCTCTGGTCATCATATAATGTATAACAGTATGGTACGCTGGTTTAACAGCTGCGGACAGGAAAGCAGTACAGAGAATGATCAATTCGGCACAAGAAACTATTAGTTGCCCTCTAACACCACTGGATGACATTGCCAGGTCTCGCTGCTTTAACAGAGTAAGGAAGATAATCAGGGATGATTCACACCCTGGTCAGTGTCTCTTCCCACTTCTACCATCGGGCAGAAGACATCAAAGCATAGCCAGCCAAACAAATAGGTTTAAAAATAGTTTCTATCCTTGGGCTCTCAGACTCTTAAGCACAAGTACAATCACTCCAGGTACAAGCAGAAACATATGACTAGTTTCTTCTTTTTCTTTCTTTTTTTCCTAATTACTTGCATAGGGACTATCCTTTATGCTATTTATGTTGTTTGTAATTTTTTTTTGTCATGGATTGCACCAGTGAGGCTAAAACCAATTTCTTTGTATGCATGATGTACAATGACAATAAAGGCTATACTATGGTTTTGTAGGTTTGCTCCTGGGAGCTCTGTGGGATGGACTTCACTGGAATCACCATTTTGGCTACATTACTCGATGCTGAACTATACACGCTTCAGACGGTGAACTCTAATTCTTGCCTGGCCCGGGGTCTGCAAAGCACTGATCATGTCGACTTCCAGAAGGACTTTTCTCTCAGGTGTGTAGGGCTGGCAGAGCAAAACATATGTGTGTTTGCAACTGTGACCCATTTTGCTCAGCTCTTGCATTTATTTCATTTGCTGTTAAGTGTATTCTGAATTTTATTTTAGCGTGGTTTTGTATTGTTAGCCACCCAGTTATTTGCTTAAAGAGGGGGAGGCATATCAATTTTCTAAATACAAGAACTCATTGAAGGAAGGCTGAGGTAACAGCAGAACTGCCCACATTTTCTGGCGTGCCTTTTCGTTTTCCATTGGTATTCCCTACTACCTATTATTAAGCTGAAGTTCTACACACCTTAAAATTACCATGGAAATGGTGGTAATTATACACACGTTATACTGGTTTATGACCGAAAGGCTGATAACGCAAGTCAAGATTAGAAAGCTGTTGCTTTCCATGTATTTAGTTTCTGAATAAAAACAGATTCCCAAGTGACAAGAAACCTCATACGTGGCTATAATGCTCTACAGATGGTAAGAAAGATTTGAGGTATACCTCAACGTTCTTATTTATTAAAACTATTTCTGTAATGCTTCACTCACCTTTGTAGGATGATTGGAGTGGGGAGAGTGTTATCAGGAGCACACTAGAAGCAAAAAATAGAAAATAAAAATCGGCACCATAATAATCACTGCTTAAAACTCCTTGCAGACCCCCAGTACCCTTTTAAGTTACACCTTCTCTGCATTTTTCCATGACAAAATTAAAGTTACATTTAAATAAGTACAATGGAGATATGCCAACCCTATTCAAATGTATGTTCCTCCTTGTAGCTAGCTATTTCTAAATAAATACTGGAGGTGCTGGTTCACTACTGGAGGTACACTCTGGACATGGACAGAAAACTCACTTTACCCCCCCACCCCCCAAAAAAAGAATATATGTCTGGGACTTCCAAATATGGAAGGAATTGTTTCTCCACTTTGGCAACTTCTAAGATATGTGGATTTCAACTCATGCTTGGCTGGGGAATTCTGAGAATTGAAGTCCACATACCTCAAAGTTCCCAAGGTTGAGAAATACTGTTGAAATTTTAACTTATTTCAATCAAGTCTGATGACTGGAGATTTCATGGATCTATTCACATTGGGTTTTTGGCTACAATCAATGCCATGCCTTCTATTTTTTTAAAAACTTTGGCGACTTAACTTATATTAACACGGAATATCCTCACTTGGCAGCATGCAGCTGTGAGGCTGGTTAGCACCCTGAAATCTCTCCTCCTCCCTTTTAATTAAATTTTAAATTGTAATTATTCTTGCCTCCATTTTAAATTTTTATATTTAGTTTTTACTTTTTTAACATTATATTTGTGCACTGCCTAGTGTGTCTCCGAGACAAACAGACATAGATGATAGAAATATAGAGATAGAGATAGATAGATAGATTAGATAGATAGATAGATAGATAGATAGATAGATGGATAGATAGATAGATAGATGACAGACAGACAGACAGACAGACAGAAATAGAGGGGAGGAGACGGAGAGGAGGAGGGAGGGAGGGAGGAAATAGGTAGAGATAGAAACAGAGTGGATGGAGACAGGTAGAGGCAGCGAGATGATGGACGGAGGGGGGGAGAGAGAGATCAAGATACATAGCCAGCTTGCCTGATAAATAGTCCTTCACACCAGATAAGCAGAAAGGCAAAAGAAACAATTTCCTAGCCATCTTTTGTCCACTTCACTCAAGGATGCTCACCCCTTGTACCCAAGGATGCTTGAGGACTTCGGCTGCACTCAGACGCTTTTTGGCATCTCTTACAAGGAGCTTTGAAATGAGGTCTTTAGCTTCGAAAGAGATGTGAGCCCAGTCCTTGTCTGGGAATTCGTATTTCCCCTCCTGGATGCTTTCAAACAGCATATTCTGCGGGAAGAGAAAGTTACATTACGAAAAGAACCCAGCACATCTAAAAACAGTTTAAAAAACACGTCCAATTATGACATTTCTAAAAAGACAGAGAAGCTAATGGAACTTGTTAAAGACTTTGCAATGCTGGAAAACATGAAGCCCCACTTGAGTATGATCACCTGGCAAGCGGGGCACGCTTCACCACGGTCCCAGCCGCAGTCGGTCCCACAGTGACCCACAAAAGGGGGGTAACCGCTCAACATGATGTACAGAATGACTCCCAAGCTCCATAAATCACAGCGCTTGTCGTAGATGGACGCTTCTTCACTGAAGGCTTCCACCACTTCTGGAGCCATATATTCGGCTGAACCGCACTGGGGAAAGAGAACAACATTCGTTAACAGTTTCAGAGGCTGATTCAGATGCAGTTATTTGTACAGGTAGGGGTGTGTGTGTGTGTTTGTGCGCGCCCGTGTGTGTGTTTTTAAATGCACAGGTTTTGTCTCCGGTTAAAACTACAGAAAAGCCTAATCAAGAGAGAGAAGGTTCTGATTTATGCAAGGATTTATCTCCGCTTATTCTTTGGCAAACCCTATGGGGCCTTATCTTTTTCTCCCTCACTTTAATCCCTAACAATTCTCAGTGAAATCTATTGGCAATATTATCCAGAATAGTTAAGACCAGGGGTGTCAAACTCAAGGCTGCGAGATGCTGGGATCCGCTCTGGAAACAACAAAGGACTGGCGTGCGGTGCCTCTGCCAGTAAAAATGGAGCTCGGGAGAGCCTCCATTTTCATTGGCAGAGGGTTGCCGGAGGCCGTCACAGCTGAAAATGGAGCTCAGGAACTTGGTTTTGCTAGAAAAGTGCTCAGGCCACCACAGGCGCCCCTGACACAAGTGATGTTGAGCTGGCCACACCTACTGGTCATGCCATGCCCCCCCCCCCTCCGAAGTCAACTACAATCCTGTTGTGGCCGTCAATGAAATCGGATTTGACATCCCTGGTTAAGACAGTTATAGGGATAGCGTCCAAAAATGGTCTAGTCCAGTGGTTCTCAACCTGTGGACTGCTGGGGGGGAGGAGGGAGCTGTGACATCCTAAGAACTGCTCCAAACCTCAAAGAAAGAATGACCAAGAACAGGGGAATCTCCAAACCTGGCAGCTTTAAAACTTGTGGACTCCAACTCCCAGACTCCCTCAGCCAGCATGGCTGGCTGAGGAATTCTGGGAGTTGAAGTCCACAAGTCATAAAGTTGCCAAGTTTGGACACCTCCGGTGAGGGAAGCGGATAAGAATCAGAGGTGGTATTCAGCCAGTTCGGACCGGTTTGCCCGAACCGGTAGCGGAAATTGTGGCTGGGTCCACCCACCCGCTTCATCTCAATGCCGTCCTATTTAGGCACATTTTTGACACCGGGTGCATGTGCGGAAGGGGTGCGGGCGCCTGTGAAGCAAGTAGGCGCACACGCAGTGAGCTGGTGGTAACAAAATATAAAACCCACATAGACTTATGTCCAAGGACTATATAGCCTACAGTTTCAGTCAAGTTGGCCATATCTCCTTTTCTGTAACGCAGCCACACCTACCTACATGTCTCAAAATCTCAGGAAAAACCTGAGCCCTCAATATGGAAGCCCGGAAAGATCAGAGTACCAAATTCAAATTCCCTGCAAGTAAATGCATTCTTCCCCCAAGATCTCCACCATCCTAAACCATAGAAACGTACTCGCTGGATTCACATGGTATATTTATCCTAAGACCCAGCTTAACCAATTAAAACTGCTATTTTTACACAAACTCCTGTGCTACACGCAGAGAGTCTGGTTCACTTACTATGCAATGTTAACTGCTGAGATTCATAAGGAAGTAAATTGCTAACTATCCAATCTCATTTTAAGGTAATCCGTGTTGCATGACGCAAACCCATGCAGGCTATTTTCAATGCAGAGAATTGAATATAAATTCAAATTCATAATTTTCACATATATCATTTTTTAAAATCAGCAAATCCAGCTGCTGCCATATTTTTCGGAGTATAAATAAGATGCATTGGAGTATAAGACGCAGCAAAGTTTTGAAGAGGAGCATTTTTAAAAAAAAGGTTTCGCACTCTGCAAACCTCCCCAAAACGGCCGGTTTTTCGTGAAAACGGGCCCATTTTTTCAAAAATGAGCAAAAATGGGCCCGTTTTATGTCAAAAAAAGGGCATGGAAAACCTTTAGGAAGCTTATAGAGTGCTGTTGGGGGAGGGGGGGGGACGGCCTGTTTTTCACTCATTTCTGCCCTCCCCAGCCCGCAGGAGCTCTCTGAAAGACTCCTAAAGGCTATGCATGGCCATTTTGGTGAAGAGGGCGGAGTTTCAGGAGGCAAAAAATGCTGTATTCGGTGTATAAGACACACCCAGATTTTCAGCCTCTTTTTTGAGGGAAAAGGGTACATCTTATACTCCGAAAAATACGGTAATTCTCAAATGATCACCAAGATTCTTCCTTGTCCCAATCCAGCATTTCCAAAAATGTTAATAGTAATCTATAAATTTACCTTATTCTAATCTATCAATATTAGCATACAGAGAACAAGACACAGATCCTTTTGGCTTTCATACTAGGGGCACACACAGGCTAACACTTATTTTGTGTAGGTAGTCCTCCATTCAACAACAGTTCATTTAGTGACCGTTCAAAGTTACACCAACAGTAGAAAAAGTGACTTATGGCCATTTTTCATTGACAACTATTGCAGTAGCTCGAGTTGTAAGGTGATAAAATTTGACCCTTGGCAAACTGACCCTTATTTATGACAGTTGCAATGCCCTGGGGTCACGGGGTCACCTTCTGAGTCCTTCGTACAAACGAAGTCACTAGGGAAGCCAGATTCACTTAGCAATCGTGTTACTAACTTAACAACTGCAGTGATTCACTTAACAATGGTGGCAAGCAGGGTCATTAAATGGGACAAAAATTAACTCAACGCTTCACTTAGCAACAGAAATATTAGGCTCAATTGTGATGGTAAGTCGAGGACTACCTGTAATGGGTTTCGTGGTGCTCTCTGAGCAATTTTGTTCTATCGGCTCCTAAAACAAGGCTAGGAGGATGGGTAATGTCCCAAATACGATGGGTGCTATTTTCCAATTCACACTCCGTGGTTATGCAAAAATTTGGGCCCTTGCCTCATCTTAGGTCCTAGAACAGCGATGGCTAACCTTTTTCTCCTCGCATGCCAAAATCGTGTGTGCCCACACCCATAATGCAATGCATGAACCCCCCCCGCATGTATGCGACTCCCCCGTGCGCCCCCAGTGCATACATGTGACCCTCCATACCCTATTTTGGGCCTAGCAGGCCTCCCTGAAGCCTCCTGGGACCAAAAACAGAGCGCGTGAGGGGCACCACACCCACCGCGTTCCCCCCCTGCATGCACACACGACACCACCACCCCGCATATGTCACTCTCCACCACCCCCTGCACATGCACGCACATCTCCTCTATGCACGGCAGACCTGAAAATCAGCTGGCCAGCAGGAGGCGCGAGCAAATGCGTGGTCGAGCTGAACTGGGCAATGGCTTGTGTGCCCGTAGAGAAGGCTCTGCATGCCACCTGTGGCACACGTGCCATAGCTTTGCCATCACAGTCTTAGAACAAGCAAGAATTATCGTGGAAAACAGGATGGCCCAGTTCATTATTAGTTCCTCTGGCTTGCTAATTACCTTAGCAATTAAAGGGTTGGAATCAGAGATGGTATTCAGCCGGTTCAGACCGGTTCGTCCGAACCGGTAGCGGAAATCATGGGTGGGCCTACCTACCTGCCCTGGCTCTATGCTGTCCTATTTAGGCATGTTTTTGAGGCCAGGCGCATATGTGGAGGTAACGCACGCAAGCAAAGCACATGCGCGGAAGGCCAGGTGCATGCGCGAAGCGAGCGGTCATGCGGGGAACCAGTGGTAAGAAAATGTGAAACCCACCGCTGGTTGGAATAGGCCTTTGGGAGAGCACATAAGGGAAAATAAAACATGGCCCTTTCAGCTGCTCCCTATACCAAGGCTAGACCCCTCACACCAATTACTGTGACTCTTTTGTTTACTCTTCAGAGTGGTGTGACTGGGGGCGGCTCAGTGCTGCGCTAAACTTGATCTAAGTGGCAGAAGAAAAATCCAGGAACACATGTAATCCCCAAAGGCATTGCATCACCTCCCAGAGGACTCCAAAGGTTGCCAACAAATTCTAGCTTGGAAGACAACGCGTGGGGGAAATGGTTAAATAGGTAATTGGAGAGCAATCATCTCTGTCGTAATTTGAAGCATAAAGGAAATGTAGTTTTGAATCCTCGTTATACCAATCCTCTTTTTGGAGAATGTGGCTTCTTACCACACAGCTGACGAATTTCAGTCCCCAAATTTACACTCCCTGTTGCCAAGATGATGATGGAGAATAATGTAGGTAGTCCTCGACTTGCGACCACAAGCAAGCCCAAAATACCCGTTGCTAAGTGAGTCACTTGTTAAGTGAGTTTTGCCTCATTTTACGAACTTGCTTGCCACAGTCGTGAAGTGAATCACTCCAGTTGTTAAGTTAGTAACATGGTTGTTGAGTGACTCTGGCTTCCCCATTGGGGACTGCAGCCAAGAAATTAAAAGACGCTTGCTCCTGGGGAGGAAATCTAGACAGCATACTAAAAAGCAGAGACATCACCCTGACAACAAAAGTGTGTCTAGTCAAGGCTATGGTTTTCCCAGCTGCAATGGATGGCTGTGAAAGTTGGACCATAAGGAAGGCTGAGTGCCAAGAACGGTGAACTCTGGTGCTAGAGAAGACTCCTGTGAGTCCCTTGGACTGTAAGTCCTAGAGGAGATCAACCCTGATTGCTCTTTAGAAGGCCAGATCCTGAAGATGAAACTGAAAGACTTTGGCCACCTCATGAGAAGGACTCACTGGAGAATGATTGAGGGCAGAAGAAGGGGACGACAGAGAATGAGGTGGCTGGATGGAGTCACCAAAGCAGTAGGCCTCAGCTTAAATGGGACTCCAGAGGTAGAGATCAGGAAGGCCTGATCTCGCAACCAACAACATAAACTCACCCTAAAGTTGGATCACCTGGAGACCTCACAATGGGATTTTTTATCTTTCGCCCTCAACATACAGAGAGGTTTAGGACAGAGGTATCCAACTTTGGCAACTTTTAAGACTTGTGGACCTCCATTCCCAGAATTCCCTAGCCAGCATCTGTTTCTGTTGAAGTCTGCAAGTCTTAAAATTGCCAAGGCTGGATGCCCTGCTTTAGGGACTTCCCCATCCATAAGGAGAGTACAAATTTATTTATTTAGATCAACCCTCTTAATGAGATATGAGAGCAAGGAAGTGTGCGTTGTTTCCTCTTAATTTTTGTCCCTGGGGAAGGGGAAGATATGAAATTCTAAAATTTGGAACTGATAAACATTTGGGCAACAAATTCCCAGCCCATGCCTGTGGCAGAACCTTAACCTGAGAATCACAGGGGACAGACATTCTAGAACTGGGATGGCAAACCTGTGGCACACGGAGCCCTTCCTGTGGGCACGCGAGCTGTCGCCCAGCTCAGCCCCACAGTGCATGAGCACACATTTCCCACCAGCCAGCTGATTTTTAGGTCTCTACTGCGCACGTGGGGAGGGGGTCGTGTGCATGCCTGGGGATGAGGGGAGTGCACGGGGGTACGGTGCCCCCCCCGTCTTGTTTTTGTTCCCAGGAGGCTTCAGGGAGGTCTGCTAGGCCAAAGACGGGGCGCAGGAGGGTCGCATGTATGCGTCGGGAAGTGGGGTGCACGCATGCGCAGGGGAGTGGGGTGCATTACATTGTGGGTGTGGGAACACGAGCGATTTGGGCACGCGAGGGCAAAAGGTTTAGTCATCACTGTTCTAGAACGAGGAAAGAAAATGCACTTTTCACATGCTCAAAGGAATCCTTTCACACATTCCACAGCAACCAGTGAAGCAATGAACATTTCCCTCTCTGTTTCCTTCCCATTATGCAAGTCATAATCCACCTCCTCTCTGTGAGATTAAAAAAAATCAATGCTGGAGATAACAGCAGCTGCCCACAGAGCAGGAATTCATTCTATCACACACACACGCACTCACATACACACACACACACTCATACAAGGCACCAAGTTCACCCATGGCCACCTCCCCCTGTCCCTGACTGCAGCTGGATTGAGCCAGCAGGTGCTTGCACCAAGGTTGCATCAGCTGCCAAATTCCGTCCCTCCTTTTTCAAAAGGAGGAGGAAAAAAAATACCCCATGATTGCATCTAACCAGGACAGGGCAGGGCAGACGTCTAGAACTTGCTCGGCCAGCACACCGCCCTGTGGGAGCCAAGCCAGCAACTCTGGGGCTGAGCTGTGGCCTTACATTGTGTTCGACTTCCCAGCTAAGCACTGCCTGCAGGACAACATGAGAGAACACTACGCATCCCTTAACCCAGCAGGGCTCTTCAAAGCAGGAGTCTCCAACCTTGGCAACTTTAAGCCTGGTGGACTTCAACTCCCAGAATTCCCTAGTTAGCAGTGGTGGGTTGCAGGCGGTACACCCCGGTACGGGGTGCCTGCCCAGAGCACCGGGTACCATTCTGGTACTGTGCTCCAGAGGGCCCACCCGTCATCCTTACCTGTCTTTGAACTCTTTGGCACCTGCGCGATGCTCCTCCAAGCAGCTGGAGTGTCGCGGAGGCGTCGCTGGAGGGAAGGACATATGTGTGCGTTGTGCATGCGCACTGTGCGCGTTCATGTGGAGGACGCCGGGCCCCGTTGCACCGTACCGGTTGCAACGTGATCTGGAACCCACCACTGCTAGCCGGCAAAGATTCCATATAACCTAGACCGGGGAAAGTTGCCAAGGTTGGAGGCCCCCGTTTCTGAGGATTAGCAGAAGCCCCCTATATCCGGGACAAAAACAATACCCAACATAGGCCTAAAAGAGATTTTAAAAACAGTTTTAAGTCCTAGTTCTGTCAGAAAACAACCCAGACTGGCTGGGTTCACCCAATTTATTGCATTTGAAATGCAATGAACTATATGTATGTATATAGCATGTGTATATGTGGGTTATATATGTGTTTGGGTAGAGCTATGTATACATTCTCTCGAGAGCAGGCAACAGATTTTCATTTTTAATACGTGCTCACAAAAAATGAGAATAAGAGCTGCAAAAGACACACCTGAATTTAACATAGTATTTCCCCTCAACTCATTCTTCAAGATCTCTGCTACTATGGGAGCAAAATAAAATCTGAGGAATACAAAATAGATGGGAAGGAAGACTCAAGGGTTCAGGAAAGTCCTCGTTTTATTGCTTTGCACTAAATGAGAAGGGCATAGACTTCATAAATCCTTCTATGGGTCCTTCATGGGATTATTATAACTGGCAAGGGCGCTGGGTGGGTGGGTGGAATGGAGAAAGAGAAGGAAACTGCAGAAAATTCAAATTAAACGCCTCCCTCCTCGCAACAACAGCAACGTCCATCTGCGAACATGCTTATGTAAAGAGGGGGATATTCCCAGAAAGAGTAAAACGCCCCAAACACCTAGAATAGCAGACCAGTAAAAATTAAGAGGTTTTTGTTTGTTTAAATACCTCTTAGCCATAGAGGAGGTGGAGGAGGAGGAGAATACAAAAGGAAGAAAGCCACTTCCTTTGAGTAATATAGAAAGGCAGGACCATTGTCCAACCAGACGCATGAACGCAAACACACCCACTCACACAAATAACTTCACCCGTCAGGGCCAAACCTACCCATCAAGACAGATGGGTTAGTCTGGCTACACAATAAAGACGCCAAACTACAGCCATATCTCCACCTTTTCCTTGCTCCTCCCATCACCCCATAGGCGAGCCTCGGCTGACCCACTTTAGCAAGCTTCTTTGACTCCCACATCTAGGGGGGGAGGGAGGGATGGATGAGAGAGGTGGAGGGAGGGAGGGCAGAATCTCATTAAGTCTGCCGGACATCCTCAGCACACAAACAGAGAGAATGATCAGCCTAGGCACGGAAAGAAGCCCCGGATAGAACCAGCCAGCCGTGTTCAGAAAGGCTGGTGTTTGTGTGTGTCTGTGTGTGTGTGTTTAAAAGCATTTCTACACAAACTTCCAGAAACAAAATCGGTCAAGTGGAACTAGGGCACAGGACTGCAGTTCGATCCACCAAGGAGACGGAAAATTTTATAGTTTGCGATCCGAGGAAAGACGGGGCACGGTTGCTTCTCACTGTCACACAAACACCATCTTGCCTTTTTTGACCTCCCCTGCAGGCAAGCTCTGCTGCAGATGGGATCCACACATCCCCATTTCATATGAGGATGCTGAAAAGGTTGCTAAGAGAGGAGACGCTGGAGGGGAAAGGTGGGGTGGGTGGAGAAACCTGGGTTAAACACCAGAATAGGGAATGCACGGATTTAAATCCCTGGCTGGTAGCGTGTTCCGTGGGGGTGGGGGGGACACGAGCAAAAAATGGCCTGTTTTTCACAAAAATGGGCCCGTTTTTTTTAAAGGGGCATTAGGAAGCTTTTAGAGTACTCCTAGCGGCTGGGGGGGGGGCAAAATTGTGCAAAAAATGGCCCATTTTTCACTCATTTCTGCCCTCCCCAGCCCCCAGGAGCTCTCTGAAAGCCTCCTACAAGCTATGCATGGCCATTTTGGTGAAGGGGCAGGGTTTCAGGAGGCAAAAAAATGCTGTATTCAGTGTATAAGACGCAAGATTTTCAACCTATTTTTTGAGGGGAAAAGCCGCCCTGAGTCTCTTTTGAGAGTGGGCGGCATACAAAATTTAATAAATAAATTTAACAAATAAATAAAAGGTGTGTCTTATATTCTGAAAAATACGGTATGTAAGTTTTTCACACAACCATTGCAGCATCCCCATGGTTAGGTAATCAAAATTCAGATGCTTGGCAACTGACTCATATTTGTGACAGTTGTCGTGTCCCGGGGTCATTTTGCAATTTTCTGACAAGCAAAGGGAAGCCAACTTCATTAAACTGTGTTACTAATTTAACAGCTGTAGAGATTCAGTTAAGAACTACACAAGAAGCAAGAAGGATCAAAACGGGGTAAAGTTCACTTAACAATTTTCTCTCTTAGCAACAGACATTTTGGGCTCAATAGTGGTCATAAGTCAAGGACTACCTCCTGTATTATAGAGTTGGAAGGAACCTTGATGGTCTTCTAATTCAACCTTCTTGCCCAAGGCAGGAATTCTCATAGCATTCTGAACCAATAAATGTCTGTCCAGTATTTTCCTGAAACATCCCATAATGGAACACTCTATCTCCCAAAATGTTTTTCTAGCTTTAATTATAACATCATCATATAAATCATTTTCAAATTTTAAATGTTGATTTATGTACGCAGCAGTTGCAACAATGAGCATAAAATTGAAATCCAACAGCAAAATAGTCAACAACAAAAGGCCCTCAAACAAAACAATACGTGAAGAACTCTGCTTGAGAATGATCCAAATTCTAAATCCATGTGACAAATAGGCTATCAAAAATCACATTCTGAAGGTGTCCCCTCCAAATACTAACCAAGCTGGATCCTACTTAGCTTCCAAACCCTGAAAAGATTACCAAGATATTGCAAGCTGTATATCTTGGGAAGCAATCTATAGAAAGATGCCTTAGAATCAGTTACTGTACTTTCATTCAGCAGAACCTTCCCCGTAATTATTACGCGTCTCGAAAGAAACAGGAAAATTGGGACAAAGTTTGCAGGGTAAGAAAAAGTATCAGAGATTCAATGATGGGGCCAGACAGAGGATTAATAAGGCAATCTTCGTAAGGATTAATAAAGTCACTCTTCCAACTATTCGTCTTCCCCAATATTTGGGGCCACCCAAAGTCCACCAGGACTTTGAAGGGCCTATTTTAAAAGATCCTTTGGTAGAGATTTATCAAATGCACAAATATGTTTCCAAATTTGAGAAGAGCAAAAACAGATCACACTAGGCATGGAAGATCCACAAAGGTGGCACTTTAAAAAAGAAGCCAACTCTAATTGAGAACTGAAAACTAGCTGAAATGCATGAAGTTGGCATGCATTCTCTGACTCTATAAACAAGCAGAAAATCGTATGAACAATATTTGGAAATTGCATCACTAGAATTCTGCAAACTGGCTGAAGAGCTTTCTGGGGACAGAGTCATCAAAATGGCTTATTACATAGGACAAGAAAGCCATGATCTACTGCAGCTAGAACTATATTTGCACAATATTGGAAAAGTGCAGAGATCCCAACTGATGAGAAGGAAAATATTAGAATGTGCAGAAATGAACAGATTAATGCTGGCAACTAAGGAGAAAGAACAAACTGAATACTATATGATATGGGAATTATTTTATCAATAGAGAATAAAAATGGAAGTTGGAATTACAAGGAGATTAAAGAGTAGAAAATATGTTAAGATAGAGATGTAAATAATGATAATTGTTAGTATTATGATAAGGATTATTATGCGTAATGTTATTATATTCTTATTAGATTATGTTAAGAGGGAAAAATGAAGATTTACTATGCTCAACTGTTTAATATATTATAAATTATGTTGTAAATTTTGATGGTTATTGCACAGATACCCAGATGACACACTGTTTAAGAAAAGATGGAATGTTCTTTTTTTTTTTAAATAAAAACTTTTTATTAAAAAAAAAGAAAAGAAAAGAAAGAGCCATGATCTGTTGCTCTTATTGCTTCAATCCTTTCTCTACTTCGCCGTGCACTTTCTTGTGTGTAGCTGGCTATACATTTTGGCTACCTAAGCCATAGGAGAGGAAAGGTGCAGAGTATTTCACTACAGCGCCTCTGCATTGAAAGCAGATTATCAGCAATAAAACTATTTCCTATGAAGCTTAAAGATTAAAAAAAAAAAAAAAAAAAACCAGCAAGCTTTACTAGGTAGAATTTTCCATGAATAGTCTAGCTGCAACTTAACAGCCACATGCAAAATAGTCTCCAATGTTCCTCTACAAATTAGAGATTCTAGGCAAGAACTTCAAAGGGACAGTGAAAAAGGATGGGCTGATATGCAGAAAGGGAGTAATTATCTCAGGGTAGAAAATATAGGTCAGTGATGGCTAACTTTTTTGTCGCTGCGTGCCGAAAGCACCGCACGCACCCGTATTGCAATGCGTGTGCCTCGCCGTGCATATATGCCTGACCCCCCCCCATGTGCGCCCCAGCCTCTGCAGGCACGTGTACATTCATGCCATTGGTTCCCCATCATGGATATAGGTAGTCCTTGACGTACGACCACAATTGAACCCAAAATTTATGTTGTTAAGTAAGACATTTGTTATTGTCTCATTTTGCCCCATTTTACAACACAAATCACACTAACTCCCAAAGATTCCTTCCACCTATTACCACATCAAGCCTATAAAAGGACGGCTGAATCCGCAAAGATCTGTAAATCTAGTATCCATGAGTGCTTAGATGCCTTCAGAATTTCCAAGATGGCCTACAGATGCCATGTCCTCCTCCCTTACTTGGATGAGGTAGCAATAGCACTTAAGACTTATACACCGCTTAGCCCTCTCTAAGCCGTTTCCAGAGTCAGCCTCTTGCCCCCAACAATCTGGATCTTCATTTTACCAACCTCAAAAGGATGGAAGGCTGAGTCCACCTTGAGCCTGGTGAGATTTGAACTGCCAAATTGCAGGCAGCCGACAGAAGTAGCCTGCATTACTGCATTTTAACCACTGCGCCACCGCAGGTATTGGAGAGGCTGCTAAATGAAATCTACAGTACTGAACGTGCCTTATACCTATTGTTTCACTGCTTTTGGGGAATCACCTGAATCTCATTTCAAAACCTGTTACATTTTTAGCAGTGAATCCCATGAAGACAATATACACTGTATAAAGCGTATTTCTGTTTAAAAGCAATTTCCCCTAAATGAGGCCTTCAGACTAACAGACCTGGGAAAGGTTTGAATTTTTTAAAAACATCTTGGATCTGTTTTATTGGGCAATCAATGTCCTTCTTTCTTTCTTTCCTTCCTTCCTTCCTTCCTTCCTTCCTTCCTTCCTTCCTTCCTTCCTTCCTTCCTTCCTTCCTTCCTTCCCCTAAACCAAACCTTAACCTAACCCTAACCCTCCCTCGGACCCCTATGATTCTCTAAAATACATTTCTCCTTGGGGAGGGACCACTTACTGGAGTGAGAAGCTCTGGGGTGGAGATGGGAGAACAATCACCATTCAGCTTGATCCCACTTCCTAAATCGAAATCACAGATTTTTACTGGGGACACCTGATGTTGGAGACAAGGGGGGGAGGGGAGAACAAGAGGGACGAAAAAGGTTATCTCTTTTGGAACAAAAGGCTAATTGGAATTTAACATTCTGTCATAAATTCAATCCCTGTTTGTTATGCACAATCTAAACAGTTCGCATTTATACTTCATTGGCTCCCTTATCAGATTATCCTGCATCAGCAAGTTTCTTCAACCTCCCTACCTTGCAGCACGCATGACACCTCCCCCCCGCCCCCCCCCCCCCTCCCCGAGACTGGGAACTAACCAAGGAGCAATTATACTACTGCTGCTCACCTGATTTGAACTCTCACAGAGAATATTTTCTGGTTTTAAATCTCTATGTGCTATTCCTGTAATAAAAGAAAAAGAAAGAAGCTTAACATGAGCAGTTAATACTTTCGGCTTTTGACTCACCGAGCAACTGCCCGAATGGAAAAGACAACGGAAAAGTTGAGCCAACTTTTGTAATCTGATCATGCTGAAGGAAGCCATAGGGCCATCTAACCAAACCATGGCCAGCACAAACACCCTTAACACCTAATGTTTACAGAAGCCTGAAGGAGTCTCCTGTCCCTTGTTTTATTCCAGATACCTTTTGGAAAGCTACTTGGGAAGCAAAGGGTGCATTTAATTAAAAGATCTCCCAATTGTCTCTTCGTCTCATGGAACTGAATACTCCCAACAGTTCTCTCCAGTGCATAAAGGGTTCATTTATTAGCTTAGGTCAGTAGTCCTCAACCTTTGCAACTTGGCAGCCTGGCTTGGGGGGGAGGAGGGGGGTAGAGGGGAACGGGGCCACATGAGTGGTGAGCCGGTGCTCTACCCACGCAAGTGAGAAGCTTTAGGGGCATGGTTTTGCACTCTTTCAGGCTTCTCCGTGCCAAAAGCTTTGGCAAAGGGACGGAAGGCCTGAAGCAGCAAGAGATTGCTTCCCCGAAGCCTTTCGTCCGTTTGCAAAAGCTTTTGACACAGAGAAGCCTTCAGACTCACGGAGGCTGCCCGATGCTCCGAAAACGGATCGGGTGTCCTGTGCAGGTAGCTTCGGTGAGTCAGTGAAGCTGAGCAAGGCGCATTCATCCCATTCAGCCTCTGCTCTCATCACTTCGCTTTTGGAAGATTGGGAGCAGGTGGCTTGGTGGAGGGGGAAGTCTTTGGGGCGCCACTCATCCTAGCGGATTAAGTGATGTGCCGGCCCACCGCTTCTGTGCTCCAGTTCTGAATAGGCCGCAGCCCAGGGGTGAAATCCAGCAGGTTCTGGAGAACCAGTAGCGGAAATTTTGAATAGTTCGGAGAACTGGCAAATGCCACCTCTGGCTGGCCCCAGAGTGGGGAGGGAATGGGGACTTTGCAGTATCCTTCCCCTGCCCCGCCCACCAAGCCACATCATGCCCACCAAGCCACACCCACAGAACCGGTAGCAAAAAAAAATTGAATTTCACCACTGCCACGGCCCAATGATGTGCCGTGGCCCAAGGACCCTTGATTTAGGTGACAACCCCCAAGCAACTTATATTTATATCCCACCTTATTAGTGAAACCACCACCTAATGTAATTTGCTATTGGCGTAAACTTTAAAAAAATCTGAAAAACAGATTAAGATATCAACATTAAGCTCAGCTGGTATGCTCATTAAAATAGAAATAAAAAAAAAAAACACCAGCATAGCAAAATGATATCAGAGAAAGAAAAGAGGCCACAACAATTTTGAGGGTCAGGAATCTTCAAATTTGGAAACCAGATTAGAGAGTGATCCCTACCACTGTTAGCTAACACTAGGTCTAATAGTCAAGGTCTAACAATATAATAGCCAATACATCCATTGATGAATGGTTAGTTGGACAGATGGCATTAAGAGAAAATGGTCTTTCGGAGTTCTTGGTCCTGTAAATGATGCTCTCCATAAACTTCGAAAGCCATCTTAAGTTGATGGCCTTGTGAGGGAGTTCTGTTAAATTTACTTCATGCAAGGAAATCTCCTTATCTAAGTATTCAACCAGGAGCTTCTGCTTTCCAACTGCTAGTATTAAAGGAAAGAACTAACAATTACTTAAGAAGTATCAATTATATTCTGTAGCAACCGGATAAGGCTGGGTTTCATTGCATTTCTGCAGATATTTCCCCAAATGAAAAATATTTATTTATAGACAAGAGGAAAAGGCAAATTATTGAAAAAATGCCGTGATCAGGCCTTAGCAGATCCCTGGATATTATAAACACTATAGTAATATAGTGTGAAAAAGATGAGGACAGGTCAATGC
This sequence comes from Thamnophis elegans, assembly GCF_009769535.1. Lineage (NCBI taxonomy): Eukaryota > Metazoa > Chordata > Lepidosauria > Squamata > Natricidae > Thamnophis > Thamnophis elegans. The sequence continues at coordinate 170,665,195 of NC_045541.1, forward strand.
AGATAGCTTGAGATTTACTGCAGCAGTGAGATCTTACTTAATACAGTATTTTTCAACCCTGGAGATGTATGTAGGGACTTCAATTCCCAGAATTCCTCACCCACCATACATGTTGAGAAACAATAGCTTAGTGCAGGAGTGTTCAACCTTGACAACTTTTAACACTTGTGGACTTCGACTCCTAGAATTCTGGGAATTGAAGTCCACAGGGATGCTGGGAATTGAAGTCCACGGGTACTAAATGTAACCAAGTTTGACACCCTTGGCTTATTGGATTGCAAAGTGACTTACGTTGCACCATGCAATGCTTTGGCACCCACACACACAAAAAGTATCTTGCCTCCAGCATTCATTTTTTTACCCACCTTTATTGTGCAAGAAATTAAGGGCACTGGCTATGTCGCGCACCACCATGCTGGCCTCAAACTCATTGAAATGGCGTCGACGGTGGATATGGGTTAAGATGGAGCCTGAAAAGATACGTTGAAAGGCCCAATTAAGCCATGGACCAAGATCTGAGGCTTAAACATGCAGATCAGGTATGTCCAACTTTAGCAATTTGAAGACCTGTGGACTTCAACTCCCAGGATTCCCCAGCCAGGAATATGGCTGGCTGGGGAATTCTGGGAGTTGAAGTTCACAAGACTTCAAATTGTCATGGCTGGACACCCCCGATGTAGATTATATATGGACAATTACAACATGCATAATTTATGGCGTTTCCCTCCTTACTTAAATTGGGGAAAATGGGGCTTTAAAATTAAGAAGCTCTCTCGCTCTCTCCCCCACCTACAAAACCAAAATTCATTTGGCCAGTGACTCACCTCCTCTCATCTTCTCAAACACGAGGTAGAACCGGTCCTCTTCTTCAAAAAACTCGATTAGCTCCAGGATGTTCCTGAAGAAAAAGACAGGGGAGGGTGGGACAATAATTAGGGATAAGAGACAGGCAAGACAAAGAAATTAAATCCATTTCATTTTCATTCAAAAATCAATTCTGATGGTCCTAACCTCATAGTTTCCCTCATGGCAGGCCTCTCAAGCAACCACAATGCAGAGTTTCCTTTCCCCGGAGCTAATATTCAGAGGTACAGTGCCCCTTGATATGGAAGTTCAGATAATCCTCAACTTATATCCACTCACCTAGTGACCATTCAAATACAGTGACCATACAGTGGCAATGAAAAAAAGTGACTTAGGACTGCTTTTTTAAACATAAAGCCCTTGTAAGCATCACCACAAGTCACGCGGTCAAAATTTGGGTGATTGACAACCAGCATGATTGACCTGGATATCTGAGAGACCGCCTCCTGCTACATACCTCCCAACGGCTGATAAGAACTCACAGGCTGGGCCTCCTCCGGGTGCCATCGACTGGACAATGCCAGATGGCGGCCCCTCGGGGGAGAGCCTTTGTAGCTGCTCCGGCCCTGTGGAATGATCTACCCGCAGAGATCCGGACCCTTCCCACTCTCGCAGCCTTCCAAAAAGCCACTAAAACCTGGCTATTCCGGCAGGCCTGGGGTGGTTGATCCATGAATGAGGTCCAGCCCCTAGCTAAGTCAAATGTATGGTGTGTTCCTTTTAAACTGTTCTGGTTTTTCCCCTATTTGTTATTTTATTTTATCTTGTATTTGTAAGCCGCCCGGAGTCCTACGGGATTAGGCGGCATATAAACTTATTAAATTACGAATTACGAATTAGCATTTATTTATGGCAGCTGTGCTTCTCAATGTAATCGCCAATTGTAACCTGCCCAGCCAGCTTCCGACAAGCAAATCAATGGGAAAAGCCGGATTCACTTAACAACTGCAGGATTCACTTAACAACCACAGTGATTTGCTTACAGCTGTGGTAATAAAAGGTCATAAAACGGGGTACAGCTCGCTTAGCAACTGTGTTGCTTAGCAACAGAAATGTTGGGCTCCACTGTGGTCACAAGTCGAGGATTACTTGTACCCGATTTACAGGTAGTCCTCGACTTACAACACTTCGTTTAGTGACGGTTCTAAGTTAAGACAGCACTGAAAAAAGTGACTTATGGCTGTTGGCAACTGACTCATATTTACGACAGCTGCTGTGTCTTGGGGGGGGGTCATGTGATCCTCTTTTGCGACCGTCTGACAAGCAAAGTCATTGGGGAAGCCCGATTCACTTAACAGCCGTGTTACTAATTTAATAACTGCAGTGATTCCCTTAACAGCTATGGCAAGGAAGGTCGTAAAATGGAACAACCTCTACTTAACAAATGTCTCACTTAGCAACAGAAATTTGGGGCTCCGTTTTGGTCGTAAAATGAGGACCACCAGAGTTACTGCAATCAGCATTAACACAACCAGGATAGAATCTAGATCAGTGTTTCTCAACCTTAGCAACTTGAAGATGACTGGACTTCAACTCCCAGCATTCGCTGGCTGGGGAATTCTGGGAGTTGAAGTCCGGACATCTTCAAGTTGCCAAGGCTGAGAAACACTGATCTAGATAGAGCAAAGATCAGGCTTAAAACTGGCTCGCCTCTGCCCAGTACCTGTGTCCTTGGCACTGGTACAGCATTTCCACTTCTCGAAATACCCGATTTCGGATGTGTCCAAGTCGCTTCTCAATTATCTTTCAAAGAAAAAAAAAATAACAAGGGAAAGGCTATAGTTACAGTTATAACGTCAAGCCAAAGCAAATATTCCAAGCAGGTATGTTGCATGCAAAACTTTGCTTCTTTCAACAAATACAATGTGCAATGATTTTTGACACCAAGCACACAATGCTTCTCAAACTTGGCTTCTTCCAACTGCTCTTCAATTCTCCCTGGGAGGGAGGGGGAGTCATATTCCATGGGGAGGGGGGGGTATCAGCTATTATGCTCTATGATCTTGTATGAAACATGAGCAAAGTACAACAGGCTCTGGAGATAATGTTTATGGAGGTATTTACAAGATAACGTTGAAGCCAACCCAAGCTCCAATCTCATTTAACATCTGGAACTTTAGAAAAACAATTCTACAAAATATGAGTTTTTCATATGCAAAGACAAATAGGCTGTTTCTTTATTCAATTCTATACCCAATGAAGAAAAGGCCATTTTTTTTCCAAACTGGTAATTTAAAAAACTCAAGCTGGTCTACTTAAAAGTATGCAGCTGAATATTTCTCTTTCACAAAAACAGTTTCCTAGCACTTCAAACACTAGCCAGCCACTCCTGATTTCTCTCCTTGCAATTTTCATGCCCCTCTTTTCTTCCCATCCCCTGCCTCCACAATTCCTCTCCCCCACCCCTACTGCCCCGCCTCCCTTCCTAATCCCTTTAGCTTCTTGCAATCTGTAGAACAAATTGGGCCTTTTGACTCGGAATGGCAAAATTCCACCTGTGAAACTGTATTCAGAAGAGTTTGGGGGAGCAGACATGAATTGGGCAAGTCTCTGCGCTTCCCCCAGCCTTGCACAATAACAACAGCAGTAATCTCAGTGACTTATTCAGAAAAAGGGGGAGGGAGGGGAGGGGTTCTTCACCTGTTCTATGAGCAGCTGATCTCTTTCTTTTTCTTTCTTTCCTCTTTTCTTCCCTTCCCTCCCTCCCTTCTTCCTTCCATTCTCTTTACTTTCTTTTTATTTATTTCCTATTTCCTTCCTTCCCTTCTTTCCTCCTTTCCTTTCTTCCTTCTTTCCTCCTTCATTTCTTTCTTTCCTCTTTCTTTTCTTCCCTTCCTTCCCTTCTCTTTCTTCCTTCATCTTTATTTCCTGTTTCCTTCCTTCCCTTCTTTCCTCCTTTCCTTCCTTCTTTCTCTTCCTTCCTTCCCTTCTTTCCTTTCTTCCTTCCTTCCCCCTTCATTTCTTTCTTTCCTTCCTCTTTCTTCCCTTCCTTCCATTTCTTCCTTTATCTTTATTTCCTGTTTCCTTCCTTCCCTTCTTTCCTCCTTTCCTTCCTTCTTTTTCTTCCTTCCCTTCCCTTCCCCTTCATTTCTTTTTCTTTCCTTCCTTCTCTTTCTTCCTTTGTCTTTATTTCCTGTTTCCTTCCTTCCCTTTTTCCTCCTTTCCTTCCTTCCTTCATTTCCTTTTTCTTCCTCCCTCCCTTCCTACCATTCTTTCCTTCCTTTTCCTTTATTTCCAGTTTCCTTCCTTTCCCTTTCCTTTCTTTGTTTCTTTTCTTCTCTTCTTTCTTTTCTCCTTTCTTCCTGTCCTTTTTTCTTTCTCTCTCCCACCCTAAAGGATTTTTTCCCCCACCAGCCTACACCCTTTGCAACTGTAACAATGTGCAAAATGGCTGGGTACGAAACTCAAAGAGCAGAAGGATGGAAAATGGATTATTTAGGCCCCCCCACCCCACCCCACCCTTCCCTGCTCCCCAAGTTGCCACTTTGCAGCCGGCGACGAATGAAAGAGCTGTTGTTTCTCGCCGTCTGCCAACTTTTAAAAAAAAAGCCACACTCCCCAGAGAGTGCGGGGCGGGGGGGGGGGGGGAAGCAGTGTGCAGCAGCTGTGCTCTCCTCCCTCTGCTCTGGGAGGTTTTCAACATCACCACCCTTTTGGCTTCTCTTTCCACCATCAGATTTACTACTGTCCTCTTCTCCCCTTCCACGAAGCCGTGGCATCTGCACAACACAAACACACACGAACACACAAACGAGCTGGTGCCAGGTTCTCCCTGTCCCGTTTTAGATCATCTGCGTCACTAATACAAGCTGGCAGGAGGGATTAAGGGGGTGAAGGCTGGAGGAGGAACAATCGGGTTTGAAAAAGAGAAAAGGTCAAACTGGGAGAGGCGGCTGAGAGAGAATGCCTCTCCGTGAAATTTTAAACAGAAAACTAAATTTTAGGCCTTTTCGTAGAGAGAGCTGCCGCAGAGGAATTACGTGTGTGTGTGTTGCTGCTTGCTTTGTTTATTTTTTATCAAGTTGTTTATTTACCGAACAATTGATCCAAAGAGATTAAGTCTGCCATAAATTAAGTGAGGAAATCTACACTGAATTGAGATGTAAGCATCTTGGACCAAAGGCTTAAATCACAGGGTCTTATGGCTGGAAGGAGTCATAAGGGAATAACCAAGGTCACTTCCAACTCTTGGAAGGCACTTTGGAGGTCTTCTAGTCCAACTCCCTGCTCAGGCAAGAAACCTTATACCATTTCAGACAAATGGTTGCCCAATCCCTTCTTTAAAAACTTTCAATGTTGGAGCATTCACAGCTTCTGGGGGCAAACTGTTCCGCTGATTAATTGTTCTGACAGGAAATTTTTCCTCAGTTCTAAGTTGCTTCTCTCCTGGATTAGTTTCCACTCATTGCTTCTTGTCCTGCCCTCAGGTGCTTTGGAGAATAGCTTGACTCCCTCTTCTTTGTGGCAACCCCTGAGACATTGGAACACTGCTATCATGTCTCCCCTAGTCCTTCTTTTCATTTCTCTGCTCAAAAAAAGAATAAAAGTATCCCAAACAGACATAGCCACCACAGGGCATTTCACTCCCTTTCTGGGGAAATGGTTCCACTGGGATTCTGTCTTTGTGATATAAATTTGAAAAATTAATAGTTAAAAAGCTACTCCCCTCCACCCAAATGTTCACACATTCGTTTCTTGGAGCCATCCTTCGCCATGCAGTGCAGGGTTTGTAGTTTAAGCCCTTGTGGAAGATTTTAGTTTGAGGGGCAGGGGCCAAGGTTCAACAAATTTATTCCTTTTATTGATTTAAATTTATCTGCCGCTCATCTTGTTTTAAAGGGACTCTAGGAGACAAATAGATTTAAATAAGCTGCCACAAAAGTTTCTGTCGTCATCTCTTGGTTAGTCTGGCACCAACTGTGACATCCTGTTTGTTCCCCCATTTGTAATCGACTAAATACAGCTATTCATTTAAGAACTGAAAAGCACGCTTGATTTTATGTTAATATCTTAGGCAGAAGAGTCACGGGGCAGTCTTCCCAAGCAGGTTTTTTTTAAAAAAAGAAATAAAAATGGAGAGGCAAAGGAAGGGACTAAACAATCTTAATCATTTTTCTCAAAGACGGAGAAGACAGACGCTGTTTATTTTAGGCATCAGCATGACTTTCAAAAGAAGCTAGGAAGAGAAGAGCTGTTTCATTCTTATTAATCATGCAGTTATGTGGCTGGCGTGTTATTATTAGAGGAACTAATCAGCTGATATGTAAAGTATACCTCTCCTGCACACAAATTATATTTGCAGCTGCCTAATGCTAGAACAGCTTCAATAAATATAAATAATAAATATACTCTGGAAGGAATAAATCATCCCTTATTTTCCAGATCTTGGAATAAATATCCTGATGCCTTGGCAATGACAATTAGCTACATTTCCAACAGATGGTGGTAATTACTGAAAAGAAACTCTACTAATTCTACATGTTTTTTTAAAAAAGGCTATTATCTTTCTGAAAGTAAGTAGCTAGCGTTCCGGAGAATGCACTAACTTTCTACTTGCAAAGAATCCTTTTCAACATTCAGCTAAGCATTGCAAACTGACTTTCACTTCACATTTGCATAAAATGCTGAAAACTTTTTTACAGCTTCGTTCAACCCAGACTGAGTTTTCACAAAGGAAACTTGTGCATAATTCTGTCTTCATGGCTTCCCACTCAGATGGAACATGCCCCATGTATATTCTAAGGTGGTTTTAACATCTGAAGGGCTGGTATGGGGGCTGCTATCTAGAAATGCAACATCTATTACAAGTAGTCCTCAACTTACAGCCATTCGATTAGCCACTGTATGTAAAGTTACAACACCACTGTAAAAAATTAATTATGACCAATCCTCACACTTATGATTGTCGCAGCATCACTGATCAAAATTTGGGTTACTGGCAGCCGGCATGTATAGGTAGTCCTTGACTTACAATAGGTCCTTTAGGGATCATTCAAAGTTACAACAGCACTGAGCAAAATGACTTATGACTGTTTTTCATACTTATGACCGTTGCAGCATCCCCATGATCATGTGATCAAAATTCAGATGCTTGGCAACTGGTTCGTATTTATGACCGTCGCCGTGTCCCAAGGTCATGTGATCACCTTTTGCGAACTTCTGATGAGCAAAGTTGATGGGGAAGCCAGTTTAACTTAGTAACTTATCGACTGCAGTGATTCACTCAACAACTGAAGCAGGAAGTCGTAAAGCAGGGCAAAACTCACTTAACAAATGTCTCACTTAGCAACATAAATTTTGGGCTCAATTGTGGCCATAAGTTGAGGACTACCTCTATTTTAAATAATGCCATCAAGGTTTGAAGAAGAAACAGGACAGTTTATCTATCACTATCTTTACTAAAACTTTCTTCACCACCCTGAACTCTGTGAAATGTTCTCAACCATCCTGTAAGGTAGGAAAGATCAACGTCAATGCAGACAGGTAAAAACCAACTACCTCCCAAATCCAGCCATTTGATTAAAGACTTCGGGCACATTTTTGCTTGCATCAGCCAAAGCCTCCAAACAAGCGGTAGATGCGATACAGATGTGGGCAGACTGGAACTAGAGTTTTATTTACAAAGCGGGATTAAGGTTAAGAACCCGAGTTTACCAAGATCAAAGCAAATTGCCTAGTGTTTGGAAGCCGGCTACGAATCCCAGCTCTAGCCTTCAATAAAAATTAACTTTTTTCTGCAAAGCCTGCCACAAGCTTTGTAGCACTTCAGCATTTTCCTCAAACAGTTTGGGGCAGATTAGAGGGGACAGGCAAAAAAGAGCAGAACCACTGAGACCAAACAGGAATCTTGGCGTTGCCCAATCCTCAAGAAACTTTCTCCAATGCTCAAGAACTACAAAGCATTTCTCAAAAACATGTTTGCTGATGATAATGCACCAGGATTCTCTTACTGCAGGAGACCAAAATTCAGATATTCCCCCCTCCGTGCATAGATTTCAGCTCAGCTTTTTTGGCCTTCAGTGTTTGGGAAACAACAGGCCTTATTTCCCAGAATTCCCTGTCCTCAGAGAAGCCACCATGACAAAGGATTCATACCTTCACTGCATACTCCTTGTTAGTAATGAGATTAACACAGGCCTGGACTTTTGCATGTGCTCCTTCTCCGAGGACCTCTTCTTGGAGCTGGTAAACATCTGGATGTGGCGGCAGAGAGAGAAAGGTAGGGAGAGAAAGAATATTCCAAAATCAGTTTTTCAACAGTATTCAAACAGCACGTCCGCTGATCTGAGGGAAAACCCACAAAAGGCCGAAAAATGCAAAGCTAACTATTCCAGAGTTCACTCACATCGAAGTTCTTCCAGTTTCTAGTTTTGTTTCAACAACTGTAGCTTCACTCAGAGTTTCTAAACAACACCAAACTAATGGGATCAGAGTCAACAAATCCAACCCCCAGCTCCATGCAAGATCATAATGAAACCTCCTCCACCAATTACTGTATTTTTCAGAGTATAAGACATTCTGAAGTATAAGGCGCACCTAACTTTTGGGGAGGAAAACAAGAAAAAAAATCTGACTCTGCCTCCCAGCAATTTGCAGCAAACAGCCAGTTTCAGTTTCAGTACAGCCTGATAAGCACAAGCAGCTGATTGTTGAGCCTCCCGAAGATCAGCTGTTTCAGGCTGCAGGGATTGCCATAGCCTATTGCTGCCTTCGCACACCCCATTTTTGGCCTGTTCCGGGTGGCAGGGATCGGAATGGGCGGAAAACGGGACAGAGGACAAAAATGGAGCACGTGGAGGCTGCAATAGGCAATCCCTGCAACCTGAAACAATTGATGGTCAGGAGCAGAGGTGGGTTCCTACCGGTTTGGACCGGTTCAGGTGAACCGGTAGTGGTGTGATAGCCTGGGTCGCAGAACCAGCAGTGACCCAGGCTGGCCATATCACCGAACCGGTTTCCTGGTCACCGGCATCTTTTTGGGGAGTTCTGAGTGTGCGCAGAACAATTTCCATCAAAGTGCACATGCGCGGACAGCACACACATGAAGCGCATGCACAAGCAAACCGGCAGTAATGCTGGCTAGAGCCCACCCCTGGTCAGGAGGCCGATCCAACCGACAATCAGCTGCTTGTGCTAATCAGGTTGTGCTGAAGCTGAAACTGGCTGTTTGCTGTTTTCTCCAAGGAGGCAAATTGCTGGGAGTCAGAGGCCAAAGGGTGGGGATCGGCGGATGGGCGGGGCTACATTTGATGTATAGGATGCACCCAATTTTTCACCCTCCTTTAAGGGACAAAAAGTGTGCCTTATACTCTAAAAAATATGGTATTCTCCAGTCTCTGTTTAAAGACATCCAGGGAAGTAAATGGTTCTACTCCAAAGTTACTTTAACTATGAGGGGAAATATATTGTGACAATCAGCAGGATGCTTAGCAAATGACTCAACATTGAGGAAGGAGTAAGACAAAGGAGTGTCGCGTACCTTTGCTTGTTTAATGTTTCTTGGTGTACAAGTACTTGTGATCTTAAGAAGTTAACTTGATGGGGATATTGTGTTGTTGTTTGAGAACATTTCCTGAGAATCCCAAAGGTGCTTTTTCAAGAGGCAACTGGACTTTCTGGTTTTTTTCTTTGAAGAAGTTTCGCTTCTCATCCATGAAGCTTCTTCAGCTCACAAGCTTCTTGAATGAGAAGCGAAATGCCTTCAAAGGAAAACCAGAAAGTCCAGTTACCTCTTGAAAAAGCACCTTTAGGACAACCATGAGCTCAATGACTGAGAATCTCCATAGACATTTCCTGAAAATGGCGCCTTTCCATGATGCAACAAGCAAGGAATAATCTGAAGATCGATGCTATCAAAATAGCTGGGTCTCATAATTATAAACTCGCTGTAAAAAGAAAAAAACCCCAAGGCTCAAGTTAATGAATCTGGGCTCCCTGGCCCAACGTTTACGGGAAAAAGAATAAAATGTAAGCATGCAAACATTAATAGAAATATTGTGGGAAGTTTGTAGTCTTTGGCAAGGAATTTTTTATTTTATTTTGTCAAACCAAGTGAAAAGCACAGAGAGAATGGCTCTGTTCACTTTGTTGCATGGAAGTAGGGTAGGTCAGGAGAAGCACGAATTTAAGGTGAATGTGGTGAGAATAGATTGTCATGGGTGTGTACTGAAACACAACCAAGAAAAGGTCAAGGATGAGTAAGTTCCAAATTAACTGGATTGAATACAAAAGGGAGTGACCCGCACATTGACATCACACAGACAACAAATGAGAACTCAATTGCAAACACAAAATACACAAAGAAAGGCTGAAAGAGAGAGAAAAATGGAGGAAATTGTGTTTGGCTGTATTTAGCAGATTATCTTGGGGTATGCTAATTTTTACTTATGTTTCCTTTTTTTAAAATTCCCTGCATTTTAACTTCTTTACTATTTCTTCTTCTTTTGTTTACTTGTTTATCTTGTTTACTCCAAAAGGGAACAGTGTGATGGGTATTTATATAACCAGATATGGAAATCAGAAGCGCTTATCTGGTCTGCAAATCAAGCTGGCTGTCCTTGATGAACGAAGAAGTCCAATGAAAATGAGAGAAGATCCATAAGGATATTCCCAGTTATCTTATTGGAAACAGATTAACAAGTTCTTGTTATTGTTTTTTTTTTTCCAGTTCTTTGGGTTGAATTTTAAATTAACCCAGTTTCTTTTCCGGCTCATAAGCAGATTTCATTATTTTGCCAGTTCCTCCTTTTAGTTTCTTTTTGGATTCTTCACAACATCGCCTCTGTGTTTTAGTTTGTGAACTATTTTGGAAATTAGTATATAAATACTCTTATGAACTTCCTCTTCTATTACAGGAATCAAGACAATACCCTCATGGGTCTTGTGAACCGACATTGAAGCTTAAAATAAAATAATTTTACAAGAAGAGGTTTAGAGCCATCTGACTTTCCCCCCCTTTCCTCGAAACTTTTAACAACATGGACTAGTGCCTTGGCTATGTTTCACCTCACCTTCAAACCTCCCTGAAAAACTGTCTGTAGCTCTGCAGCGTTTTTTCTTCTTGTTTCTTTTCTTGGCATTGGGGATGTCGATGGGCTCACTCGAAGGCATATCTGTCAAGAAATATTGCAGTTTTAAAAGAAAGAAGAAAAGAAGCATTACAATCAAGATTAACATTGGAACCTAGAAGCAATTAACACGCCACAATTACAGGCAAGCCCGATCTTGAAGACAAGCTTACATTTTCCCCATAAACTAGGACATGGGGAGGGGCTTACTTTCTTAGGCTCGCATTTCTCACACAGAAAGGAGAACCATTGTGAGTGCGGCCTTAGCATCATTTGTAAAGGTCTTAATTCAACCGCATGTCCAAAGCTTATAGATGTCAAGTTTCATCAGCATTCACCACTGAGCCAAAGCCAAATCAGATTGGATGGCCATATGATCCAACATGCCAATTCCCAATACCCTGTTTCCCTAAAAATAAGATATCCCCAGATAATAAGCCCAATTGGGCTTTTGAACTCCTGCACAGCCCTCCCTCCCCAAAAAATATTGTAACACAGCAGCGGCAGCCATGAGGTGACCACGCTCACCGCCTCCTGCATCTCAAAAATAATAAGACTTCCCAGAAAATAAGGCCAAGCGCTTATTTCGGGGGACAAAAGAAAATAAGACTTTGTCTTATTTTCGGGGGAACACAGTAGAGGTAGTCCTCGATTTACGACCACAATTGAGCCCCAAGTTTCTGAGAGGCAGTTGTTAAATGAGCTTTGCCCCATTTTACACCCTTTCTTGTCACAGTGAATCACTGCAGGTGTTTTAAGTTAATAATACAGCTCTTAAGTGAATCTGGCTTCCCCATTGACTTTGCTTCACAAAGTCATACGCAAATACATGTGTGCAATGCTCCAATTTCTCCTCAATGGATTACCGAAGACTCACTTTGGAATGCAAAAAAACAGGAAGGAGACCCCAGTTCTTCAGAAGGGGAGGGGGAGAGAAGAGGCATGGATTTGGGGGGGATTTATGCTTGTATTTTGTTCACCACCCAGACTTTGGCTGGCCCTATGAACTTGATAGGGACGCGGTGGCTCAGTGGCTAAGACGCTGAGCTTGTCAATCAGGAATGTTGGCGGGTCGAATCCCTAGCGCCCTGTAACGGAGTGAGCTCCCGTCACTTGTCCCAGCTTCTGCCAACCTAGCAGTTGGAAAGCACTTTAAAAATGCAAGTAGAAAAATAGGGACCACTTTTGGTGGGAAGGGAACAGTGTTCCGTGCGCCTACGGCATTTAGTCATGCCAGCCACATGACCATGGAGACGACTTCGAACAGAGCTGGCTCTTCAGCTTTGAAACCGAATGAGCACTGCCCCCTAGAGTCAGGAATGACTAGCACATATGTGCGAGGGGAAACAATGGGCTGCTTTTATTTTAAAGGCGACTGCTATTATTTTATTTTTCCCAATTAACTTAAGTTTGAGTCTGCATGCCTTATGCATCCCAGCCCTACTGGTTCAGCCCTGCCCAAAAGTCCCAGCTTCTCACATGATCCCCTGGGAAAATTAACTGCCCACTCACTCCTGCTTCACCCTGTCCCTCCCACTGCTTTCTCAAAAAGACAAAAATGGGAGCTCACCGGGCCGAGAGGAACATTCAAAATTGAAGACAGATTCCAGGTGAGTGGACTGAGAGAATTCCAGGTCGAAAGGATTCTGGCCCTGATGAGATGGAAAGAAAAGGGTGATTTAAAAAAAAAAAAATCAGTTGAAATTATGTTAGAAAAGCAGGCAATCTTCCTACAGGATTTCCTTTCTAAAACCAGTTGGATCAGAAGCAGTTGCTGGAAAGAGGGGAGCGTAGCTGCTGTCAGTCCCAGTTATGATTTTTCAAAGCTGTCAAGGATGCTCTCTTGACAATTCTGGCTTACTGAACTTGACACCAAACAGTCGCTTGTTATGAACATCTAATAAAGACCTGCAAGCAAATCCCTGTGTACTTAAAGACACCCTACCCCACTAAAAAAAAAAAAAAAAAAATTCTTCTAGCAAGCGTGCATAGGCCAGGCTGCTCTCATGCATATTTAAATCATTTCTCACGGCAGGAGGGAGAAAGTACTTTCATTTTTCTGTAAATCATTTTGCATATTTTTTTTCTTTATGAACTTAACGTCGCCTAGTGAAGCTTTCTCTAGTGGGACTCTACAAAGGGGGCGAGGTGGGAGAGAGCCTATTCTACGGTGGGACCCTGTTTACAGAGGGCCCAAGCTGGAGGGGCTCAATCGATAAACTAGTTAGCATCAGTTCAGTGCCGAGTGAAGCTTTTTCTATTTTCCCAGGATTTTTAATTGGCTTTCAATAGTATTTTAATCATTTTTTCTATGACTGATGTGTTGCCGATTAGCTTACACAGGGAGTCCTCGACTTACGACCACAATGGAATGCAAAATTTCCATTGCTAAGCACGGCAGTGTTAACCTGAGTTGTATCCCATCTTACGACCACAGCTGTTAAGCAAATCACTGCAATTGTTAAATGAGTCATGAGATCATTATGGGAGTCTAGACTTCCCCCATTTGACTTTGCTTACCGGAAGCTGGCTGGGAAGGTTATAAATGCTGATCACATGACCCCGGGAACAGTGCAGCTGTCATAAATACAGGCCAGATGCCAAGGTGCTTGAATTTTGATCATGTGACCATGATTTAACGACGGCTGCAGCCATAACTCTGAAAAATGGCCGTAAGTCATTTTTTTCAGGGCCACTGTAACTGTCTAATGGTGATTAAGTAAACGGTTGTAAGCCGAGGACTACCCCTTTGGTGTTTTTATTTCACATCTTTCATTTTACAGTACGCACTTTTACTCAGATTATAGTTTTAATGAATTTAATCATAAATGATTGATAAGTGTATGAGTTACCGGGCAGTTTAAAAGCTTGCATTAAGTAAGAAACAATATTATAAAAGGACATTCCTGTGGACTAGTAATAGGTTGGGGATTGGAGCTGAAATATAATTTGTAATTAATTTCGTCATTTAATAAACTTATATGCCGCCCAATCCCGTAGAACAAATATGCTAGTTGTTCTTTATCATGTGGGAACCTAGTCATACAAATTAGGTTCAAACGTATCAAAGAAAGGAAGAAAGAAATATAATGAGAAAGGGCCATTCATGAGCCACAGTGGCGCAGTGGTTACAGTGCAGTGGTGCAGCCTACTTTTGCTGATCACCGGCTGCCAGCAGTTTAAATCCCACCAGACTCAAGGTTAACCCAGCCTTCCGAGGTGGGTAAAATGAGGACCCAGATTGTTGGGGGAAGTAGGCTGACTCTGTAAACTGCTTAGAGAGGGCTGTAAAAGAACTGTGGAGCGGTATATAAGTCTGATTGCTATTGCCAAAAGAAGATCACTATGAAGGCGGCAAAGCTATAAGGCAGGACAAGACAAAGCCTTGCCTAACAAGCTGGAACACCCTCCTGCCAGCTTCCCAGAGCCACCCCAAAATGAATACAGAGGAGAAGGTTTATTTAGACTAGATAAGCTTCAAGGAAATCTCCCAGGACGCTTCCAAGGCCACTACCAAACATCAGGTGGTTCATTTGGGGAACGCAGTTGGCGTTTGTTACACCCAAAATTCAGCCTTTCCCTACTTGGCACTTTTTCAGGTGTGCTGCGATTGTAATCCTTGGAATTCTGACTGAGAATTTAGCTGGAGGACCCCAGAAAGAGGGAAGGGCGCCCCACCTGCACATTCCACAGAGGCAGGTGGTAGTGTCTCTCTCCAGCTTGTTTTATTTACATATTTATATTTTACTTATTAATACATCAAATTTTCTATGGCTGCCCATCATAGAAAAAGTGACTCTGGGTGGCCTAAGAACAATTAACATATAGGAAGCTATTATTAGAATGAAAATAAAAATCTAATGCATAAAAAAGAGTAATAAATATTAACCATGTACAGGTAAACCTCAAGCTACAACCATGATTGAGCCCAACATTTCTGTTGCTAAGTGAGACATTTCTTAAGTGACATTTAAGGACCTTTCTTGCCATAGTTAAGTGAATCACTGTAGTTGTTAAGTGAATCTGGCTTTCCCATTAACTTTCTTTTCTGAAGGTCTCAAAAGGGGATCACATGATCTTGGGACGCGGCAACAGTCATAAATATGAGTCAGTTGCCAAGCATTCAAATTTTTCTCATGTGACCAGCGGATGCTGCAAGGGTCGTAAATGTAAAAAAACAGTCACTTTTAGTGCCATTGTACCTTTAACGGTCACTAAACAAAATGTCGTAAGTCGGAGCCACCTTAAGATCTTACTGGTCCCCTGAGACTCCCCCCCCCCAAGCTGGATGATACAGCCAAATCTTAATACAATACAATAGCAGAGTTGGAAGGGACCTTGGAGGTCTTCTAGTCCAACCCTGTCTAGGCAGGAAACTCTATACCGTTTCAGACAAATGGCTATCCAACATCTTCTTAAAAACTTCCAGTGTTAGGGCATTCACAACTTCTGGAGGCAAGCTGTTCCACTGATTAATTGTTCTAACTGTCAGGAAATTTCTCCTCAGTTCTAAGTTGCTTCTCTCCTTGATTCCACCCATTGCTTCTTGTTCTACCCTCAGGTGCCTTGGAGAATAGTTTGACTCCCACTTCCTTGTGGCAACCCCTGAGTTATTGGAAAATTGCTATCATGTCTCCCCTAGTCCTTTTCTTTTCATTCATACCCAGTTCCTGCAACCGTTTTGAGGAACCTCAGGAATACTAACATTAATTTATTCAACAACAAGACCTCGAGGTCATCTCTAGTGTAGTATTTTCCAACCTTGACTACTTGAAGATGTATGGACTTCAGCTCCCAGAATTCTCCAGGCAGTAGTATGGCTGGGGAATTCTGGGAGCTCACGTCCACAGATCTTCAAGTTCAAGTTTGAAAAACGTTGTCCATAACTGCTTAAACACCCTAGTATCATTTTCGAGGGCAATAAGGAAAAATCAGTCTTACTTACTTACATTTTTACACAGAAGGATTTTTATTTCATATAGCTAACCCTTGATCAACATTTACAACAGGAAAAAGAGATAGTGATTATTATTAAGTTTGTGAGAAAGTAATAAACTATAAAAATGTGACTGTGCAAGAAACCCCAAAACTTTCAGAGGGTAGTGTTTTATTGAATTACATAGCTAGTGCATGGAATTTGACAACTAGACAATTTAAAGTGATTCTCCAGGCCCTTATTGTAACTAACAATATTGCAATATTGGGAAGATAAATGTATGAATAAATTCAGTCATTTAATGGATTGAAGAGCTGATGACACTTGCAATGAGTAGATTGCTTACAGATGTAGATTTTGTACAGATAAATATGAGGAAATATGGGACTCATTTATAAGCACGATAGTCATATAGTGCATTAAAAAAACAGTCTTGAATGTATTAGGTAATTGTATATAAAACTGTAACTATTCCAAGAACATATTTTTCTCTGTATCTTATTTTTGTTGTATTTTTTCAACGTAGTTTTTAAGCATTTGTGTATTTTTGACAATGTATATATTTTGGTGTTTTGTTCTTTTTGCTTGTCATTATTTTAAAAGCAAAAAATAAATGTACAGGTATTTCTCGACTTACGACAATTGAGCCCAACGTTTATGTTGTTAAGTGAGACATTTGTTAAGTGGATTTTGCCCCAAGTTAAGATCATTCTTGCTACAGTTGTTAAGTGAATCACTGCGGTTGTTAAATTAGTAATACAATTGTTAAATGAATCTGGCTTCCCCATTGACTTTACTTGTCAGGTCACAAAAAATGACCCCAGGACGCTGCACCCACCATAAATATGAACCAGTTGCAAGCATCTAAATTTTGATGATCTGGCCAACAGTCTGCAACAGTCATAAGTGTAACAAATGGCCGTAAGTCACTTTTTTCAGCATTGTTCCAACTTTGAATGGTCACAAAACATGCAGTTGTAAATCAAGGATTACGTGTATTAAAAAAAGAATTGTACTCGTCATATACAAACATCTTTTTAATTTTGTCAATAAAAGGGACTCTTTGAGTGCTTGAAACAATTATGTAAATCACCCAATCTTCTCTTCATTACAGCTTCTAATACAGGTAAGAGTTAATGAGCTGATAGGAGAAATAGCCAAGTTTTAAGAGCTTTCGTATATTGTTGCCCAACGTCCAAAAAAACTGCAAAAGGACACAACTAAGCTTATCCCAGTCTGATTTCACTACTGATTGAAAAAAATCTATATAAAAAGTTGTGGAAGTGCGTAAGAACAAGTATGGCACTGCCAGTTCAGTAAGATTTCCTCCCAATAAACAAACATATTAACTCACAACCTACACACAAACATTCTTACAAAATCTGCTGAGGTTGAGGCAGAACTGCGCAGAAAAATAAACAAATAAAAACTCTGAACTTCACTAATAGGCTTGTTGATGAGGACACCAGCCCAGGCTTAGTAGTATCAGATAGTCAGACGTACGTGGGAATTATTGCTTCATTATCTAGAAATTTCATATTGCTTTCACAGCACAACACACACGAGATTTGCATGAGCCATCACTAAGCCAGGAAAAAAGCTGACCAAAACAGTCCACAAATCCCATAATGCTTTGCTTGGGAGATTAAAATAATTATTACAGAAGATTAAAATAAAAACCAAGACATGTCTACCAGGAAGGGAATTGTTCAAAGCCTGGGTGTAAAATATAAAATATATTTTAAAATATAAAATTAGGGGAAAAAACTCCTGCCAATGGGAGAAACAAGCAGCAAGATGACTAAGGGAACAATGTTTGGGCCAGGGGGTGTGATAGGAAGTACATTGTGTTTTTTTTGGGTAATCCACGTGCAAAATTGCATGTCACAATTGCAGTCCTGGCTTGATCGCTTCTTACGGCTTTTTAATCCAGTCTGCACAACTGTTCTAAAGCATCCAACCTTAGCAACTTTAAGACCTTTGGACTTCAAGTCCCAGCATTCCCCAGCCAGCATGGGGAATTAAGACCTGTGGACTTGAAATGCTGGACTGGCTGGCTGGGGAATTCTGGGACTTGAAGTCCACAGGTCTTAAAGTTGCTAAGGTTGGTCACCTTGCTTAAAATGTTGATACCTTCAGCCATCAAACTGCAGTTGTGAGGCCTCCTGGTGCAGCCTCAAGGCACCACTTGGGACACTTTAAAAAAATATTGTTATTTTTTAACAAAAGGCCCAGCAAGGTTTCTCCTATTTTGAGACTAGCTGCTCTCTGGGGGTCCCACGAGTCCAGAAAATATTCCTTTCCTGACATCCACTTTCTTTCTCCTGTAGGAAAAGCTAGGCCCAACATTACAGAAGGCAAAGGGTGCTTTACATAACACACTGGCTCCACCCATCCACCCACCCCCTTTCCAGGGCCTCGCTGGCATCCAAGCCACAAGGTACAACAGGAAGTTACATCAACACAAGCAGCTTTAAAAAAAAAAGAAAGTGTGGACACCACAGGGAGGCAAACAGCAGCATCAGGACACACAAAAACCTAAGCACATCCATTCAGGTCCTCCCAGCCCCCCACCCCGTCTTCTCTTTCCAGCTGCTCTCCACCACACCGCACTCACAAACCAAGAACTTTACAACCACACCAGCCGCCGTTTGGTTCCACGCCAGGAAGCTGTGCTATTTAAACAAAAACAGAAAACGACTGCACCCGGCAGGAATTTTGCAGCAAAATTCCCCCACCCCTGAAAACACACAGACGCACAAAATCCACCACAACCAATGGCTCCAAAGTATCTACCTGGCTCTTTAAAAATAAAAATCAACACAGGAGTGCTAAATTAAGATTAGGCAGTAAAAAACAGGTTGGCAATACCCACAAGGCAACTGGAGCAATTATAAACCTGATGGAAAAACACCAGCAAGAAATTCAAGTTAATGCCCAAAATGTTCAGTGCAGCCAACCCAAACCAAATTCAGTGATCACATTCAGAAACCAGAGTGAAGGGAATGGGTATTACATAACACACATTTAATTTGCAAAAAGGACATCAGGAGAGCAAGCCCAATTTAGCAAAGGCTTTGGAGAAATTGGAGGAAAAATGCAAACTGCGTGTTCATAAATACCCCAAATCTGCAAAGGGAGGGGGGGTGACTCAGATTTGGTTCTTCCACAATCAAGATTTATTTTCTGCCTGTTTTTCTTTTCTTTTTGTGGAGTAACTGGGGATCTGAAAATAAATGTTCGTCGTACTTTTCCCCCTAGGAATGCCAGACATGGTAGCTAATTCTGCAACTCCTGCCTTTCTATTCTCTTGTTAGGTAGGCTAAAATTGATTGGAAGGCTAAAAATACTGCAAAGGGTTTGAACCTGGATCTCCTTAATCCTGAAATGACATATTAACACAGCATTATTTCCTTTAACAGGAGTATTAGTGTCTTACATCATCCATTTGCTGAAAGGCCATAGACCAAAAGGGGGAAATGTATTTGAATTTAATTCTGGTGTGTCTTTACTTTCTCAGATACCTCTAGCTAGTGCTTCGGATTTTGACTAGGAGCAAGGATTGTAAATTCTCATTCAACCATATTTCCAAGACATCAGCCTTACTTAAGCCGTAGGTTCTCATGGTTTATACTGGCTGAATAAGCCACAGCAGCTGAGTTTTATTAGTAAGCCAGGGCCCAACAAACTTACTTCATTTAGTGCAGAAGGGAACTTGTTCTGACCTTTTCAAATCTCTCCGTAGATTATCTCATAAAGATTTGGAGTATCCACAAAACCAGCACTAGCAGTTATACTGCAAAAATCATTTGGAAAATCTGGGATGAAGGTGACTTATCCTATTGTCATATATTTACCACATAGAACTAAATATCTCTATATCCTCCATCGAGTTATAGTAGTAAACCAGTATACTGTATATATTGCATAATATATACAGTAAACCAGGATGGTCCCTACAATAACATTATTTGGACTCTAGGGAAGATTGGTGCAATTTTCAAAGGCTGCTCCCCATGCTTGATTCTTGACAGTCATCGTTTGTTCAGAAGTGCCCCATCAGGACTAGCAACTTGACTTTGAAATCACACACACACACACACACACACACAAAATCAGGTGGGAGCTATTTTAACCTTTGTGCCACCTTGCAAACAAATGTCCCAAAAAATAGAATAGAACTTTTTTATTGACCAAGTGTGACTGAACACACGGGATTTATGCATAAGCTCTCACTGTACATACAAGCAACAAGTGATAAATCATGATCATAATCATAAAATGCAATCATCATAAATCGTAAGATACAGCACTCAGTGATACGAAGAGAAAAAGCATTCCAAGTGCAATTATGCACTTTCTGAGTTCAGCCTGTGCGATGAAGACAAGCAATTGCCCAGCTTTCAAGGAGGACAAAACCAACTTAAGCCACAGAAGCTTCTATTAAAAAGTAGAGACCGGCCCAACCACCCCTACCTCAGTGCCCAACAGGGCCAGCCCTCACAGGACTGGCAACAACCCATAATTTAGGAGCAGCCAGCAAAAGATGAACATGGACTGATGGGAAAGAGGAGAAATCCTCATAGGCTGAACCCCGTGCTTTTAGCAGAGTGCTGACTGGCATCCCTGCGGGGTAGAACTCATAAGCAGGACCGGTTTTTGAACTGGCTGGGAGACTCTCTCGGGCTCAGTTACTCCACCTGCACAATGGGAACAAGGCAGCTAGTTGGAAGAGCCAGGCGGGCGAGCCCACAATTGCACTCTTGCAATCTCTATTCTTCCAAAAGGCCACAAACCATGCACATGACCACCTATAAATCACCTTGAATTTCTACCTGACAGTATAGGAGCACAGAATAAATGAATAAATGCTGATTGTTTTCACACAGGTTTTCCATCACTTTATTGACTTATTTTGCCAGATGTTCCTCTCTTTCGTATCCCTCAAGGTGGGACCTTCAATCTGCATCCTTCAAACCCTATTGGTGGTTGTTTCCCCCCCCCCCAGCTACCCACAAAGCTTTGGTTTATCCCCAAATCTTCAGGCATGTTCGGACATGTCAGCAATAGCTTTCTTTACATCACTCAAAAGAACTAGAAGCTTATCTTTACATTTTTTGGGGGGGGGGGGGGGACACACAGAGAATTCCAATCCAGAGTTACTCCAACAAGGGGGGGGAAAGAGGCAAGGGATTTTTTGTAAAACGAATAAGAGAAGTTTGAACAATTGCAAACTATCATTATTGGGTTTTTTTTAAAAAAAACAACAGGTGAGTCTGCTGTCATTACAAACATGCCTCTTGGGTCTCTCTGCAAAATCAGAGGTTGCAATAGCCACTTTAGGGCTAGAACTGCAGATCACAACCCAGGATCACACTTATGTCAAGCTACTTCAAAAGCAAGACAAGACAAAACAAGGATATATCCTCTTTAAAATCCAAGCCAGGTTTTTTTCTTGTGGAGTCCAGAAAAGGCACACTGAAACCCGTTGCTATGTAAAAGGATTTGTAGCTAAAATTATAATCTCAACATGCATCATGTTGGGAGAACATATTGAACACAGTAGCTGTGGTCAACACAACAAACTAAATCACAATTAACTACACTGTACTAATTACATTAAATTCACATTAATTAACCCTCACATCAGGGTTTACAAAACTTATGTGTTAGTAATTGCTAAAAAGCAAACCACACTATATCTTAGTTGAATGTGTGAATCCAATCTGGGAGAGCAATATCCTAAACATGCATTTTTCTTCTTCTATTTAACACATACACAAGCCTTTATTTTGCTTTAAAATCTTCCAATTTGCTTTCTCAACACTGTTGTTCCTTAACTTTCTCTATTCCTGCCCTTCCCCCACAAGCTTATTTCTTATCCAAATAAAATATTAACTACTTGGAAGTCAGGACTCACTGGGTTTATCAAGCAGCAGCTTTTGATACAGCAATTTGAGCTTCGGTTTGGAAACCATGATTAGCAGCACAGAATTGGTCTCATACGTGGTTAAACAAACTAGAAATTAGTCTAATGTAAACAATGCCATTCTAAACTGAAACACTCATTGATATTTGCCAAATCTAGGAAGGAAGGAAATTATGATCATCAAGGTCTAAGATGGAGTTGGAAGATTGCAAATTGGGACAGACTAGGGTTTCTGAACATTAGCAGCTTGAAAATGTGTGGACTTCAACTCGCAGAATTCTACTGCAAGCATGGGAATTGATGTTCACATGTATTCAAGCTGCCAACATTGAGAAATAGACACTGCTATGGAAATAATATACTGTACCACTTTTGGCACCAGATATTTGCAAAGTATTGGCAAGAACAAGAATAGGTAAGGAGGTAAATGGTGGTGCAGTAGGGACTTAACAGTTCATATTTTACAACAAACACATAAACACAAACTACAGGTAGTTTTTGACTTACAACAGTTGTTTAGTGATTTTTCAAAGTTGCAACAACACTGAAAAAAGTGATTTATGGCCCTTTTTCAGATTTGCAGCATCCCTATGGCCATGTGGTCAAAATTAAGATGCTTGGCAATTGGTCCCTATTTACGAAGGTTGCATTGTTCTAGGGTCATGTGAACAACTTTTGTGACCTTCTGACAAGCAAAGTCAATGAGGAAGCCAGATTCACTCAACAACTGTGTTACCAACTCTGCAATGCTAACTATAGCCAGAAAGGTCGTAAAATGGGGCAAAATTCACTTAACAAATGTCTCATGTAGCAACATAAATGTTGGGCTCCATTGTGGTCATAAGTTGAGGACTACCTGTATTTGGGGATCCTGACCATTTCTTCCCCAGGAATTTAAGCGCTATATTCCAAAATTCAGTACTACTTCAAATGTAAAGTGACAGAAACCAACTCCTTTGTACAAAACTAAGAAGTCTTGAGTACCAACAACATTGAATACTGGGAAGGAATTGAATATATTTTATAAAAAAACTACAAAAGTCTCAACGGAAACAGAGCCTATTCAGCAGTCACAAAATATGCTACAACAGGACGGAGAAAGGAACATCAAGAAATTTGGAAAAACCGGATCACTTGCAAAATTTTGTGCCAAAGACTGCAGAAACACCTGTTAACTTCTACCTGTTGTAAATACTTTAGGAAATATTGTGTATTCCCAAGGGACAGCTACCTCACTTCTCAGAGATTAACTCTTTGGTATGACTCAGGAAGCTTGCAAGCATGACCAACAAAAGTTTAGTTTCTTGCCCATTTCCTCTTTTTACTGACAACAGCCAGACATTCCCCTTGCAATTCAGAACCCACTGCCGTTTGCTAGACAGAAAGCTAAACCCCACAGGCTCACTTTTTTTACAACCGAAAGCAAAGTAGCAAAGATTTAAAACATGAAGAAAATGATTTAATATCACTTTTTAAAATGAAATAGTCACACCATACCTTATAAGAACGATGGAAGCCTTTAAGTTCAGTTTTCTTCTGCACCATCTTGAGATCTTAAAAATGCAGGAATATTCCAAATAAGAGAATGGGAGAAAAATAGTAAAAGAAACAAGGAAGGGAGGAGAGAGAGAAAAATTTGGATGAAGCTAGTCCGGATTGGTTGAAAAAGACCCTGGAAGAGAGAGAAGGAGGGAGGGGGGGGGAAACAGACAAATTGTCAGGATTCAGAAAACAATTTTTGGCTGGATTAAACAGCTGGTCAAAAGAATGTTCAGGCCAACCAAAACATGACAATGAAACATGTAAAGTCTATAAACACAGAGAGGACAAAGAGCTAGAAAGAGACCCAGAAAAAGGCACCCCTCCTTTCAAGAAAGTGAATTCTGCCCTCCCCCCCTCTCCAACACACCCACCTACCCACAGTCACAATCCTGCTCTTTCTCAGGGGTGAGAATTACAATGGAAGCTACACAGATGTTTCCCAATAGGAAGCATCAATTTAAAAGATTTTTTTCTTAAAATGATCCTTGCATCTTTTTAGGGGGGGGGGCACGTACTGAAAAATGATTCTTCAAAACGTTAACAACATGTTTTCTCTGATCCGTTGGACTCAGGGACCTAGATGGAAGGGGGTGTGAGTAGACTGCAGCAGGTCTGTATTCCTTTGTGTAGCAATGCACCCAATGGGAGAGCTTTTTTTTTTTTTGGTTCCTTTAGCAGATCTGCAGCGTTATTCGAGCAAATTTAGACGTCAGGGGCTGGGAGAGGGGGGGCATCCTAAAAGAAGGGGGGGTGTGCAACATACACACCTCTTTTTTTTCTTATTTACAACAGGATTGACGGAAAATGCATTCACCCATTTTGCAAAATAATTACTTAAAAAAACACGTACACAACCCAAAGGCTATATAGGACCACATACGGACACATATGTAGCATATTCTGGAAAGGGAAAAATCCGGAATATTTTTTGGGGGGGCGGGGGGCGGGGGGATAGTCGCAAGTCTAGAAAAACCAAGTCAATTGCTCCAACACCCCCCCCCCTTTATATCAGCAATAGGTCGATCTCTTAGCGGTAGACTCATATTATTTCCAAAGGGATTGGGCTTTTTTTTTAATACTGCATTTTCTTTTAAATCCAAGTACTCCTCCCCCTTACTCCGCCGCGCATATATCCTAGATGGAAGGGGGCGTGATCACTCTCATTTTCTATTATATACTTAAGGGAGGGGGGGATTACCCGGCATGATATCGAGAGCTAAAAGGGGGGGGGCGCTTAAGAAAGCCCCCAAATCTCAAGAAAACCGATTGCTATCTATAAATTCCGTCCAAGAAGATGGAATAGGAGATAGAAAGGGTCCGTTGCAAAGACCTTCATTATTCCGCCAGGAAATGATAGGGGGGGTTGTTTTAGATAATAAGGCTAAATAATCGAAGGGGGTGGCACTAAGCTGTTTCTCCCACCCCCACCAGCCCGGCTCCGTTCCACACTGCAAGCCCGCTTGCAAAAAAGAAAAAAGAAAAGACTGCAAACGCACCAAGGGAATCTTTTATTTCTTTTGCAACGCTATGAAATTTGCAACCGCATAAAAGGGGGGGGGAGAAGAGTTGCGAGAGCGGTAGGTCGAGTTTTGTTTTTGGAGTGTGTGTTGGGGGGGGAGATACCGATTCTCGCCCTCCCCCGCTTCCCGGTGCAAGACTGTTTTAGGAACGCAGCTTTTATTTATTTTTTAAAAGGAAAGCCGCGCAGTTGCTTTTTTTTTTTTTGCAAAAAAAAAAAAACACCCAGGGCAGCGTTGCAAGAATGAGATGCAGAATTTTTGCCCTCTCTCTCTCTTTCTCTCGGCCCCCTTCGCGACCCCCCCCCCCAACCCACATTCCGGCTTTGCTTACCGAGCTCGGGCCCCGCAGCGCTGGCGCCACTGCTGATGGAAAGGCACCCAGCCCTCTGGCGGCTCGAAGACACGGGAAGGGAGGTTCCGCGGCGGGGGCGCCTGGAGCTCGGCTTATATATAGGCAAGCGGCGGGGCGGGCCGGGCGGCCGCTTGCATCAGCTGAGCCGCTTGCCTATTCAGCCAAGCCAGGCGGAGCCGACCGCGGAACCCGTGCAACGCCTCCGCTTCTCCTCCTCCTCCTCCTCTGGGAGGAAAGCCAGCCGGAGACAAAGGACTTCCGAGCATATGCAGAGTGGCTTCGCCCCAACCCTGCGCATCTCCCCCGGCGCAGGGAAAAAGGAGCCGCGTCAATTAAAGTCAATTTAACTTTCAAGCAGGCGCAGAGCATTTCTGCCATCGCCTGATTTTCCTGATCAGCCAAATAAGGGAGGGGGGGGAGCGTATAGTAGCTCTCGAGCATGTGCAGAGTGCTTCTGTCCTCGTCATATCCAACGCCTTTTTCTGCAGAAGGGAGAGGATGGGGAAGGGGGGGGGGAACGATAAAGAGGAACTGTTATAGAATAGAATGAGCTGGAAGGGACCTTGGAGGTCTTCTAGTCCAACCCACTGCTCAAGCAGGAGAACACGTGTGTGTGTGTGTGTGTGTGTGTGTGTGTGTGTGTGTAGTATTTGTGCTGATAAATAAATAAAGATAAATAAATATTTATTTATCAGCACAAATACAACACAAATGTAACAAAGGCAACAGTAAAAATATTGGGTTTCTGTCTGGATGGTCTTTTGTGACCAGCCGATAGACAGAGAATGGAAGCAGTAAGCTTCCTCCCATATTTGGGCATACCAGGGGTTGTGACACTAAATACATATAAGGCCTCCCCGATAATAAGCATAATTGGGCTTTTGAGGGCATGAGCTAAAATCACCCACCCCACCCCGAAAATAAGCCCTCCCCCAAAATATTGCAACACAGCAATAGCCATGAGGTGACCACGCTTCCCGCCTCCTGCACCTTAAAAATAATAAGATCTCCCCCAAAATAAGCCCAAGCGCTTATTGGGGAGGGGGGTGTCAAAAGAAAATTAGATCCTGTCTAATTTTTGGGGAAACACAGTATATATCTAAAATGGTATATACACGTCAGTGGTGTGTTGCCAATTTTTTTACTAGCGGTTCACCGGATTAGGGAGCAACCCACCTCTGATATACTTTATTTTATTTTATTTTATTTATTAGACTTATATACCGCTTCATAGGGCTTTCAGCCCTCTCTAAGCGGTTTACAGATTTTTAGCAAATTGAGTCAGCAAATTGCCCCCACAGTCTGGGTCCTCATTTCACCCACCTCGGAAGGATGGAAGGCTGAGTCAACCTTGAGCCGCTGAACTGCAGATAACAGTCAACTGAAGTGGCCTGCAGTACTGCACCCTAACCACTGCACCACCTCAGTTCTCCTGCTTGAGCAGGGGGCTGGACTAGAAGACCTCCAAGGTCCCTTCCAGCTCATTCTATTCTATTCTATATATACCATTTTAGATAAGTGGCTGTCTTGTACACACTTACACAATAGCAATTAGTCTTATATACCGCTTCACGAGTGCTTTTACAGACCTTCTAACTAAGCTATGGTTTGTTTGCCAAAATAAACACGCTCCCTTCCTGACAAGCTTTTGGGGTGTCTGTGTAGCATCTCTGCCGCCTTCACACAACACGTCAAGAATTGCAAATTGGGAATTTGAGCCAAGGGGCAAAGCAGGGTCCCATTGAGCACGGATTGGCCTTTTGCCAAGAAAACGAAGGTCCATTACAGTCTATTGTTTTATCTGAAAAGGGGCTGCTGATTTCTCCACCCCACCCCACCCAGATTAATTTTATTATTTGAAGCGGAACGGATGCCTTTACACGCATCGAGGATAAACCAAGGACGGCGAGACTTTTCCTAATATCCGTTTTTTTTTTCTACAAGGTCCAGCGCGAGCTTCTATGTTCCAAAGGAGGGGTCTCTAACCTGGGCCTCTTTAAGCCTGGCGGACTTCAACTCCCAGAATTCCCCAGCCAGCAAGCTGGGAGTTGAAGTCCGCCTGGGAGTTGAAGTCCGCCAGGCTTAAAGAGGCCCAGGTTGGAGACTCCTGTTCCAGAGGATCCCAAGACTGATTTTGGAGAACAGTCAAAAGAATCCAGTCCTTTCTGAGGGCGCTTTCGCAAGAAATGCTGGATGTGTTCCACGCAGTGGGGTGGTGGTTGTTTTTTTACTCAAACCCCAGTTTCTGAATTGATACGTAACCCTGAAGGAAGTGTAAAAAGGGCTGAGGCTGGGGGCTCCCCTGCGGGTTCAGCTCTCCATGCAAAGTAGCTTCCCCTCAGTAAACACACACACACACACACACACACACACACACACACACACACACACACAAAGATACAGGCCTTGTGTGCAGGCGGGCACGTAAAACCGACTTTTCCTTAACAATTAGTGAGCTGGTCCCTCTCGCTGCCTTCAGGGCTGGGAAGACCACGCATTTCCTCCTCCCTCCAGGCTTAACCTTTGGAGGGCCGGTTTTGCGCTGTGAAAATCTCACCCGTGTACACACACACACACACACACACATCTTTGTATTAATTCCAGCTGTGGAGAGCCTCTTTCTTCCCCCACCCCACCCCCTCAAGGCTCCTCGGGATCCCCCTTCCCTTTGCACAAGAATCTACCCTCACACTCGTTCTGCAGAGAGGGTGCGTGCCCGCAGGCGAGTCCCCCTTCCCTTTGCACAAGAATCTACCCTCACACTCGTTCTGCAGAGAGGGTGCGTGCCCGCAGGCGAGTCCCCCTTCCCTTTGCACAAGAATCTACCCTCACACTCGTTCTGCAGAGAGGGTGCGTGCCCGCAGGCGAGTACATGCACGAATTCACGTCTGCAAAAGAAAAAACCAGCGTCTCGTTTCCCATGGTGGGTAATTAAATGCAATCTAAGGTTAATAGAGTTGGAAGGGACCTTGTGGGTCATCTAGTCCAACCCCCCTCGCCCCCCACCACGAGCAGAAGACTCTGCCACACCATTTCTGACAGCTCAAATTAAAAAGATGACACGCTTTATTTAATAACAACAGGCCGGGGACCTTTTTTTCCTCACTTTACCACAATTTTGACCTGCTTTTTTTTTTTTTTTTAAAGATTTCAGGATAAAACCTTTTCTATGCTACGAAGATTTCTCTCTGAGGGGACTCACAAATTCAGAAAAACAATGGTCTCATAAGCAGGAGTTTTAACGAAGCCCTCCCCCCCCCCGAAAAGCATGGGGAATAAAATGCTTATTTCCTGCCATAAATACAAATAATCCTTGACTTATCACCACAACTGAGCCAGAAATTTCTCTTGCTGAGTTAGATGTTTGTTACTTGAGTTTTGCCCCATTTTACAAACGTTCTTGCAACAGTTGTTAAGTAAATCACTGTTATTGTTCGTTTAGTCACATGTTTTTTTTCTTGTGTGTGTGTAAAGTTTTTTAATTTTTTGTTGAGTCACAGGGTTGTTTAAGTGATTGTACTTCTCCATTGACTTTACCTGTCAGTAGGTTGCAAAAGGGAATCACATGACCCCGGAATATTGCAACTGTCATAAATATGAGTCAGTGGCCAAACATCTGGATTTTGATCATGTGACCATGGAGATGCTGCAACAGGGTGAAAAATGGCCATGTCACTTTTTTTCAGTGCCATTGTAACTTCAAACAGTCACTAAATGAATTGTTGTAAGTCAAGGACAACCTGTGTAAAGGCATACAGGTAGTCCTTACTTACGACTACAGCTGAGCCCAACATTTCTGTTGCTTAAGTGAGACATTTAAGTGAGTTTTGCCCTATTTTACGACCTTTCTTGCCACAGTTGTTAAGTGAATCACTGCAGTTGTTAATATAGCAGGGACGTGCAATCAGGGGAGGCAGGGGAGGCAGAGCCTCACCACTGTCGTCATGAAAAGAAAAAAAAATGTAAAAGGAAAAAGGCAAGAGCTGAGCTCAGGCTGAGCTAGTTGCTGCCAGAATCACCATGGATGACTCTGCTTAACTGTTTAAAAAAGCCTCTAAAAAAGTGCCCTCTACAGGAGGCAGCAGGAGAACGATGTGCCTCATCTAGTCTGGTGTTTTATGATCACTTGAGCAGAGTTAAGCAAGGGTTAAAAGCCGAAAAATTCCTGACGTACATGAAGCACGTCGTTCTCCTGCCTCCTCCTGTAGAGGGTGCTTTTTAAGAGGCTTTTTTAAACAGTTAAGCACTAAGCAGAGTCATCCATGGTGTTTGAGAGAGGGGGGGAGGGAGGGAGAGAGGGAGGAAGGAGGAGATGGGAGAAGAAAAAGAAAAAGAAAGAAGGAAACTTATTTAGCAAAGGAGAAAAACAAATGCTGTTGCTTTAAATCGGAACTGAGCATGCCTGGCTGTGGAATTCTGGGAGTTGAAGTCCACAAGTCTAAAAAAATTGCTGCCTCACCAGCCATAAACCTCACCGCACGTCACTGTAATAAAGTAACGGTTGTTAAGGGAATCTGGCTTCCTTATTGAACTTTGCTTGTCAGGTTGAAAAAGGTAAACACATGAACCCGGGACACAGCAACCGTCACAAGATGGTTGCCAAGAATCTGAATTTTGACCATGAGACCATGGGAATGCTGCAAGGGTCATCAGTGTGAAAAACGGCCATAAGTCACTTTTTTTAATTGTAATTTTGAATGGTCACTAAATAACTGTTGTAAGTCAAGGACTACCTGAATTGCATCTGAATGTGGATGTTCCACTTCCCAGGCTAGTTAACAGCTGATTGACAAAATAACTGTACAGCTACATACACTATATTGCCAAAAGTATTTGCTCACCCATCCAAATAATCAGAATCGGCTGTTCCAATCACTTCCATGGCCACAGGGGTATAAAATCAAGTACCTAGGCATGCAGGCTGTTTTTACAAACATTGTGTGAAAGAATGGGTCGCTCTCAGGAGCTCAGTGAACTCCAGCGTGGAACTGTGATAGGATGCCACCTGTGCAACAAATCCAGTCGTGAAATTTCTTTGCTCCTAAATATTCCCCAGTCAACTGTCAGCTGTATTATAAGAACGTGGAAGTGTTTGGGAACGACAGCACCTCAGCCACGAAGTGGTAGGCCACGTAAACGCCTCCAACATCAGTGTGTGACCTCACAAATGCGCTTCTGGGAGAATGGTCAAGAATTCCCATAAACAAACTCCTGAACCTTGTGGACAGCCTTCCCAGAAGAGTTGAAGCTGTTATAGCTGCAAAGGGTGGACCGACATCATATTGAACCCTATGAATTAGGAATGGGAGGTTACTTACAGTAAGTTCATGTGCGAGTAAAGGCAGGTGAGCGAATACTTTTGGCAATATAGTGTATGTGTAAGTATAATGTCCACAAATGTGTATAATTTTATTTGGCCATGCTCACCACAAACTAGCTTTCTTGTAATTAAGATTGTTTTGTTTACCCAGCCTGTAGTTTATAGGTCAATGCAGTACTGGTGACCAAATCCTTAACTAACTTAATGGAGAACTGTATCGTCTTTTTTCACACAATACAGGTTGTCCTCGACTTAAAACAGTTCATTTAGTGACCATTCAAAGATACAACGGCACTGAAAAGAATTGCATATGACCATTTTTCACAGTTACGACCTTTCCCGCACCCCCATGATCATGTGATTAACATTCAGATGCTTGGCAACTGGTTCATGTTTATGACCATTGTTGTGTCCCAAGATCACGTGGTTCCCTTTTGCGACCTCCTGACAAGCAAAGTCAATGGGGAAGCCAGATTCACTTAACCACCATGTTACTAAGTTAACAACTGCAATGATTCACCTAACAACTGTGACAAGAAAGGTCGTAAAATGGGGCAGGTTGTATGACCGCAATTAGGACCAGAATTTCTGTTACAAAAAAAGACGATTGTTAAGTGACTTTCCCCCAAATTTGCGTTGCTTTTGGTTCCCAGCATACTGGCTGGGGAATTCTGGGAGCTTACTACAATCAAAGTTGTTGAAGTTGTAAATACTGATTGAACTAAGTCAAGGAAACTTCTGCAAGGATTCAGAAGTATTAAATCTGAAATCTTATCTTCCTGCTTTACATTATTGTCTGCCCCTAATACCAGAAACTGAGATCTAATTCAGAAAATGCCAGAGTAAAATACAGATTATTAAAGGAACCTTACTCTACACCTGCATGGGCAATCTATATCAAAATTCACTGGGCTGATTATTTTTTTTAAATGTCATGAAAAGAAGCAAATATGCTCTAGGTGTCCATCTCTGACATCTAGCCTTTTTCAAAATTACCTGCGGTAATTTGGACAAATCAAATCCATGAACCACCATTAGATGTCAGCAAATAGTCTTCAGTTACTGACTTCGCTGCCATCTAATGGTATGATCAGAGTTTGCAATCCAGATTTGGTATAGTAATGGCAATCCTAATACAAGGCAAGAATGTAGGTAGTCCTTGACTTACAACCATTTGTTGAGTGACCGTTTGAAGTTACAACGTCCCTGAAAAAAAGTGACTTACGATGGATCCTTGCACTTACAACCATCAGAACATTCCATGGCCATGAAATAAAAATGTAGACACTTGACAACTGGCATTATTTACGATGGTTGCAGCATCCTGAGGTCATGCGAGCGCCATCTGTGAGCTTCCAGTGCTTCTGACAAGCAACGTCAATGGGGGAAGCTGGGTTTGCTTTAACAATTGTGTGATTCAACTGCAGTGATTTGCTTAACAACTGTGGCAAGAAAGGTTGTAAAATAGGGGAAAACTCACTCAACAAGTGTTCTCAACAACAGAAATTTGGGGCTCAACAGTCCTCGTAATTCGAGGGCTAACTAGTAATAATTCAAAACAAGAATTCCCCAAACTTAGAAAAAGTATGAAACTTTCTCTTGAGGAAAGGAAAGCTAAACATTTATAGCAAAAATGAAAAAAGTGGATTGAATCAGTGGTGGGATTCAAATATTTTTACTACTGGTTCTATGGGCATGGCATGGCTTGGTGGGCGTGACTTGGTGGGTGTGGCAGGGCAAGGATACTGCAAAATTCCCATTCCCTCCCCACTCCTGGGGGAAGGATACTGTAAAATCCCCATTTCTTCCCTCCCCACCCCACTAACCTGCTTTCCAGCTCCGTTCTCCTGTGCAGGGCAACAGAAGAAGACCCAGCCAATCAGCTGCGACTCAGGAGGCAGAGAATATATGGGGCAGGGCCAGCCAGAAGTGGTATTTGCCGGTTCTCCGAACTACTCAAAATTTCTGCTATCGGTTCACCAGAAACGGTCAGAACTGTCTGAATACCACCTCTGGATTGACAGTTTTCTTTTTCACATTTAATGGGAATCTACAGTAATTTGAGCTCTTTAATCATCTTAGTTGCTCTTCTTTGCACTTTTTCCCAAGTCTCAACATTGTTTTTTTTAATGTGGTGACTCACCAAGGGTTACTGGTGTGTGTATGTGTGCATGCGCGTTTGTGTGTATGTGTACCTCCAAGTCTATACTTCTATTGCACAAACATCTGGGAAATGTTTATTTACTCATTTAAATAAATACATGCGCGGACAGGAAGCCCTGAACGTCAGCGGCTAAGGACACCCCTGTATCTCCCTTCTTACAAGTTCTGCTTTCGGTTGCAAGTTGTGTTTTCTGTTTTGCACAAGAGGCTTCAGCCCCCTCCCCGCCCCATCTTGCCTTTCCTTTCCTCCCGGGGAAATCAGGGACGGTTTGTTTCCTTTACTCCCCAGCGTCACAACTCTCTGAACACGTACCGCCTGGTCCCTGCTTCTCATGTCTCATAGCTACACCTGGGCCTGTTTTCCTTACAGCTGTTAACCCAGCCACTGGGTCTCTTCCTGGGGAGAGCAAGGCAAGGGGGGGGGGCAAGGGAACAGAAATTGTGTCCCTACAGAGTCTGAAAGACTCACACGGAACGTATCATGCCGTTCCGAAGCAAAGTCTTTCAAGAAACCTGTGCTCGGTTAGAAAACAAATGTTTGTGGGGAAATTCTACAATCACAGTTTCAAAAGCGGATTCACTTTCTTTCTGTTTACAAAAGGAGGCTATGAGATTATTTATTTGTTGGAATTTGTCAAATATAAACAGGAACAAGAATAAGAGGATAAAAGTACAGTGACAGGGACAATAGCAGGGGTGGGAATTCTATTGTACACAGAAGAGTGCATGACTCTTTTGTTGGGTAGTCCTTGATTTATGACTGCAATTGAGCCCAAAATTTCTACTGCTAATCAAGAGTGTTGTTAAGTGAGTTTCGCTCCATTTTACAAGCTTTCTTGCCAAAGTTGCTAAGTGAATCGCTGCAGCTGTTAAACTAGTAATGCATAAATTAGTAACACAGTTGTGAAATCAATCTGGCTTCCTCATTGCTTGCCAGAAGGTCACAAAAGGTAATCACAATGAGCCTGGGACTTAAATATGAGCCAGTGCCAAATGTGCAAATTTTGATCATGTGACTGCGGGGGATGGGGAGAGAATGTTACAATGGTTGTAAGTGTGAAAAAGAGTCATAAATCAGTTTTTTTTTCAGTGTAGTTGTAACTTTGAACTGTCATTAAATGAATGGTTGTAAGTCAAGGACTACCAGTCATCAAAACAGAACCACTTGACATGATGAAGTGGCCGTAAGCTTAAAGCAGGTGTGTCAAACTCGCGGCCCGCGGGCTAGATACATCACGCTCCTGGCCACGCCCACTCCCATTTTAGTGAAGGTGAAAAAAGTTGCGACACGTCACATGACAACAATGTGACGACGCAAGTTTGACACCCCTGGCTTAGAGGAAATGTGAGGTTTGCAGAAGAAACTTGCCAAAACTGAGAAATAAAGACGAAAGAGCAGAGTTTTGAGGGTTAGAATGGATGTCCAGGTTGATGTGGCCACACTAAAGGATCTAGTCCAGTGATGGCTAACCTTTTTGCCATCGCATGCCAAAAGTGGGGGGAGCGCAGGGCGGGGGGGGTTGTGCGCCGGCGTGTTCACACCCATAATTCTATGTGTGCAACCCCCCAGGACTCTTGCCCCCCTTCTGCTTTTTGCGCGAGATGGATCCATTTTTCACCCTCTCCAGGCTCCAGAGGCTTTCTAGGAGCATGGGGAGGGTGAAAATGGCCTCCCCCAACCCCCGGAGGCCCTCTGGTGGCTTCAGAAGGCTTCCTTGAAGCCTCCGGAGAGCAAAAAAACGGCCCTATGGGCAACACAGAAGTCCCTTCCCGAACTTCCGGGTTGCCTGTAGGGTGATTATTTGCCCTCTGGAAGCTTCAGGAGGCATTCCCCAATGCGCAAACTGGAAGTCCGTTTCCAAACTGAAGGCTGAAGTCAGCTGGAGCTGACAGGGCAATGACTCCCACAGATTAGTCCTCCTCTGGATACCATCAGCTAACCAATGTCAACTGTCGACCCCCCTGAGGGAGGGCCTTTTCTGTGGCTGCTCCGGCCCTCTGGAACGATCTCCCCTGGAGATTCGGACCCTCACCACCCTTCAGGCTTTCCGCAAAGCCATCAAGACCTGGCTGTTCCGGCAGGCCTGGGGCTGATGAGTTCCCATCCCCGCTCGAATTGTTGATTGTTGTGTAGTTTTTAATTTGTCTTTGTATCCTGTTTGTCTCGTTTGTTTTTTGTATTGCCCCCTTCCCCATGTGTTTGTTCGCTGCCCTGAGTCCCCCCGGGAATAGGGCGGCATACAAGTATAATAAATACAAATACTCGCGTGCCCTAAAAAATGGCTCCACGTGCTACCTGTGGCATGCGTGCCATAGGTTCACCATCATAGATCTAGTCTAAGAAAGAATGTTTGGGGTGCAAGGCCATTGAAGAGTTACAACTTGGAGAGCCCCATTTTCTGCAAAAGTTTCTCCCTAGAATTGCGATCCTTCCTGTGTGACTTTCAGAAAAAGCAACAGATCTTTTGCAAAGGGCCTTTTGTAATTTGACAGATGGAAATATTGTCAATGCGCAGATATTCTAAATGCCATCCAAGGCTCTTTTATGTGCGACCAGTGGGCCGATAACCACTGGGATGGTAACCACAGCTGGTTCATGCCGAATTCTATCAATTTATTATTGGCATTATCTCTCAGATATACCTCTCTTTCCAAATAGAGATGGTTGCATTGTTGCACTGATTGTTCCCATACAAGAGGTCTGTTTGCTATGTAAATATTTGAACCTCAGAGATCATTTCCCGGGATTTAGAAAAGTTTATGCAGAGCTAAGTGAAAATTTGTGGATATTTAAGATAGACACACCGGATGGAAATGATGGAAGTTTTAATCTGGTACAATTGGAGGTTTTATATCACTACAAACCTTATCTTTTGTGGTTATATATGCTATGGTAGTCAACTCCCAAAATGGAAATAGGAAAAATTGCTTTATCTATTTCTGGCCACTTGAAGACTAATTCTTGACAAAGAAAGAAACTAACCTCTAGGACAGTGATGGCGAACCTTTTTGTTGTTGGGTGCCAAAAATGCGAGGGCGCGAGCGCAGCAGTATGGGTGCGTCCCGGCACCCATAATGCAAAGCGCGCCCCCACATGCGCACAACCCACCCACCCCCCACGCATGCCTCACTGCTCGCCTCCATGCTGAGCTTGGAATTTCCTCCGGAGGCCCAGGGGAGGCCATTTTCGCTCTCCCCAGACTCCAGGAAAGCCTCCAGAGCCTGGGTAAGGCGAATAACGGGCCCAACGGGCCAACCGGAAGTTCAGGAACTATCCATTTCTGAACTTCCGGTTCGCCCGTTGGGCCCATTTTTTGCCCTCCCCAGGCTTTGGAGACTCTCCTGGAGTCTGTGGAGGGCAAAAACGGCCTCCCCTGGCCTTCTGGAAGGCCCAAAATCAGCTTACATGCACTTACACACTGGAGCTGACAGCTTGCATGCCGGCAGATATGGCTTCGCATGCCACCTGTGGGTTCCATAGGTTCGCTATCACCATGGCCCTAGGATAAAGTTTAACTGCAAGCTAATATACATTATGACCAGAATTGAGCCCACAATTGCTGTTGCTAAGTGAGAGATTTGTTAAGTGGGTTTTGCCTCATTTTACTACCTTTCCTGCCACCGTTGTTAAGCGGATCACTGCAGTTGTTCATTTAATAAGATGGTTGTTAAGTGAATCTGGCTTCTCCACTGACTTTGCCTGTCAGAAGTTTGCAAAAGGTGGTCACGTGACCCCAGGACATGGCAACTGTCATAAATATGAGCCAGTTGCCAAGCGACTGAATTTTGAACACATGACCATGGGGGCCCTGCAGTGGCCATAAGTGGGAAAAAGTCACGAGTCACTTTTTTCAGTGCTGTTGTAACTCTGAATGGTCACTAAATTAACTGTTGTAAGTCAAGGGCTACTTGTATAGTAAAAATCATTTCAAGGGGGAAAAGTGGAATTGTCTCCCTTGAAAAAGTGTTCCATGGCAGAAGTAGCCTGGAAAAAAATTAGAACAGCGAGGCCATCTACAATCTGTACAATGTACACTATTTTTTCCTAGGATGAAATTTTTCAGAGTATAAGATGCACTTTTTTCCCTAAAAAAAGAGGGTGTGTCTTATACACTGAATACAGCATTTTTGGTCTCCTGAAACCTCACCCCCTTTGCAAAAATGGACATGCAGAGGGTTTGGGAGGCTCCTGAGGGCTGGGAAGGGCAAAAACGAGCAAAAATGGGCCGTTTTTGCTCGTTTTTGCCCCCCCTCCAACTCCCAGGAGAACTCTTAAGAGCCCCCCAAAGCTCTGCATGCCCCTACCCCTTTTTTTGCAAAAAAAAAAAAAAAACAGACATGCAGAGGGTTTGGGGAGGTCTGCAGAGTGCAAAAACTTTTTTTAAATTTACCTCTTCAAAATCATGGTGCGTCTTATACTCCGGTGTATCTTATAGTCCGAAAAATATGGTAATTAGGAAAAAAGCAGGAAGAATTGAATTGAAATCCTCAGCTTTGACTCTGGCTGATCTCTGGGCCTTGCATTCTCTCTTCCTTAAAACCACCTCACAAGGTTATGCGATGTGAGATTGATAAGAGGGATGTCATTGGGAACACCTCTACCCCACTTCCTTGGAGGAAACAAGCACAACGGGACCAGAATTTCAGCTGCTAAATAAGGCAGTTGTTAAGTGAGTCATGCCCAAATGTACAACCTTTGCCACAGTTGTGAAGCAAACGTCTGCAGTGGTTAAGTGATTCACACAGTTGCTAAGTAAATCTGCTTCCCCAATTGTCTTTGTCAAAAACCAGTGGGAAGATCCAAAATGGGTGATTGTGTGATCCCAGGACAATGAAAACATCATAAATGCGGGGGAGATCTCCCAAAAAAGAAGCCCCAAAATAGTAAGGAAAGGAGGAGAAAAGGGAAAACCCTGGGGAAATTTACTAGAATAATAAAACTAAATATGCTGAAGAAAATATATAACTACAAAAATAGGGGAAAGAAAAAGAAGAAGTTAGGGAAAGGGGAAGAAGAAGGGAAAGAATTAAAACTGGGATTTTTGGGAGCCCAAGAGAAAATGGTTAAAAGAGGAAGAAATGGAAAAAGACTTATATTAGCAGACTAAAGAGAATAGTAGTAAGATGGTTATTGTTATGTAACTAATTAAGAAATAAAGAAATGACAGTATATTGTTAATGGCAGAAAAAAAATTGAAAGAAATACTCTCTATGCTTAAATTGAATTAGAGGACGCATGCTGTTTTATAGCAAAACATGTCAATGGAGAAAATAAGAAATGAAAATTTGGTGTAACTTTGAAGGGGCAATTGAAGATATTGTTTATGTATTAAGAAAAAATAGCTATAAAGATGTAAAACAATGGAAGAGAATAATTTGGCTGAAAGTGAAAATAAAACTATGGTGTAAAAAGGACTATGTAACTGAGAGGATGTAAAAAAAAAAAGACCCGGACAACTCTTTGTTCCTATAAATATGTATTATTTGTATTAAAAAAAAAACCTTGAATGAGAAATATGCTTGCCGGTTTCCAAGTTTACAAATTTTAGAAAATAGAATATAGAATAACAGAGTTGGAAGAGACCTTGGAGGCCTTCTAGTCCAACCCCCTGCTTAGACAGGAAACCCTATAGCATTTCAGATAAATGGTTATCCAATCTCTTCTTTAAAAATTTCAGTGTTGGAGCACTCACAACTTCTAGAGGCAAGTTGTTCCATTGATTAATTGTTCTAACTTTTGATCATATGACTGTGGGGATGGTGCAATGCTTGTAAGTGCAAGGACCAGTCATAAGACACTTTTTTTAGTGCCATTGTAACCTCAAATAATCACTAAATGAATGGTTGTAAGTCGAGGACTAGCTGGAAACCAGGGGTGGTTCCTGCCAGTTCTAAGCTCTTCTATAGAACAGGTTCCACAGATCTACAGTGCAGTTTAGAACCGGTTCCAGCTCCCTCCCCCCGCCCGTCCGCACATCATCAAGATGAAGAGCGAGAGGAGGAATTCTGGGAGTTGAAGTCCACAAGTCTTAAAGCTGTCAAGTTTGAACACCCCTGGGAGTTTTTTTCTAAAGGGTGAGGGATGCAAGGGTCTTGCAACTTGACAGCTTTAAGACTTGAAGGCTTCAAATCCCAGAGTTTCTGAGCCAACATTTTGGTTGCTAA
This sequence comes from Thamnophis elegans, assembly GCF_009769535.1. Lineage (NCBI taxonomy): Eukaryota > Metazoa > Chordata > Lepidosauria > Squamata > Natricidae > Thamnophis > Thamnophis elegans. The sequence goes on from NC_045541.1 coordinate 170,704,053, forward strand.
GCAAGAGCGTTGTTAAGTGAGTCTCACCACATTTTACAAGTTGGCCACACCCACCCAGTCACATGGCTGGCAAGCCGCTCCCACCTGGTCACATGGCCAGCAAGCCACTCCCACCCAGTCACATGGCCGGCAAGCCACTCCCACAAAGCAGGTCACACCTACAGAAGAGGTTCTAAAAAAATTTGAAACCCACCACTGCTGGAAACCCACCACTGGTTCCTCCAGAGAAGCAGCAGCCTCCGAAGTGTGTTTTTGCCCCATCATCAATTTCTCACACCACATGCAAATTTGGGGACCGGTATTTGTGAAATAAGATTATGGACTGAAAAAAACAAGGTCACTTGGCAAAACTTCCCAGACTCGGGTGTGGCACCTAAGAACTTACAAAGAAGTGGCAGGAAACCACCTTTTAGTTGAATTGTCAGCTTAATTGCTGTCACTCAAACACAATCTTCTCAGTATGTGGTGGGCATGTGTATGCTTGTCCCAAAGGTGCTTTTTCTTTTTTTTCTCCAGACAAGTTTTTTTAATTTAGATATAAATATTTTGAATACAGTGTATTGTCCGGGCATATCATTTTACAAAAAAAGAAAAAAAAGAAAAAGAAAAAAAATAACACTTATATTGATAGTAATAATAATAATACAACAGAATAATTCTAACCATATGTGTAATTATGTTTGCTTCTTTATGTTCCTATTAATTATATTAGCATACTTATAATTATAGAAAACATTCATATTTTATTTAATCATAACAATGCTCTTTCTTCATCTAATTTCTACCATTGATAAAACCTATTCCACGTTAAATAGTATTCTGTGAATCCTTTTATCTTTTACTACTGCTGATAACCCGGCGTTGCCCGGGTATTTATTTATAGGGGGGAAATGTCCGGGCCAAACATAATTTCTAATGTTGGATTTTCCCCTTTATCAGAGGGAGCCCCCTTGTGGAGTACTGTGAAGTCATTACTATGGCAACTCCACTGCGCTGTACAGTAGAAGCCATTTTACGGTAGTACAGTAGAAGCCATTTGAAGGCACAACCGGCTGTATTGTAACAGAACACACACCTCAAGAAATGTTAGGGGTGTCTTACCTGCACAGTACTTGTTTCCAGAGGGTAAGTCATTGGTGTACCGAGTTTGGTTGAAATTGCTCGAGGCGTTCCAGAGTTATTCTGGAACATACACACAAAGCCATAGATGATGATAGATGATAGATGATAGATGATAGATGATAGATGATAGATGATAGATGATAGATGATAGATGATAGATGATAGATGATAGATGATAGATGATAGATAGATAGATAGATAGATAGATAGATAGATAGATAGATAGATAGATAGATAGATGCAGGCAGGCAGGCAGGCAGGCAGGCAGGCAGGCAGGCAGGCAGGCAGGCAGGCAGGCAATAAAGATAGATATAGATATACCGGTAGATAGATAGATTTTCAATGTCAATCTATCCACCCCTGCACAATCTAATCAATTTTGTTGTTTTTAAGTACAATGACAATAAAGATTATACTTATACATACTTATCTAATATTTTCTGGATTATATTTTCATCTGATGGGGTATGCATGTGTATACATCTCCCAAAGGTGTTTTTTCAAGAGCAACTGGACATTCTGGTTTTTCTTTGAAGACATTTCACTTCTCATCCAAGAAGCTTCTTCAGCTCAGAGCCATGACTTAGAATCTCCATAGACAGATAATCCTTGACTTGCAACCATTTGAAGGTACAAAGGCACGGAGAAAAGTGACTTACGACCGGTCCTCGCACTAATGACTGTTGCAGCATCCCTACAGTCACGTGATCAAAATCCAGGTGCTTGGTAGCCGGCATGTATTTTCGATGCTGGCAGTGTTCTAGGGATGCAAATGATCAGCTGTCTGCAAGGAGTATAAATCCATTCCCCCCCACACACACACACCATCCAGTCAGAGGTGAAGAAGCTTTTGGGATGAGAAGCAAAACGTCTTCAAAGAAAAACCAGAAAGTCCAGTTGCCTCTTGAAAATAGCACCTTTGGGAAAGTCATGACTTGGATGACTGAGGATCTCCATAGACACATCTATGCATGGGTTAGCCAGAACCCGTCTCAAATGTCTGGAAGCCCTATTTCCTGGTTGTAAAATTATATGTAGTGATTCTTGCTGTTCGGATTAAATTATTCTGAGCATTCAGGGAAATGCTGTAAATCAGGGTTCCCCAACCCATAGGCTAAGGCCCACTACAGAGATGGTATTCAGCCAGTTCTGACAGGTTCTGGAGAACCACTCGCAGAAATTCTGAGTAATTTGGAGAACTGGCAAATAGGCTGGCCCCGCCCCCGCTGCCTCCCAGTTGATCTTCTTTTGTTGCCCTGAACAGGAGAATGGAGCTGAAAAGCAGGTTAGTGGGCTGGGGAGCAGAGGTGGTATTTAGAAGGTTATGACCAGTTCTGGAGAACTGGTAACGGAAATTTTGAGTAGTTCGGAGAACCGGTAAATACCACCTCTGACTGGCCCCGCCCCGATCTGTTCTCTGCCTCCTGAGTCCCAGCTGATCGGGAGGAAATGGGGATTTTGCAGTATCCTTCCCCTGCCATGCCACGCCCACCAAGCCAAGCCAAGCTCCCACCAAGCCACACCCACAGAACCAGTAGCAAAAAGAATGGAATCCCACCACTGGCCCACTACCACATCATGGCTCATTCGGCACACGTGGAGGGCATTTGCACGCATGCCTGCCACTCACACAGAACCACTCACTCTCCCCCCCTCCGCCCAGGCCACCAAATCAGAAAGGTTGGGGACTGCAGCTGTAAATGACACAATGGCAATGGCTTGTCCCAAACTGACAACAAGTGACTTCAAATGAAATAATTATAATACGTTTATTTCTGTATTTATTTATTTCTAGTTATTTATATCCTGCCTTTATTATTTTTACAAGCAACCCAAAGCGGAAAACATATTCAACACACCGTCCTCTTCCTATTTTCCCCATAACCACAACCCCCGTGAGGTGGATTGGGCTAAAAAAGAATCATGGGCCCAAAGTCACCCAGCCAACTTTCATGCCTAAGGCAGGACTTGAACTCATGGTCTCCTGCTTTCTAGCCTGATGCTAGGATTATTATGCTATTGTTATAGGTATATAACAATCATTGTTACGTTGCATTTATATTTATTATACACATATACTTGACTTATAGCAATTTTATGTTATTATGAACCATTTATGTTGTTAAGTGAGACATTTGTTAAGTGAATTTTGCCCCACTTTGTGACCTACCTTGCCATGTTGTTAAGTGAATCACTGCAGTTAATAAGTTAGTTGGTTGTTAAGTGAATCTGGCTTCCCCATGGATTTTGCTTGTCAGAAGGTCGCAAAAGGTGATCACATGACCCTGGGACACAGCAAGGGTCATAAATATGAGTCACTTGCCAAACATCCGAATTCTGATCACATGATCATGGGAATGCTGGAAAGGTTATAACTATGAAAAATCGTCATAAGTCACATTTTTCAGTGCTGTTGTAACTTTAAAGGGCCACTAAATGAACTGTTGTAAGTCGAGGGCTACTTGTATACCAATATTTCCAGAATTTAGCAAGGGATACAGAATAATAACACATTATTAGCACACAATTCAAACTTTAAACCAATGAAAAGTACAACCTTTTAACTGTACAGCAAATTTAAAATCTTCCATTCCTGTGTAATTGGAGGAGTGGGTGGGGAAAAAATTGAATATGTGAGCTGCCCTTTGTTATAAATACTCCTGGTGAAACTTCCAACTCTTACAAAGACTAGAAATAAGTGCCATCCATTATAAGTAAAAATAGTCCTTGATTCTCAACCACAACTGAGCCGATTTTGGTCATAATTTGTGACAATTATAGAATGAGTTGCCATATGACTGAGTCCCAATTTTATGACTGGATTCTCTTCATGATCGTGCTGATTGGCTTACCGCAAAAAAAACAGGTTGGTCACATGATGACCCACTCTACTACCTTCACAACCTATGAACGTAATGGGCAGGTTCCATTACGGTCGTAAGTCGAGGACTACAGGTAGTCCTTGACTTACAACCACAATTGAGCCCCAAAATTTCTGTGGTTAATTGAGACAATTGTTATGTGAGCTTTGCCCCGTTTTAACGACCTTTCTTGCCACACTTGTTAACTGAATCACTGCAATTCTTAAGTTAATACGGTAACAAGGGGTTGTTAAGTGAATCTGACTTCCCCATGGACTTGATTTGGATTGGCCTATTGACTTCCTCTTTGACTTCAGATAGGCGCACTTTCTCAGCCAGCAGTCCAGCCAGATGATCCGACTTCAGAATAGTTGACTTGAGACAGGAATTTTGTCAGAATATTCATGAACTGGCAGAGACATGGTAACAAGGTCAGCCAATGAATAGACATAGCAACAGATCAGCCAATGGGAGCTGAGACAGATTGGAGCCTGGGAGTGGTTTAGCCCAGCAGCTCTGCATGCTGCTTGTCACAAAAGGGGATCATACGATCCCGGGACACTGCAACGGTCATAAATATGAACCAGTTGCTAAGCATCTGAATTTTGATCATGTGACCATGGGGAGGCTGCAACGGTCATAAGTATGAAAAATGGTCGTAGGTCATTTCCCCCCATGCTCACTGATGCTCACAAATGCTCACTAAATGAAGCTTTGGAAGTTGAGAACTCTCTGTATCCCGAAGACAGCAAACAGCCTTCCAGGAAAAAAAAAAGCAAGACAGCAAAGCAGCTCTTACGGGCAGCTGCCAATCACGTTTGATTGCTTTCCTGTTGCTCCAGCTGCAGGAAACACCCTTTCCTTGGACCTTGGCTTCGGTTCCTTTGCCTGCCTTTCTGCAGGATAAGACAGGCCCTGGATTCTGTGTATGTACGGTGATGAAAGTTATCTCTACATACACAGAGGCAATCCGTTCCTGAACAGCTGCCAAATATTACCTAACCGAAGGGTTACCATAAGACAAAGCACACGCAAGTCTGTAATAATAACATATAGCTTTGCCAGGATGCCCTGTGTAAGCAGGCAGGTGGAGAATGCCAGCCCATACATCTCCTGTAAGGAAACAATGCTTTGTTGGCATCCAAATGCAAGCCCAGATAATTAAGCAGACTTCAAGGGATTAACTGAACTCAAATGCGTTTCCCATTCGAAATCTGCAGGCTCCTGACTTTTGCTATGCAGTTGGTGGTTCAGGTAAGCAATATACTCTTTGCCAAAAGGTCTTTAAAACCCTCTTTAAAATTGCAACGAAAGATGGCACATGTTTGACGAGACAGACATCAGTGTCAAATACATGTATGTTTTAGCCAGTGTCAACTTTAGAAAGTGCGCTTGGCCTGTTTTCAAAAATGACAAGTGTGGTTTTCGTCTTCATTATCCCGGATAACCCAGATGCTAAGGGATTTCGTTTGCATTAGTTTTCTGTAATCTGAGAATACCAAACAAACAGGACATTAGAAAGGAGGAGGTAGACAGACAGACCAGACCAGACCAGACCAGACCAGACAGACAGACAGACAGACAGACAGACAGACAGACAGACAGGATTTTGGTAATCAATTTCCGGTCAGCAAAAAGATCTTTTTCACCAGATGAAATTCAAGCTGTTAAGGCCTGGGGGCAGAGCCATGCCACGGGTGAAAAAAAATCCACCCCATCTTGTGAGGAAAGGATTGGAAGAAATCTGCTTCATTCAAATGAAATATTTATCTTTTGAGATGCGTGGCCTTCGGTTCCCAGAATTTCCCAGCCAACAAGTTGAGAAACACTGCACTGAAGTTATTTCATCCACCCATTAGCTGGGTTGGCTGAGCATTTATTTATTCCCTTTATACAGTGGTGAAATTCAAAAACTTTCCCTACCAGTTCTGTGGGCGTGGCTTGGTGGTCATGTGACTGAATGGGTGTTGCTTGGTGTCATGTGACTGAGTGGGCATGGCTGCACAACTGACTCACACACAATGCAAAAACTGCTGGACTTCACACAAAATGGCCCCTGCAACAAGCAGGGACCTCACAGACATCAAAATGGCCCCTGCAACAAGCAGGGACCTCAGGCACAGCTAATTGTCGCACAGCTGAACATCGGAACTTTTTTTTTTACTTTTTACTTTTTTTTTTTTTTACTACCAGTTCAGGCGAACCGGCAAAACCGGTAGCATTTCACCCCTGCATTTATATACAGGTAGTCCTCAACTTATAAGCAGTTGCTTAGCATCTTCCTGAAGTTATGACGGACTCTCCAAAAGACACATCCTAGTTCCAAAGTTCCCAGGGTCACGACCGCGTTTCAGGGGCATGGCAACTGCCCTGCATTGACCGCCATTTGCAGCATCCGGTGATCACATGACCACGATTTTTGCTGAAAACTGTCCTTTACTTCCAGTTTTGGCAAAAAATGGTCCCATAACAAAAACATATGAGTTTGCTTAATGACCGCCACAAAAACAAAATGTAAAATTAGGTTGATCACATCATACGACCATAATGGGCAACCTCCATTATAGACACATTGCAAGGACTACCTGGAACTGCCCATCTCAAACCAATGACAAACCATCATTAAAACAGTTAAAAACCCAATGCAAAAAAAGAAATCGAGGACAATGGGAGTTGTAGGACAACATTCCTGGATGGTGCCATGATTGTTGTTGTTAGTTGCGAAGTTGTGTCCGACCCATCGCGACCCCATGGACAACGTTCCTCCAGGCCTCCCTGTCCTCTACCATCCTCTGGAGTCCATCTAAGCTCACGCCTGCTGCTTTGGTGACTCCATCCAGCCACCTCATTCTCTATCATCCCCTTCTTCTTTTGCCCTCTATCTATCGTTCCCAGCAAGAGGCTCTTCTCCAGGGAGTCTTTCCTTCTCATTAGGTGGCCAAAGTATTTGAGTTTCATCTTCAGGACTAGGCACTAGGGGGATATGATAGCAGAGTTCCAATGTCTCAGGGCTGCCACAAAGAAGAGGGGGTCAAGCTACTTTCCACAGCACCCGAAAAAGGCAGGACAAGAAGCAATGGATGGAAACAAATCAAGGAGAGAAGCAACATAGAACTAGGGAGAAATTTCCTGAAAGTTAGAACAATGGATCAGTGGAATCGCTTGCCACCAGAAGTTGTGAATGCTCCAACAATGGAGGTTTTTAAGATGTTGCATAGCCATTTATCTGAAATGCTATAGAGTTCCCTGCCTGAGCAGTAAGTCGGTGTGGAGACTCTAGAAAGAGTGCAGAGAAGAGCAAGAAAGATGATTAGGGGACTGGAGGCTAAAACATATGAAGAACGGTTGCAGGAACTGGGTATGTCTAGTTCAATGAAAAGGAGGACTAGGGGAGACATGATAGCAATTTTCAATATCTCAAGGGTTGCCACAAAAAAGAGGGAGTCAAGCTATTCTCCAAAGCACCTGAGGGCAGGACAAGAAGCCATGGGTGGAAACTAATCAAGGAGAGAAGCAACTTAAAACTGAGGAGAAATTTCCTGACAGTTAGAACAATTAATCAGTGGAACAGCTTGCCTCCAGAAGTTGTGAATGCTCCAACACTGGAAGTCTTTAAGAAGATGCTAGATAGCCATTTTGTCTGACACTGTATAGGGCTTCCTCCCTAGGCAGGGGGTTGGACTAGAAGACCTCCAAGGTCCCTTCCAACTCCGTTGTTCTGTTGTAAATTCATTCCTTCAATGAAAAGTGTTTGGCATCTTCACGTCCTGCTGTCAAAAGCTTAGGCAAAGATGGAAAGCTGATTTGTTCTGGGACGAAGCTCCCCTCCCGGGGCAAGAGATTGTGGAGGCAGAAATCCACCCTGCGGATTTATTATTTGAAGCAAGCAGCCACGAGGAGGAGCTGGCTTATGGGACCGTTTGCTCTCTTCTCATTGGCTTCCTCCCCTTCCAGCCTCTGGCCCACCCTCCACAGGCCAGCAAAACATGTTTTCATCAAGAACTCGGAACAGAACTGAAAGACCAAGTTGGGTTTCTGAGAAACGGAGGAGGCCCTGGAATGGGGCTGACCTTCTCCTTAAAAGCACTTAGGAAGATCGCTGGGAGCAGCTGGAGCAATAAATTCTAACGCCCTCCATCCAAAAGGAGGCTTCCCTCTGTGCCTCTGTATGATGCCTTGCTCCAGGCATGAAATGCTCTAATCTTCGTTACCGGTTCAGAAACGGCAGCGTGCACGGGGCGCTTCTGCACATGCACAGAACCTTCTGCGCATGCGCAGAGCGTCCGTGATGACGCCTGGGCGGTTGGGCGGAGCCTCCCACCACCGCCATTACCAGTTCGCCCAAACCGGAGCAAACCAGCAGAATACCACCTCCGCCTTCCTCCTTGGTGAATTCCTTCCAGTGATGGAATTCAATGTTTTTTTACCACCGGTTCTGTGGGCGTGGCTTGGTGGGCATGGCAGGGGAAGGGTACTACAAAATCCCCATTCCCTCCCCACTGCAGGGGGAATGATATTGCAAAATCTCCATTCCCATACCACTCTGGGGCCAGCTGGAGGTGGTATTAGCCGGTTCTCCGAACTACTCAACATTTCCGCTACTGGTTCTCCAGAACCTGTCAGAACCTGCTGAATTTCACCCCTGATTCCTTCTGATATGAGTGGAAAATTTTCTGCTGCTTTCTAGCCGTGAATTACCCCACCTTTCCATGCAAGAATATAGCAGAAAGGCTGGTTCTTAATTTTTTTTAAAAACCCTCCTTGTGTTATTCTTTTAATTATCTATTGTTTAATTAATTATTTCATTATTATGCAATTGTCTAATCAAGGAAAGAAGCAGCCTAGAGGTAAGGAGAAATTTTCGGAAAAGCCTTCGGAAGTTTGGGTGCTCCCAATATTGGAGGCTTTTAAGAAAAGATTGGAGAAACAATTATCTTAAATGGTATAGGGCAGGGGTGTCAAACTCAAGGCCTGGGAGCTGGAGCCGGTGCACAGGATGCTTAGATCTGGCTGGTGGGGCTGCCCTGGAAACAGCAAAGGACCGGCCCACGGTGCTTCTGCCACCAAAAACGGAGCTCAGGGGAGCCACATGGCGCCCTTCTGAGCTCCATTTTTGCTGGCAGAGTGTCGCAGGAAGTGATCACAGCCAAAAATGGGGATTAGGAGCCCATTTTCGCTGGCAGAGTGTTCGGGATGCTACAGGTGCCTCCGACATGAACATCAAGCTAGCTATGGCCACCCCGGCCACACTCACCCTGCCTCCCCGAGGTCAAACACAACCCCGATGGGGCCCTCAAGGAAATCGAATTCGACACTCCTGGTATAAGGTCTCCTGCTTGAGCAGGTGGTTGGAGTTGAAGACCTCCAAGGTCCCTTCCGACTCTGTTATTCTGTTAAAGTTTATCTTCCTTCATCGGCCCTCATGGGAAAATCTCAATAATGCCTATAATTTATGCTATAATACCTGCTATCACTGAATTATCCCGAAATTCCCCTTGCAAAGACTTGGTTCTCTGCAAAAGTGATCTGCTGCAGCTCTGGGTAGGCACATCTCCCGAGTTGGGAGCCACACCTAACTCAGTGATTCATGAAAAAATGTAAGATATAAACACACACACTCCTACACACCCACACTATTGTTCGATTTCTTCAGAGTTAATTGCCCAAAGGGGAAACACAAACTGATTCCTAGGAGCATCAATTAGAGACAACAACATTATGAAATCCATCTCTAATCTGAGAGAGAGAGAGAGAGAGAGAGAGGGAGGGAGGGAGGGAGAGAGAGAGAGAGAGAGAGAGAGAGAGAGAGAGAGAGAGAGAGATTATGATACTAGGAATAGAAGCTGTGTCAGCTGAAGAGAAGGATCTCTGTGATCTTCCCCCTAAGAAAAACCTTGTCAAATCGAATCCAGTGTCCAATACGGCTTCTGAGAAGCCCATAAATTTGGTATGAAGATTATTGCCCTCCTCTGCTACTTATCCTCCAAATCCACTAAAATTAAAAATTAAACTCTTGAGAGGGTAGCCTGCTCAAGACCTGGCTATAGTCTACTCTTCTATCCTATAGATAGTCCTCAGCCTATGACCACAACTGAGCCCAACGTTTCCGTTGCTAAATAAGGCAGTTGTTAAGCTAACTTTGTCCTATTTTACAATCTTTCTTGCCACAGTTGTTAAATGAATCACTGCAATTGTTAAGTTAGTCATGTGGTGGCTAAGTGAATCTGTCTTCCTCATGGACATTGCTTGACAGAAGGTGGCAACAGGTGATCACATGACCCCCTGGGCCACTGCAACCGTCATAACTACGAGCTGGTTGCCAAGTCCCTGAATTTTCATTACATGCCTACAGGGATGCTGAAATAGTCGTGAGTGTGAAAAACAATCGTAACAGAGGTGGTATTCAGCAGGTTCTGACCAGTTCTGGAGAAACAGTAGCGGAATTTTTTTGCGCACCGAACCGGCAGTAAAGCCGGCAGCAACCCACCCCTGGTCCCACCCCCTGTCTATTCTCTGCCTCCAGAGTCCCAGATGATCGGGAGGAAATGCAGGATTTTGCAGTAACCTTCCCCTGGAGTGGGTGGGAATGGAGATTTTACATTATCCTTCCCCTGCCACGCCCACCAAGCCACGCCCATAGAGCCAGTAGTAAAAAACATTGAATCCCACCACTGAATCATAAGCCACTTCTTTCAATGCTGTTATAACTTTAAGCAGTCACTAAATGAATAGTTGTAAGTCAAGGACTGCCTGTATTAAGAAGGGTGTTTTTTTCCCCAAGCGCTCAGTTGGAATCTGTTTTCTGGCCACTTAAAACCCATCTGGAATATCAAGAGAACAGATCTTGACCTTCTGCGTTCAGGCATTTCGAAGGGCGGAATCATATCCCCTTTTAGTCATCTAATTGCTCGAAGCTAAACCTAATCCCTTTTTCCTGCAATCTCATCTGTTAGGATTTAATTTCTAATAGCCCCTCTTGATTGCCCCCATTCCATCGGATGGGAGTCATTGTTCAACGGTGATACTGATTGCGACTCGAGGTGGGTTCTGATATTTCCACTATTCTTCTCCCATTAGACGCAGAGACAGTCTCACTTAGAAAATAATCAGGAGTTTGCAGGCCCAGAAACAGTTTGAAGAATTCTCTGCTTGCTTTGGGTGAATAGACAAATCACACTGGCCCATCTTATCTCTCTGTCCAGGTCTGAGGATACTCAAACATTCATTGGGAGATGGCGTTTCTTCCCAGCAGTTTCTTTTGATGTTACTAGCAAACAATTCTTGCAGCATTCCTCGTGTTGGCATCAGATAAAGGAGCTTTTTTTTCCTGGGTGGGTTGAGGGCAACTCAGACAAAAGCATTGGCACTTGGCATGTTCTACTTGGAAGAGAGAGCAGTCTGAAAAAACATGACTCCTCCAACATTTTCCAGTGCATTTTTTTTCCCTTTGAAGGATGCTGTCAAAGTAGAATTTATAGTCTGAGTTTCAGGTAAAGGTAAAGGTTCTCCTCGCACATATATACTAGTCGTTCCCGACTCTAGGGGACGATGCTCATCTCTGTTTCAAAGCCGAAGAGCCAGCGCTATCCGAAGACGTCTCCTTGTTCATGTGGCCGGCATGACTAAACGCCGAAGGCGCACGGAACACTGTTACCTTCCCACCAAAGGTGGTTCCTATTTTTCTACTTGCATTATTACATGCTTTCGAACTGCTAGGTTGGCAGAAGCTGGGACAAGTGACAGGAGCTCACTCCGTTATGTGGCGCTAGGGATTCGAACCGGCAACTGCCAACCTTTCTAATCGACAAGCTCAGCGTCTTAGCCACTGAGCCACCAACAAGTTGGTGCTGACTCTTAATTTCCATTTCCATTTATTTCTATTTATTGAATTTATAGGCCGCCCAATCCCGGAGGACTCCGGGCGGCTTACAGAAATAAGAAATATTAAAAAGGATTAAAACAAATAAGACACAACAAATTAAAAGAAACACAACATGCACCCAGTCTAAGCGGGGCTGGACCTCAATCAAGAGGTCAACAGCCCCAGGCCTGCCGGAAAAGCCAGGTTTTGATAGCTTTACGGGAGGCCATGAGAGTGGGTAGGGTCCGGATCTCTGGGGGTAGCTCATTCCATAGGGCCGGAGCAGCAACAGAGAAGGCCCTACTCCGAGGCGTCGCCAGCTGGCATTGTCCAGCTGATGGCACCTGGAGAAGGCCCATCCTGTGTGATCTTATCGGTCTTAGGGAGGTATGCGGCAGAAGACAGTCTCGTAGATATCTGGGTCCTAGGCCATGTAGGCCTAGGACTTTCACCAGTCCTTTGCTTCTTCCAGTGGTGCAGCCATCATGTTGTAAACAAGTCTATTAACCCTTGAAGCTGGTTTCTTCTCTTTACTTCCACTTGCCTAGCATTAAGGACCATTCGTGAGAATAAGATCTTTGCATTATGTATCTCAAGTATGCTTATTTGAGCATCCTGATTTGGGTTTTAAACAAGAACACTGTATTGATTTGTTAGCCGTAATGGCGCATTAATTCTGCCGACTGCCAGGAGTTTGATCCTGACCGGCTCAAGGTTGACTCAGCCTTCCATCCTTCTGAGGTCAATAAAATGAGGACCCAGATTGTTGGGGGCAATAGGCTGATTCTGTAAACTGCTTAGAGAGGGCTGTAAGACACTGTGAAGTGGTTTATAAATCTAAGTGCTATTGCTATTTGTTCTGGGATACAATTGTTTGTTTTCTTGGCTATTTATGGGATTCTGGGAGTCTTCTCCAACTCTAAGGTTCAAAAATACCAAAATGCAAAGATGCACTATTGGTAGGAATCAGATTTTTTTTAAAAATTAAAGTCACTAAACTCCATGACTTGACATACAATAAACATTTGCAAGCTTTCCCCTCAGACTGAGATGTTACCTTTTTGATGGCCAGGTCAAAACAAACTCAGATTAAGTTCCTGCAAGCCGGATTGTGATTTACTGGAGATTGAGAATTTGATCCCAACTTTGTCTCTGGGCACAGTCCCATTCTCCCTAAATCTGGGTTTTGAGTGAGAACATCCTCCCTAAAGGAACATGTGTCAGACCTGCCCCATCTTGGTCCTCTAGACAAGAAAGACTCTCGATTCCATTTGTAGTGAAAGGTATAATTTTACTAAAAGCCAAGTGGATTACAGTACATGAAAGCCAGAACTGAAATTTGTGCACCAAACGTTCCCAGTTAACTTTCCCCAACCAGTTCCTCTCGTCCCCTCATCCCTCATTGTTCAATTATATTTGAATAAAATCGTTTTGGGAACAGTCTCTTCAATGTTGGTGAGCAATTCCATTCCCAGGGATTTGACCTTGAGACGGTGTCTCTGAAAAGTACGATGAGTAGTTTCCCCCTCCCGTCTGGCACCCTCCCTCCCTAGTTGATGGCAGACTGACAGCTAGCAAATGTAAAGTTCATATGTAGGATGGCAGTTCTGACAACATGTCTGCAATATGGGGGTCATCTTGGAGTGCCCAACAGATGCTTCGCTCCATTTTGGCTTGGCCACAGTGATTCCTGCCGGTTCACCGACAAATGCGCGCTCGACAAAAGCGCGCCGACAAAACCGTGGTGAGAAACCCGCGAGGTTGAAATTGCACTGACAAATGCACGGAGAAGCGCGCCAACAAATGCGCGCCGATGAAAGCGTGCCATTAAAAAAGCAATGAAAACAATGTAACAACCCTAACCCTAACCATAACCCTAACCATAACCATAACTTTAACCCTAATTGTGCTTTTGTGGGAGCGCTTTCGACCTCGCGGTTTTCTCGCCGCGGTTTTGTCAGAGTGGTTTTGTCGGGCGGGCATTTAACAGGTCACGATTCCTGCCATCATCACCTGATACCTAGCCTACTGTAATACCCTAAACTCGCCATCCTGGGCCCAACATTTGGGAGGCCAGACTCTGCCTGTCATAAGCCAGGACAAAGGGTGAGTGATGGAGGAGTAACACCTCCTTAAAAAACCTTGGTCCAGCTGGCCCAGCTGGTAGCACCTCATAAGGGCTCCTTTCCAGGGTTACAGGAGAAGGTGGACAACAGTTTTGAAGGCAGAAGAGGGCTCTGCGCCCCAATGGCAGATAAAGCGGCAGAACCATCTTATAGGAGAAGGGAAACTCTGATTACAAACCTCTGCTGCTTTGTGGCTCTATCCACTACTGGAAAAGGCTTCAGGAGTCAACCTCGAGGCAAAATCCGGAACCGGAGTCCCGGAAGCAGTTCGTGACTGTGTACAATCACGTTCTGGTAACTCCTGCGATGGAGCTGGAACCAATTGTATCGACTCTGCCGTTCCATTGGACTATTTCAGCGACATGGAGAGGGGGGATCTGCTGCTTGGGTAACAGTCTATCCCCCATATTAATCTACCCAGGCTTCATGCCCTGGAGAGGACACTCCAACTTTGACCTCTTTCCAGAGCATGATACCACAGTCTTCTGAGACTGAAGGATGCCAATGAATGAATGAATGTAATACCCTCTACACAGAGCTGTTCTGGAAATCAACTCAGAAGCTCCAACTGCTCCAAAATGTAGAAGTCCATCTGCTGAAGTAGCAGATGCAACTGTGTGGCAATGCAGCATTGATTGCATTGGTCATCTCTTTGCTTCCAGGTCAATCCAGTTTTAGTTCCCCCTCTTAAGGCCCTACATACATAGCTTGATACTTGGAGATTATAGGCAAATTTTCTCCACCCAGATTTGCCCCATCCTGTAGGAACTTCCAATGAAGGTGGCCACCTTATAACAGTCAGATCAGGATTTGAGAACGCATCTTCTAATAGTAACTCTCATTTTTTTGAAAATAAGGCATCTGGCCTCCAACCTCCCAGTCGCAGGAGTGGGCTGCTCAGGTTTGCCTGGGTTCAGGAGAACCTCTAGCAAACATTATAGCCAGTTCAGAGAACCACCAAATCCCACCTGTGGCTGGCCATGCCCACTCCTCTCCTCCCAGGAGGGTCCACATGGCCTGTTTTGATGCGAGGTAAGTGCAGGACCTGTGCAGAGGCTCGAGGAGGGGAAAAAAATGGGCCTCCAGGAAGTTCCAGATGGCTTTTGCCCTCCCAGAGGCTCAAGGAAGGCCTCCAGAGCCTGGGTAAGGTGAAAACAGGCTCCCTGCCATGGTGCAGAAGGCCGACTAGGCCAAGCCCACCATGGCTACACCTGCCCAGCCACTGGGCAAGGAACCCATTGCTGAAATTTTTGAAGCTCACCCTGAACGATAGGCATGTTAGTGCACTTATGCACATCCCCTCTACTGACCACTTAAATATGAAGTAAGGTCCATGGAAGTCAATTTGTGACTGAAACTGTGAAAGGTTGTGGCTCAGACAACTGAATTTGGTAGGACTTTGACAACTCTATTACAGAAATCATATTTTTTGCAGTCAAGTTTAGAACGGTTTACATTGAGTTTAAAGCAGTTGTTTGCACATGTATTATTATTGCGATTAAAACAGTGGTGGCGCAGTGGTTAAATGCAGCACTGCAGGCTACTTCAGCTGACTGCAGTTCTGCAGTTCGGCTGTTCAAATCTCACCGGCTCAAGGTTGACTCAGCCTTCCATCCTTCCGAGGTGGGTAAAATGAGGACCCGGATTGTGGTTGGGGGCAATATGCTGACTCTGTAAACCGTTTAGAGAGGGCTGAAAGCCCTATGAAGCGGTATATAAGTCTAACTGCTATTGCTATTGCTATAGAAAAGGTCATTTAAAGGCTCGAGGAAAGTTTCCAAAGCCTGGGGAAGGTGAACACTCCCCCCCCGCCGTGGTGCAGGACGTTGACATAGCCACGCCCACCATGGCCACGCCCACCCAGCAACCAGGCAGAGCACCCGTTGCTGAAATTTTGTAAGCCCAACCTTGCCTAGCCTTAATGATACGAATCCTCGTTTTTGGAAGACATGGATTCCAGTGGTAAGGAAGCACCTCGATCTCCTGGGATCAAGAGCCTGGAGAACTCTTGCTCCAGAGGGTTATTGGAGGAGTCAAACAGTTCAATCTGGCATCCATGTCATCTTAACTCTGACTCTTTTTTGCATGTGTCATAGGTTATTCACATCTGTTGTAGGTTGGTCAGATTGAGTTACTAGATTGCTTCGTTTACTGTAGTGGTCTATAAATACACAGATACATAAATTATGGGAAATAACTACGCTCAACACGAATGCTTTGCTCTGCAGCAGGCAAACTCATGTCCTCAATAAAAAAAACACAGATTGGATAGAATAACATTAAGAGGGGGGATGAAGTCTGTTAAGCACCAACAAAAGTTTCCATTGGGAACTAGGATGAAAGCTAATAAAAGAAAATATTCCAGATACATAGTTTTAGCGACAGAACCTAAGTAAAGTGAGGAATAAGCCCAAGTTAGAGGAAATTGTGGAGGAAAGAAAAAATGTTAAGCCCTGCTTCACCCTCTAAAAATTGGAGATTTAATATTTTCTCACCTCTTTCCTATAGTCCTCAATTTACAGTCATTTATTTAGCAACTATTCAAGGTTACAAAGGGTCTGAAAAAAAGGAACTTAAAAGCCAGTCCTCATACTCCTGACCGTCACAACATACAGTTGTGTGATCAAAATTCAGGTGCTTGGCACTTGGCATGCATTTATGGGGTTTGCAGCATCCTGGGGTCATGTGATCAACGTTTGTGACCTTTCCACCTTCCCAGAACAAGCAAAGTCAATCTGGATTCAGTTAACAATCACACGATTCACTTAACAACTGCAGTGATTCACTTAGCAACCATGCCAAAAATGTCGCAGAATTGAGCGTGACTCTCTTAACAACTGCCTTAGATAGCAACAGAACATCTAGTCCCAATTGTGGTTGGAAGTCAATCTGTAATTCAGACTAGGGGTGAAATTCATCAGGTTCTGATAGCTCCTAGAGAACCAGTAGCAGAAATTTTGAGTAGTTCGGAGAACCGGCAAATACCACCTCTGGGCTGGCCTCAGAGTAGAGTGGGAATGGAGATTTTGCAGTATCCTTCCCCTGCCATGCCCACCAAGCCACACCATGCCCACTAAGCCACTCCCACAGAACTGGTAGTAAAAAAAAATTAAATTTCACCATTGAAATTCAAAAGGAGGAATTCAAAGGAAGACCACTCCTGCGTATCTCTAAGCAGTGGTGGGTTCCAGCCGGTACGGCCCGGTACAGCCATACCAGTAGTAACTGGGAGCAGCTGACAGCGTACCGGTACGGTGGCTCGTTTGGCCCACCCGCCCGCCCACGTTCTATATCGTTTTTTAAAGCAACCGGCCAATTGCACACAAACGCACAGCGTGAGGCACCTGTGCGAGCTCCGACAAGCAGCTGGGTGTCTCAGGGGCGGTGGAGTGCACATGCGTGCACAGCACATATGCACAAAAGCATGCACGGCCCCGGGAACACTGTACCGGTAGTGACGGGGAAAGGAACCCACCACTGTCTCTAAGCATCATTTTGCAGGAAAGGTGCATTTGTCTCAGAATACAATTGTTGTTGTTGTTGTTGTTGTTGCTTAAGAATCAAAACAAAGCCCAAAGAAACCAGAAACTTGTTGGTTGTTGTCACACAGTCCCAACACACGAACACAGGTGGCGACATTCTTGGACTTGAGTTCCGTCAGCCCAAGGTCAACATGCGGCAGCTCCACTCTCTTAGGATGCTGGAGAGATTCTGTTTGTGTGTTTGGCAGACAGTCTAGCTGGAAAACCCGTAGTCCATCAAGTTGCTGGCAGCCGGACGGTCCAGAGCATATGACTCTGTGGAAACAGAACGTTCTGAAGGATACGCCACAGCTTGGGGGCACGTCCAGGACACTGCTTGGCTCAGCTGCTTCCAAAGCTGCTGTCTTTTGTATTCAAAAGCGACCGTCTCCCCCTCCACACACACACATATACACACGTCGTCCCCCCAGTGAGCAAAATAGCCAGGGAATGTAAATTGACTTCACGATGACCTTTGCAAAATTGCAACCGGGGGAAAATTGCTATGGATCAGTGAAACCCAAATTGTCCACGTTGGTTTGTTGGTATTTGCAAAATTCCCGGGAGAACTGCCAAAGGGGGTGGGAACAGACCCCACTGCCAAGGAAATAGAACAGACCCAACAAGTCTGGGGTTTGTTTTCAAACTTTCTGAGCCTGAGCATCTCTGGTACGTGTGGAAAAATCTTCCCAGCAGGAGAAGAGAAGGGCAAAAATATTTCTGTGAAAGATCTAACATAACGTATGTTTCCCAATAGAGACATTTATCCTATTATAAATGGATACCCACAGCTTTAAATTCTGCCATTTGCATACTTCTTGAAAAATGCAGTTGCTTCACATTCTGAATAGTGGGGAATTAAAAAAAAAACCCCATCAAGAATTAGGTGTGCAAAATTCTTGTCCTACGTGTGCAAAAAAATAAAAATAAAAACTAAAGCAACATAGAAAAACCATCAGATTAATAACAATAGGTTTCTCTAGCCTTTGTTCTGTTTAGTTTATTTTCTTTTCATTGCACATCGTACAACGAAATTAAATGCCGTCTTCAGTGTACATTATAACTATAGAAATAAAGACACAAACACACATCCTTCACATGCTATATAATTGAAATTGAAAACCCGATATTACGTTAATATTGCACTATACCAGTGATGGTGAACCCAGTGCCCAACAGAAATATGTGTGCATGTGTATGCATGTGCGTGCACCAGAGCTATTGGAAACCTGAAGACCAGCTGACATGCCCATGCGCGTGCCGGCCAGCTGATCTTTGGGTTTCCAGCATGTGCGTGCGTGCCGGCCAGCTGCTTTTCGCATGTACCAGAGTACCAGAAAACCGAAGATCAGCTGGCTGGCTCATGGATACCTGTTTTTGGGGCATTTTTTGAAACAGTCTGAAAATGGCCATTTTCACTTTTTGGAAAGTGACCCAAAAAACAGCCCCAAATACAGCTTGAAAAAGGCCTGGTAAACAGCCTGTTTTTTGGCCATTTGTCGGGCCATTTTCCAGCGCTCCGGCACCCACAAAGACCAGCTGGCAATGGGGTGCATGCCAGGGGTGGGTTGCTAACCAGTTTATTATCAGTTTGCTTGTTCTCGTGTGCGTGCACACAATGCTTCTGTGCATGTACAGAAGCGTCTGGGTGGGTGGGTGGAGCCTCCCGCTGCCGCCACTACCAAACCAGGAATAAACCACCTCTGGCGTGTGCCCACAGAGAGGGCTCTGTGTGCCACCTCTGGCACACATGCCATAAGTTAGCCCATCATGGCACTTTACCGTAGAATTCAAAATGGTTACTGCCCTGGGACAGAAGCTGTTTTTCAGACTATTTGTCCTTGTTTTTATTATCCTGTACCGTCTGCTAGATGGTAATAGTTCAAAAAAAAGTGTCTTCAGGATGAGATGGATCTTTAAGAATATTTTGAACTTTCTTAAGACAGCGGGAGCTATAAAGCTCTTCGAAAGAGGGGAGAGGGCAACCAATTATCCTCTGGGCAATGACATTAACCCTCGGGAGTACTGTGCTATTTGCCACTGTGTAATTGGCAAACCATACACAGGGGCAGTAATTTGTTTGCAGAATTTAAGGAAAAAATTAAGAAAAATCTTAGCACTATGAAAAGCATAGTGCTTTCCATATGTTTTTGTGCTGGGTCAAGTGCTCAAGTCACTCTCACAAATTTACACACCAGCCTGAGGATGTCAATTGTAATAGAATTGTGAGATGTTCACCTTGCAAGGAGAAGAAAGCTGGGTACTCTGTATCCACACACACTGGGTGCATTAACTAGGGGATTACCTCTGAGTAAACATACATTTGGTTTAAAACTTATGCCTCAAAACCTGTTCTTCCGGTATTTTTTCTCCTGGCCATATCTGAAGTTGGAAATGCATGAAACTTTCAGTGTGTGAACCTAAAATAGGCATGACACATGGGGGAAAAATGCAAAAACTTCCATCTTATCCAAAAGAAAATCAACTTGAAGAGCTATAGCTAAGCCATGCCAGATCTGCATACCGTACTTACGTGCAGAGACATTTTTTAAAGTGAGCAACTACAGGTAGTGTCAACCTACGACCACAGTCGAGCCCCAAATTTATGTTGTTAAGTGAGACATTTGCAAACTGAGCTTTGCCCCATTTTACAACCTTTCTTGCCACAGTTGTTAAGTGAATCACTGCAGCTGATATGTCAGATTCCAGGTAACCTGGTTGTTAAGTGAATCTGGCTTCCCCCACTGACTTTGCTTGTCAAAGGGTCGCAAAAGGTCATCACATGACCTTGGGACGCAGCAACGGTCATAAATGTGAACCAGTTGCCAAGTGGCCAGATCACATGATCATAGGGATCCTGCAAAAGTTGTAACTTTGAAAAACAGTCGTAAGTTACATTTTTCAGTGCCTTTGTAACTGAGCGGTCACTAAACTGTTGTAAGTCGAGAGCTACCTGTACACAATTAATTAATGAGCTGGGACAGTCCCTCCCCATTTTCAACACCCTAAAATTCAGTTCCCTGTAAGACACACATGTGGATTAAAGATTTAATTTTAGGCTTATTGGAACTGTATGGCTGTGTTTACATATTTTCCTATATTCCATTGCCTGGATTCCCATAATCCTAAAACAAATACCAAGGGCGGGCACACTAAATGCTAGGCAAAAATGTTTAGGTTTGTGGTACACCATGGGAACCTAAATTTGGCAGGTTGCCTCGGGGCATCAAAGTAGTTTTTGGCCTTCGCCATCACCAGGAACAAAACATAAAGAGATTGAGAAAATCTTCTGGAAGGCAGTTGCCCTTCGAGGAAATGTTAGTCAACTAAAAATGTACCAATAATTTCATGTGATTAAAAGCCCCAGTTTCCTGTGTTGAAATCCATATGTCCTCTTGCATTAATAACAGTCATACTGTAGATAAATAACAAGGCTCTGTTGGTAATTTATGCAAGTTCACGATTTTGTAAAGAGCTGACGAGGAACATCAAAACAACACTTTATAAACAAGATGGCGCCCAAGGGATATCTTTCAAAGGAGTTTGGACTTCATCTCCCAGAATCCCCTCATGATTAAATACTCTTGCAAAGATACAGGGGTGAGCTAGATCTTAACAGTGGGGAAAAAAGAAAAGGATGTGCTGATTTAGGATTCTTGCGGAGAGGCAAGAAAGAAAGCTAGCAAGGCAGACTTTTGCACTGCAGAAATAAGTTTTGCTTTGGAAACCATGGTCAGATCAAAATGTGTCACCCACCCACTCATCCACCCATCATGTCCTTTCAGATGATACATTCAGTAAGGTTTTTCCCAGAGGACGCCAGCACTTAGCTGGGTTTAGAAACCAAGCCAAATCTAACCTGGTTAAGATTGCAATGGGAAACTCCCACGAAATCTCAGGATGACTGTCTTGCTTGGAAGAAGGCGACAAGTGATCACCGATGACTTCTGCGAAGAAAATGAGGGGTGTCACCAGGCATGAAACTCGACTTCTGAAAATTGCAGTGTGCATTTTTTTCAGTAGGCTTCAAAGCACATGAGGATAATTAGAACTGCAGAAAAAACAATTACTATCAACCTGCCTTCCATTAAGGACCAGTACACTGCATGAATCAAAAAGAGGGCTATGAAAATATTTACAGACTCCTCGCATCCTGGACATAAATTGTTTCAACTCCTACCCTCAAAACGACACAATAGAGCACTGCACATCAGAACAACTAGACACAAGGACAGTTCCCCCCCACCCGAATGCCATCACTCTGCTAAACAACTAATTCCCTCACTACTGTCAAACTATCCACTAAGGCTGCATTACTATTACTATTAGTCTTCCTATCGTTCCTATCACCCATCCCCTCCCACATACGACTGTATGACTATAACTTTGTTGCTTGTATCCTTACAATTTATATTGATAATGATTGTTTCCTGATTAGTTATTTATACCCTAGGACTATCATTAAGGATTGTACCTTATGACCAGAGGTGGGTTCCTACTGCACCAGTTTGGTAGAACCGGTTCGTCAAATCTACCAAACTGGTTAGAAGAGGTTCCACCAGAAAGCAGGCCACACCTACAGAAGAGATTCCAAAATTTTTTGAAACCCACCACTGACACACACACACACACACACACACACAGAAAGGAAGGAAGAAAAAAATAAAGAAAAAAAAAGAAAAAGTGAGAGATGAAAGAAAAAAAGGAAAAAGGGACAGAGAGACAAAAGGAAGGAAAGAGAGAGAGAGAGAGAGAGAGGGAGAAAGAAAGAAAGGAAGGAAGAAAAAAAGAAAAAGAAAAAAGAAAAAATGAGAGCTGAAAGAAAAAAAGGAAAAAGAGACAGAGAGACAAAAGGAAGGAGAGAGAGAGAGAGAGAGAGAGAGAGAGAACACTTGGCCGGCAAGCCACTCCCACCAGGTCACATGGCCGGCAAGCCACTCCCACAAAGGAGGCCACACCCACAGAGAAGGTTCGAATTTTTTTTGAAACCCACCACTGCTTATGATTCATGATGAATGTATCTATGCTTTTATGCACACTGTGAGCATATGCACCAAAGACAAATTCCTTGTGTGTCCAATCACACCTGCCCAATAAAGGATTCTATTCTATTCTATTCTATTCCATTCCATTCCATTCCATTCCATTCTATTTTATGAGTGTTGAAGCAGATGCTTTACGCTGAATCCTCCCTTTGGTTTTCAAACTTAATTTTAGATCCCGGGGAAGGCCAGTACCTTGACCCTGGTCATTGCAGCTCCCTGAGAGATGCCAGGCTGAATGCAGGCATTCAACATGAGCATCCTTGCCACGGCAGCTGGGAGAGAGATGGCTGCTTCTCCAGGTGCTTCAACTCTTGCAGGTCACTCTGCCCCAGTGTCAAATAAGCAGCAAACACCTGCCACTGGCTGTCTTCCATTTGGCCAGGAGGCAAGCAGGGTGCGGTATGGGAGGGGGTTATTGTACCACTGGACCAGGGGACACATCAATAATTATTGTAATTTGTAAGCTGCTTAGAGTAGCTCCATGATGAGCTAGGTGGGAAATAAATCAAACAGACAAGGAGTTAAAAATTAATACAGCGAGGAGGAGGAATTTCCCTTGCTGGTTTGTTCGGAGGGGAGGGAAATTTTTACATCCTGACTTTACAACCTGTGGACTTCAACTCCCAGAATTCCTGGGCCACTAGGGAATTCTGGGAGTTGAAGTCCACCGGTGGTAAAGTTGCCATAGCTGCCCACCCTTGATGCGGACAGAGGCAGGTTAAATGTATTGGAAAAGGCAACCAGAAAATGGGTGAAAATAAGGGTTTCATCAGCAATACCTGGGCTGACCTAAGTAGGCTGGGGGAGCTCAACAGCAGCGAAAAATTAGCTTTTCTCACATACCTATATACCAGTGGTGGGCTCCGGGGCCAAAATGGGACATGGGCAGGCAGGGCGGGCTGGGTATCCCCCCACGGCCCTCCCCTACAGCCCATTTTTTCTCCCAGGAGGCTGCAGGGAGGACTTACTAGGCCCAAAACGGGGTGTAGGGGGACACAGCATTTCCCTCCCTGAGACCCATTTGTGCTTCCAGAAGGCTGCAGGGAGGCCTAACTAAGCCCAAAATGAGGCGTGGGCGGGAAGCGGGCCCCCGTGGCTCATTTTTGCTCCCAAGGGGGTGCAGGAGGCCAAGGGCTACCTGTCACACCCTCTGGCCACGCCCACCATGGCCACGCCCACCCGGCCGGTCATTAGGACAGAGAACCGGTTGTTAAATTATTTGAATCCCACCACTGGCTAAAGCCTTACCCTTAATAGAGAGGGCAAATGAAAACAAGCAGGATTTCAATTGCACAGAACACCTTGGCTTTTTTGACTGGCCTGAAGATGCTCCTGTTATAGATGAGATACATTAAGCATATAACAGAATAACAGAATAAGAGAGTTGGATGGGACCTTGGAGGTCTTCTAGTCTGACTCCCTTGCTCTGGCAGGAAACCCTACACCACTTCAGACAAATGGTTGTCCAATCTCTTCTTAAAGACCCCCAGTGTTGGTGTACATATAGTGGTGTAAAACAATTTGCAAAGCAGCATCCCACACAGAGGATTTCCTGTTGCCTCTATACTTTTGCACACCCAGGAGCATGCTCCTTTTGGTGCAGCAAAGCCACATGTAGGATTGTGGTGCTACTTGAGCTGGTCACCTGCTTAACCCATACCTTAGCAAGAACAGTACGGCAATCATGAACATCCACCTGCCTGGATCTCCTTCATGGACTTATTCTCCCCAATCCTTTTCTCTCTGGAAACTTCTAGTTACATAAAGAACAGTCTGCATGGCTGCCAGCAAAATCCCCACTAGTCATTTGCAAAAGGCAGCTTTACTTGGAATAGCTTACATTTGCAATAATACCTTTAATACCATCAAGCAATAGCATCTGCCTGTCCCAGGTCAGTCCTTGGGAAGGACTTGATAGGTGGATAAAAATGCCAAATGCCAGATCTGACTGACTAGGATGAACCATAGTAATAATAATAATATCGTGCATATCTGAAAAAAATGCCATTTGCCTGCAAGCAAGAACTGAGCGAATCATAAAATAGAAAAGAGAATAGAAAACGAAGATGCTACAGTGTTCTGGGACTTTAGAATTCAAACAGAGAGGCACCAGCCACCCCAGACATAATACTGTAATAGTTGATAAGAAAGACAAAAATTCTGGATAGCGGACTTCGCAGTACTTGGAAACGGCAGAAGAGAAAAAGAACTGGAGAAAAATACCCTTCCCACTCTCTCGGCCTTCCGAAAAGCCACTAAAACCTGGCTATTCTGGCAGGCCTGGGGCTGTTGACTTCAGGAATGAGGTCCAGCCCCACACAGATTGAGTGTATGGTGCGTTATTTTTAAATTGTTTCTTTTTAAATTGTTTCTTTTATTTTAACTCCTTATTTTAACTTGTTTCTGTAAGCCGCCCTGAGTCCTAAGGGATTGGGCAGCATATAAATTTATTAGAAGTTAAAGTTAAAGTTAAAAACCACAAAATACAAAGACGTGCAAATAGAAATAGGACGACTATGGCAATATACAGCAAAGATAGTAACAATAGTGCTAGATGTCTTGGGTGAAATCCCAACAGATCTGGAGATTTAGAAGAACTTAGAATAACTATGGTCACTTTAAATGTATACTAATCGGCATACATTAAAATGAAATTTCATTGCATTCACCTCTCAAAGGGTCACCACCTCCAATATATACGTAAGCATGACAAAATAAATAAAGGAAATGAAATAAGTATGCAAAAGTATGCATATACCCATATATATTACATGACATGGAGAAACAATGCAGTCTAGTTCGGTCGTATACATGTACATGGCGATAAATATGAATCTTGTGAGTTTACCAGATGGATGGTATGGGGGAAAAAAACTGTGACAGAATCTGGTAATCCTGCTAGACTTAACCCAGCTTTGCGGCAAAGCTGGCTGGGGAATTCGGGGAGTTGACGTCCTCCAGGCTTAAAGTGGCCAAGGTTGGAGACCCCCTACTCTAGAGGTTATGTTACTCAGTATTGCTTATATTGTTTTCCATGCTGCTTGAGAAGCCAGTGAAAAGGGGTGGGAATCAAGCCTAGAATTGAGGCAAACAGCCATGGAAAAGACATTTATTTCCCTGCAACAGCTGTTCTTCTGCTCCGCGACATCGCCCTTCCCGTGGTTAACCACACACGGCTACCCTTCTCCAAGGCCACAATCCAAGCGCCAAAAGCTCCCCCACCCAGCCAATCACGATGAATCATAAACCTACCAGCTCCAATTTCATTCTGAGAAGGAAAAAGTAGACACCCTCCTCCTGATTCTAGGAATTCTGGCTCAGGAGCCACGAAGACAAAGTTTAGACGAAGCCCAGCCAGCGGGATGCCTTCGAGCCATACATGGCCACTGTGTCCCTACAACAGAAGCAAGAGAGAGGAAAGAGTGGGCAAGACTCCCACCTTGAACTGGGGTTGGGGTCAGCCACTCATGTCAGCCAATAACGGGACTTTGTTGCCTGACAATGTGCTTGTGGGAGCTGCATTAAAATTGGGCCAGCGTTGACAAAAATAGGAACCTTCTGCAGGAAGTGAAAGCTCAGATAGAAAATAGAATAGAATAGAATTAGTTTACTTGGACTTCAGTAAGGCATTTGATAAAGTAGACCATAGCCTACTGCTAGATAAAGTAGAAGAATGTGGGTTAGACAGCATCACCACCAGATGGATTTGTAACTGGTTGAGCAACCGCACTCAATGTGTAGTTCTCAATGGAACTGCATCTACATGGAGAGAAGTATGCAGTGGAGTACCCCAAGGCTCTGTTTTAGGCCCACTACTCTTCAACATCTTCATCAATGATTTGGACGAGGGGATAAATAAGGAACTCATCAAATTTGCAGATGACACCAAGATGGCAGGAATAACCAACACTCCAGAAGACAGGCTTAAGATACAGAAGGATCTTGACAAAATTGAACATTGAGCACTCTCTAATAAAATGAAATTCAATGGTGAAAAGAGTAAGCTTCTACATTTAGGCAAGAAAAATGAAATGCACAGGTACAATATAGGTGGTACCTTCCTCAATAGTAGTAACTGTGAGAGGGATCTTGGGAGTCCTAGTGGACAACCATTTAAATATGAGCCAGCCGTGTGCAGCAACTGCCAAAAAACCCAACACAGTTCTAGGCTACATAAACAGAAGGATAGAATCAAGTTCACGTGAAGTGTTAATACCACTTTATAATGCCTTGGTAAGGCCACATTTGGAATACTGCATTCAGTTTTGGTCGCCACGATATAGAAAATATGTGGAGACTCTAGAAAGAGTGCAGAGAAGAGCAACAAAGATGATTAGGGGACTGGAGACTAAAACATATGAAGAACAACGTTGCAGGAACTGGGTATGTCTAGTTTAATGAAAAGAAGGACTAGGGGAGACATGATAGCAGTCTTCCAATATCTCAGGGGTTGCCACAAAGAAGAGGGAGTCAAACTATTCTCCAGGGCACTTGAGGGTAAAACAAGAAGCAATTGGTGGAAACTAATCAAGGAGAGAAGCAACTTAGAACTGAGGAGAAATTTCCTGACAGTTAGAACAATTAATCAGTGGAACAGCTTGCCTCTAGAAGTTGTGAATGCCCCAACACTGGAAGTTTTTAAGAAGATGTTGGATAGGCATTTGTCTGAAACAGTATAAGGTTTCCTGCCTAGGCAGGAGGTTGGACTAGAAGACCTCCAAGGTCCCTTCCAACTCTACTATTGTATTGTAGAATAGAATAGAATAGAATAGAAGAGTTGGAAGGGACCTTGGAGGTCTTTTTTAAAAAGGTTTTTTATTAAATAAACATTAAAAATATTGGACATAGTGCGACATTTCTGGCATAAACATTTCCATATAGTGATTAGGTCTTACCACAATTACATTTTATATCCATTACATAGGTGTATGTAGTCAGTCTGATTACCTAACCATTGATCCTTTCTTTTATATAATTACTAATCATACAAATACATATCCGATTCCTACCTATCATACATTTTTAATACCACATTTTCCAATTCTTAACTATTCTGCGTTTTTCTGTCCTGGCTTTTTCCCCTCATTTCTAACCATCGGTATCATTTGTACCAAATTTCATGATATTCCGTCTCATCCTTGTCTTTGAGCTCTAGAGTCAGCCTGTCCATCTCTGCACATGTCAGTATCTTATTTATTATTTCTTGTTCCTTATTTTTCCATTTTTGTGCAAAAACCGATCTTGCCGCTGTTAAAATATGCAGCATTAAATATAGTCCACCTTTGCCATGTTTTTCTTTTGTGATCCCATAATTCTGGCCTCAACTCCATCCTTTGATTCCAAGTACTTTCTTATCTGGTGCCAAAAAGCCCTAGCTTTCGTGCATTGGGACCTTGGAGGCCTTCTAGTCTAACCAGATAGGATCAACACACACCTAAAGACCCTCAATACACAGAGATTTGTCTAAGGCAGGGGTCAGCAAACTGCGGCTCTGGAGCCGCATGTGGCTCTTTCATCCCTCTGTTGTGGCTCCCTGTCACCAATCGGCACCACAATTTTGAGAGGAGCTTCCGGTTAGGAGTGGGGGGAAGTAGGGCGTGCCAGGAGGACACTCTATGGCAAGAGGCGGGTTTTCCTGTCAGCTCCACAATTGATAGGGCTTTCAGTTAGGACAAGTAGAGGACAAGTAGAGCCATGCTAGGAGGAGACTCTATGGTGGGAAAACTGGATTTCCGGTTGGCTCCAGAATTGAACGGGGGGTTTCTGGTTAGGACCTTTGTGGCTCCTTGAGTGTTTAAGGTTGCCGACCGCTGGTCTAAGGATTCCAAACACACACACACACACACACACACAAATTGTTTTACAGAAGTTTTTTTTTAATCTTCCTGTTCAATCATGTCTGATTCTTGGAGAATTTCTGTACAGGTCCTTGCAGTTTTCTTGGCAAGTTTTTATTTTTTTCAGAAGTGGGTTCGCGTTGCCAGCTTCCCAGGGCTGAGGTAAAGTGTCTAACCTGGCGCCATTCAGCAGGCTTTGTGCCTAAGGAGGAACTAGAACTCACAGCTTTGCTGGCTTTTAACCCGATGCTTTCGTTCAGTGCACCAAACTGGCTCTTCACGTAACATTCAAACAAACACCCTGTCTTACTGTGCTCATATATGTACTTTCAAGTCATTCTTTTACACAAGCACGTACAATCTAGAGCCGTGATGGCGAACCTATGGCACGCGTTCCAGAGGTGGCACGCAGAGCCCTCTCTGTGGGCAATGCACCGTCGCCCCAGTTTAGTCAGCTGATCGTCGGGTTTCCGACGCGCACATGCATGCCAGCCAGCTGGTCATTGGGTTTCCTATGCTCTGGCGTGCGCGCCTTCTGGTTTCGGCAGTTTGTGCCAAAAGGGTTCACCATTACTGATC
The DNA here is from genome assembly GCF_009769535.1 of Thamnophis elegans. NCBI lineage: Eukaryota > Metazoa > Chordata > Lepidosauria > Squamata > Natricidae > Thamnophis > Thamnophis elegans. Next base: position 170,733,005 of record NC_045541.1, read on the forward strand.
TAGAAGAATGGCACCTGCGCATATTTATTTCTACATGGCTGACCATTTAAAATGGGTAGGGGTTCTTTAGATCAGTGGTTCCTCTGCTGGCTGGAGAATTCTGGGAGTTGAAGTCCACAAGTCTTAAAGTTACCAAGTTTGGGAACCACTGGTTTAGATCAACGTCTAATTTTAAATAAAAGTTCAGGTCACAAACAACCAATGGGAAGTTCAACCAGTGGGAAAGGCTTTTAATCGGTTTTAAAAATGTTCCCGGTTAAATTACCTTTGGGAAAGAGTGGCATGCAAATACAGCAAACAAACAAATAAGCAAACAGTTAAAACAAAAATGTCCGTCAGGCGCAAGAAATCAGGAATCAGGATTGTTTCAATGCGTACCAGTTGTGGGCACGAAGGGACTCCCAACTGATGACGTGCTTGATCCCTCCCTCAGGCTAAGCCTGGGCATCTCCTACAATGGCTTCCTTGTACTCATTTAAGCACTTGCAAACATACATGCCTCTTCCCCGGGACAAAATATCCCTCCTCTCACTGATGAAGGAACCTAATGATTCAAAAGGAGACATTTCGGAGCCCCATACAGAGAATTTTGAATGTCTCTTTCAACTCTGACTTGACATTCCTGTTCTCAGGGTGAGGCATTTTCTATTCTTTCTGCTTGTCAAAGAGAAAGAATGTTTAGGGACGCCTTCTGCCTCCCTCTGCCATTTTGGGGCAAATGTTTTTCCTAAGAATCACATCATTCTTACCCTTATGGAATTGTATACAGATTTCACTGGTCGTTCATCGAATCACTGTGGTTGTTGAGACTCATGCAGTTGTTAAGTGAACCTGGCTTCTCCTATTCACATTGCTTGGCCACAAATGATGATCCTGTTGTAACTCAAGATACTGCAACCATGGTACATACATCCTGTGGTTGCCAAGTGCCCAAATTTTGACCATGTGACCATGGGGATGCTATGATGGTTGTAAATGTGAGGACTGGTTGTAAATCATTTTTTCAGTGCCAGTGTAACTTTGAACAGTAACCGTGGGGATGCTACAATGGTCATAAGTATGAGGACCAAATCGTTTTTTCACTGCCGCTGTAACTTTAAGCAATTGTTAAGTAAATTGTTGCTAAGTGCCCAAATTTGGATCAAGTGACTGTGAGGATGGTCATAAATTTGAGGACTGGCCCTCCTAAATCACTTAGACTGCCTTAGATAATGGAGGCTCCATTTATTCCCTGTAGCTAAAAAGCATCGGCCATTATCACAACGCAGCAATAGGATCAGAATAATGTCATAAATTAGTACACATTTTTAACTATCATTACATGTTTGGTTGAACTTTATAATTTCCTAAACATGTACACAACACGCTAGCTGGAAGTAAAGGTCTACAGGTCTTAAATATGCCAAGTTAACTAAAGTGAGCAAATAACTTTAACTATATTTTTTCTGCTTTATATATTACCATGATGGGCATCGCCCCCTAGAGGTCAAATCGAGATATAACCATTGAAAGTTTGATGGACATAAGCTCTGTCCTTGGAACACCCCTTTTCCCAGAAGCTGAATTATTTAGGATATCAGAGAGAGCTTATCTGTTTACAATTTGGAAAGCTGAAGGATGGAAGGTGGAGTTAAATATCGGTTGTGCAAGTAATTTTTTTTAAAAAATACCTCTTTGTTTTCTTTCCGACAGGTTTTTAGTGCGGTTTAGTTATACATGCTTGCTTTCAATTGTAGTGCTAGGACTACAAAGGGGGTCAAATCAGTCCATCCTAAAGGATCCCTGACTGCCTTTGGAAGGACAGATCCTAAAGCTGAAGCTTAAATACTTTGGCCACCAGATTGTTGTGACCCAGCATTAACAGAAACAAGAAACAGAATCCTTGTCACCAAAAGCCCCTCTTTATTTACCGTATTTTTCGGAGTATAAGATGCACTGGAGTATAAGATGCACCAAGATTTTGAAGAGGCAAATAAAAAAAAAGTTTTTGCACTCTGCGGACCTCCCCAAAATGCCTCATTTTTCATGAAAACAGCCCTGTTTTTTTTTGTCCCCCCAAAAAGGGCATGCATAGCCTTTAGGAGGCTTTCAGAGAACTCCTGGGGGCTGGGGGGGACAAAAACAAGCAAAAAACAGGCCATTTTTCACTCATTTCTGCCCTCCCCAGCCACCAGGAGCACTCTGGAAGCCTCCTAAAGGCTCTGCACACCCATTTTTGCAAAAGGGGCGGGGTTTCAGGAGGCCAAAAATGCTGTATTGTGTGTAAGACGCACCCAGATTTTCACCCTCTTTTTTGAGGGAAAAAGGTGTGTCTTATACTCTGAAAAATACGGTATTTTTTATTCTCTTACATACAATTATAGCAGTGATGGGTTTCAAATTTTTTTCGAACCTCTTCTGTAGGTGAGGCCTGCTTTGTGGGAGTGGCTTGCCAGCCATGTGACTGGGTGGGAGTGGCTTGGGAGTCATGTGACTGGGTGGGTGTGGCCAACTTGTAAAATGTGGTGAAACTCACTTAACAACGCTCTTGCTTAGCAACCAAAATGTTGGTTCAGAAGCACGCAAGTCTTAAAGCTGTCAAGTTACAAGACTCTTGCATCCCTAACTCTTTAGGGGAAAAAACCCCAGGGTGTTCAAACTTGATAGCTTTAAGACTTGTGGACTTCAACTTCCAGAATTCCTCCTCCAATCATGTTGGCTCAGGAACTCTGGCACTGAAGCGTGCAAGTCTTAAAGCTATCAAGTTACAAGACCCTTGCACCCCTAACCCTTTAGAAAAAAAACCCAGGGATGTTCAAGCTTGACAACTTTAAGACTTTAAGGTTTAGATAGGACTCTTAGAGGAGGGTGGGGTGATTGGTGAGCCAGCCAATCAGTGAGCGGTGGGCGGGGCAAGCGTTGTGCGGATGGGCGGGGGGGAGGGAGCTGGAATCGGTTCTAAATGGCACGGTAGATTTGTGGAGAGGTTAGAACTGGCAGGAACCCACCCCTGAATTATAGGTATACATTCACATAGCTATTCTTCTTCTTTACATTTGTCATTCTTATACATTTGTTATTCCATTTAAAAGATTATAATATATAATTTGGGTTGTTTTATTTACCATCCCTTCCACCTGTTTTAACACCACCTGATTTTTCCTTTCTTTTCTCACTCCCTTCCTTCTCTACTTTCTTCCTCCTCTCCTTCCCTTTTCTTCTTCCCTTACCTCTCCCCTACTCCTATTCTTCCTCTTCCCCTTCCTACCCTCTCTCCTTCTCCTTCTCTCCCTTCCATCCTCCTCTCCTTATCTCTTTCTTTCTTCCCTTCTCTTCCTCATTCTCTCCTCCTCTCTCCCTTTCTTTTTCTGTTATTATAGGTGTCTCTTTCAAATCTTAATTTAGGTTTTCTTGGGATGGCATTTCTGCAAACTCAAATATAGTTTAATGTAATTTCTTATTCCTTACCTTCGCTAATCTATCCTAACTATGTTTTTCCCCCCTTTATATCTCGCTCTTGGATATATACTTGTACATTTAGTACTTTCTTTTCTGTTTTTCCACTCTTCCCTTCCTTTCTCTTTAATAGTGTACCGTCTGGGTTCTGTATCTTTTTTATCACACACACACTGAAAGGTTCAGGCAAGAGTCCTTCAAAGAGTTAACTGCAGTAACAGACCTTATCAGTTCTTTGCGATAATTGCCAGGCTGAAAGGTTGCAAATTAAGTTCTGGCAAGCAATCTCTGTGGCACAAACACGATGAACAAAATCTTCAGAAATCCGAACTGTTGTCTCCTACAACTACTCCTTTTTCCTTCTATTTATTCCCCAGCCAGGGAGGAGCCATTCAGCGCCCACATGTGCCTTGCTTCCTGAGTCGACTCCTTGTCCTCCGTTGTTCTCCTCTCCTAACAGCTCTGCGCATACGTGCCTCTGGAATAGGCCCCAGCTGTTCTTCCTCCTCACTCATAGCAGCCTCCAAAGGCAGCTGCCTCTCTGGTGGCTGAGAAATGTCGGACGGCCCTGGCTCTATCTCAGTGCTGATGCTGAGCATCCAACAGAGCCTTCCCCAGGCCCCGGAACTGGCCCACGTTCTTCCCCAACCTCCTCATCGTCCGAGTCTGCTGCCAGCTCTGCTGGCAGCTGGCGAGCCACAACACAGATGAGAAGAAAGGACACATTGAAAAAGATCCTGAAGTTGGGAAAGATGGAAACCAAAAGGAGAAGGGGACCAATGGCGGAGGACGAGATGGTTAGATAGTGTCATTGATGCAATGAACATGAATTTGGCAAACTCCAAGAGACAATGGAGTCAGGGAGAGGGAGGGGCTGGCATGCTATGGTCCATGGAGTTGCAAGGAGTCAGATGCGACTTAGCAGTTGAACAACAACAAAAAGTACACTTGCTTTTATATCTGCCTGCTTCTGAGCAGGTCTTACGCTCTGGCAACCCCCTGGATAGGTTCCTCCAGTTTTCTTGGAAAGATTTTCGGAAGTGGTTCGCCCTTAACTCCTTTCTAGGTTTGAGAGAGGGGGACTGGCTCATGATTGCCCAGCTGGCTTCATACTTGTTTTTGTTAGTTCCAAAGTCGTGTCCGACCCACCGCGACCCCATGGACAACGTTCCTCCAGGCCTTCCTGTCCTCTACCATCCCCTGGAGTCCATTTAAGCTCAGGCCGACTGCTTCAGTGACTCCATCCAGCCACCTCATTCTCTGTTGTCTCTTTCTTCTTTTGCCCTCAATCTTTCCCAGCATGAGGCTCTTCTCCAGTGAGTCCTTCCTTCTCATTAGGTGGCCAAAGTCTTTGAGTTTCATCTTCAGGATCTGCACCCTGTCACATCAGATAGAACCTAGAATCATAGGGCTGGAAGACACCTCAAGATCTTCTAGTCCAACCCCCTGCTGAAGGCAGATCTTATACCATTCCGGTCAAATGGTTGATAAATACAATCACAACATGGGCGTATCTGATAAAGTTAAGTTAATACTTAACTTAAGTTAAATATTTAAGGCAGGGCTAAAACCTGTGGTCTTTTGGTTTCCAATCTGCTGCCTTAAACCCCTATCCCAAAGTAACTCTTGTTTATCAGATTTTTATCCTGCCTTTATTATTTTATAAGTAACTCAAAGAGGTGAACATGCTTCTTCCTCCTCCTATTTTCCCCACAACTTTCATGAGATGGGTTGGGCTGAAAGAGAGTGATTGACTCAAAGTTATCCAGCCAGCTTTCAGGCATAAGGTGGGAATAAAACTCACAAGTCTTTTGGAGATTGGCCCAAAGTCATCCAGCTGGCTTTCATGCCTAAGGAGCTCACCGGCTCCTGGTTTCTAGGCCAACACCTTAGCCACTACACCAAACTAGCTCTCTGCAAAAAGCCTTTGTTGAACTACTTATAAAATATGTATTAATGTGCATAGAAAATTAATGCAAGCCACTTTGAAAGATGAACTCAAAAAGTGGGGCAATATTATTATAAATCAGTAGATAAAAGGAACAAGATATCCAATTGGGAATAATACTCAGAAGGAAACAATTCCTGACTACAGCTCCAATTTTTCCCAGCTCCAAAACCCAAGGAAAAAACCATGTTTTTACTGAATTTCTGAAAGTCAAAAGGGTTGAGGCCAGCCATAATTCAGGGTTTTGCAACAAGATCATCCTAAAGAGCAGTTGCCAAAACACCGAAAAGGCACCCTGTCACATCAGCTAGAACCTGGAATCATAGGACTGGAAGGCACCTCAAGATCTTCTAGTCCAACCCCCTGCTGAAGGCAGATCTTATACCATTCCGGTCAAATGGTTGATAAATACAATCACAACATGGGCATATCTGATAAAACAACTTCTGGTTTACTGAAATAGAAAAACTTGAGTAATTTTGCACAGAGGTTCCTGAACAGAAAGCAGCAAATTAGTTGTGGCCTGCCAGCGGAGCTGGTGGCAGATTCGGAGAGTGAGGAGGTTGGGGAGGAACATAGGCCAGTCCTGGAGTCTGGGGAAGGCTCTGATGAGGGCTCTGCGTTGGAGGCAGAGAGGGAGCCAGGGCTGTCCAAGTTATCAGCTGCCTTCTGAGTCAGAGATCACTGAGGCAGAAGAACAGATGGAGCCTATTCCCGATGTGCACATGCGCAGAGCTGCCAGGTGAAGGGAACAGCTAAAGAATACGGATTGACTTGGGAGTAAGGCGACAGGTGGACGGTGAATGGCCCCTCCCATAGGGAATAAAGAGGAGCGAAAGGGGAGGGGAGTTTGCAGGAGACAATTTGTTCGTTTAATTAGTGTGAAGATTTGTTTGCGGCTCTCAGAGATTCCTTGCCAAGTATTTCCTTGGAAGATATTGGCCTGGCAGCTCTCCAAGCCTGATAAGGTCTGTGGTTGTAAATTCACCCTTGAAAGACTGTTTGCCAGGACTGTGCTGGATGTAAATGAAAGGAATTCCCATTAGCTTAATAAAAAGGGTTTTTTTTTTCAGGGAGTCTGCTTTGTGATTTTGTGAAGCCTGGATCAGAACAAAATTTAAATACAGTTAGTCTTTGACTTACAACCATAATGAAACCTGCCCATGTAAGTCATGACAGTTGTAAAAGTGGTCAGTCACATGACCGACCCAATTCTGCAATTTTTTTTTGCTGTGGTGGTCACTAAGCAAATCACCATGGTTGTTAAGTCAATCTGAAGTTGTCAAGCGAACCAGTGGTTTACTATGGGCCCAGTTTTGCTGAAAACCAGAAGTGTTGGCTTTAAGTAAAACTGTTGTCGATAGCCGTTAGACTTTTATACCACTTCATAGGGCTTTCAGCCCTCTCTAAGCGGTTTACAGAGTCAGCATATCGCCCCCCACAGTCTGGGTCCTCATTTCACCCACCTCGGAAGGATGGAAGGCTGAGTCAACCCTGAGCTGGTGAGATTAGAACCGCTGAACTGCAGATAACAGTCAGCTGAAGTGGCCTGCAGTACTGCACCCTAACCACTGCGCCACCTCGGCTCCGATGCAATTTGTGTGACCATAGGATGCTGTGAATGGAGTGAATATGGCCGTGTTATTGGTCACATGACTGAGAGCGCCATGGCAACCATTGGAACTCTGAACTCAGGCTGTAAGTACAGGTAGTCCTCAACTTACAACAATTCATTTAGTGCCTGTTCTAAGTTACAATGGCACTGAAAAAGTGACTTATGGCTGTTTTTCACACTTGTGACCATTGTAGCATCTCCATGGTCACAAGATTTACATTTGGATGCTTGACAACTGACGCACATTTATGATGGTTAAGATGTCCTGGAGTCACGTGATCCCCTTTTGCAACCTCATTGGGGAAGCCCGATTCACTTAACAACCGTGTTACTAATTTAAGAACTGTGGTGATTCATTTAACAAATGTGGTGAGAAATGTCATAAAACGGGACAAAACTCACTTAACGCATTTCTCACTTAATAACATAAACTTTGGGCTCAATTGTGGCCGTAAATCAGTAGTAAGTTTATAAGTATGTTGTAAAGCACCCCCATCATCAACTTTGAATAGTCACTAAAACATAAATTGTAAGCTATTATATCTTGCTCCTTAAAATAGATAAAGTGTCACAAAACCAGAATATACCAAACTCTACAATTGAAACACAGTATAGGTATTCCTTGACTTACGACCACAATTAAGCCCAAAATTTATGTTGTTAAGTGAAACATTTGCTAAGTGAGTTTGCCCCATTTTACAACCTTCCTGGCCACATTTGTTAAGTGAATCACTGTAATTGTTAAATTACCGTATTTTTCAGAGTATAAGACGCACCTTTTTCCCTCCAAAAAGAGGGTGAAAATCTGGGTGCATCTTATACACTGAATACAGCATTTTTGGCTTATCGAAACCCCACCCACTTTGCAAAAATGGACGTGTAGAGGGTTTGGGAGGCTTGCAAAGTGCTCCTGAGGGCTGGAGAGGGCAAAAATGAGCAAAAAACAGGCCATTTTTGCTCGTTTCCCACCCCCCCCAGCCCCCAGGAGTATTCTTAAGAGCTTCCCAAGCTCTGCATGACCTTTTTTTTTTTTTTTGGTAAAAAACAAAGCGTGCAGAGGGTTTGGGAGGCCTGCAGAGTGCAAAAACTTTTTTTTTAATTTACCTCTTCAAAATCATGGTGCGTTGCATTTTATAGACTGAAAAATACGGTAGTCAAGCTATTGTTAAGTAAATCTGGCTTCCCACTGACTTTGCTTTTCAGAAGGTCGTAAAAGGTGATCATGTGTGACTCCAGGTCATTGCAACTATCAAAAATACATGCCAGTTGTCAAACGTCCAAATTTTGATCACATGATCATGGGGATGCAACAATGGTCATAAGTGGGAAAATTGATCATAACTCACGTTTTTCAGTGCCATTGTAACTTTAAACGTTCACTAAACAAACTGTTGTAAGTCGAGGACTACCTGAATAACCCTCTTCCCCAGCCAGCAGGGATCACAGGTGTGGAAATGACGCTGCTTGCTCAGGAAAGAAAATCAGGCTCATTACTGTTCTCCCAAAAAATAAAGAGCATTTAAAGACTTAGAATAATCCTAGAAAAACAAGTTTCTAAAATGCTTCCAGCTGTCGATTCAGTTAATTACAAGGGACTTCCTCCTAGAAGCTGTTCCTGGTATTGCTACAGCTGCTCCGTTTCCCGAACAAAGCCTTGCTGGCACACAGAAGTGGCCCAGAAGCGTTGATGGGAAATTGGACACTCCTGGCTGGAATGCCCCTGAGTCCGAGAAGTGAGTGGGAGGAGGGGATTTTTCCAGGGGAAAGACACAAGGAAACCCCCTTCATCTCCCAATGCCCATTCAGATTGCCTCCCAGAGCAATTATTTGAGGAAAGCTGGGTTGGGTTTTCCCAACATCGTATATATAGGTAGCCCTCCACTTATGACCAAAACAGAGCCCAACATTTCTGTTGCTAAACGAGACAGTTCTTCAATGAGTTTTGTCCCATTTTAAGTTCATTCTTGCCACACCTGTTAAGTCAATCACTGCAGTTGTTAAGTTAGTATAACATGGCTGTTAAGTGAAGCCGGCTTCCTCCTTGACTTTGCCAATGGTCAGAAGGTTGCGAAAGGTGATAACGTGACTTCAGGAGAGTGCAACCGTCATAAATCAGTTGCCAAGCATCTGAATTTTGATTACATGAGCATGGTGCTGCTATAAAGGCAACAATAGCACTTAGACTTATATACTGCTTCACAGTGCTTTATAGCAATAGCAATAGCAGTTAGACTTATATACCGCTTCATAGAGCTTTCAGCCCTCTCTAAGCGGTTTACAGAGTCAGCATATTGCCCCCAACAACAATCCGGGTCCTCATTTTACCCACCTCGGAAGGATGGAAGGCTGAGTCAACCCTGAGCCGGTGAGATTTGAACAGCCGAACTGCAGAGCCAAGGTGGCGCAGTGGTTAAATGCAGCACTGCAGGCTACTGCTAGATCAGCAGGTCAGCGGTTCAAATCTCACCGGCTCAGGGTTGACTCAGCCTTCCATCCTTCCGAGGTGGGTAAAATGAGGACCCAGATTGTTGGGGGCAATATGCTGACTCTCTGTAAACCGCTTAGAGAGGCCTGAAAGGCCTATGAAGCGGTATATAAGTCTACTGCTATTGCTATTGCTATTGCAGAACTGCAGTCAGCTGAAGTAGCCTGCAGTGCTGCATTTAACCACTGCGCCACCTCGGCTCCTTAACAGCCTTTACAGCCTTCTCTAAGCAATTTTAAAAAATCAGCCAATTTCCCCCAACAATGTGGATCCTCATTTTATTGACCTCGGAAGGACGGAAGGCTGAGTCAACCTTGAGCCTGGTGAGAATTGAATTGCCAAACTGCTGGCAGTCAGCAGAATTAGCCTGCAATGCTGCATTCTAACCACCACACCCCATATCTCTTAAAACTGTAATAAGTTACTTTTTTCAGTGCTGTTCTAACTTTGAATGGTCACTAAATGAAGTGTTGTAAGTCAAGGACTACCTGCAGCGTTTTTCTAGAATATGTAAAGTTTTAAAACCAGTGCAGCTAAATACTAAATGAATGGTTCTAAATTGTTGTTGTTGTTAGTTGCGAAGTTGTGTCTGATTCCATCGCGACTTCATGGACGACGTTCCTCCAGGCCTTCCTGTCCTCTACCATCCTCTGGATTCCATTTAAGCTCACGGGCCAGAGGTGGTAGTTAGCAGGTTCTGACCAATTCTGGAGAACCGGTAGTGGAAATTTTGAGTAGTTTGGAGAACTGGTAAATACCACCTCTAACTGGCCACGCCCCCATGTATTCTCTGCCTCCCGAGTCCCAGCTGATCAGGAGGGAATGGGGATTTTGCAGTATCCTTCCCCTGGAGTGGAGAGGGAATGGAGATCTTACAGTCATGCCCACCAAATCATGTCCACCAAGCTATGCCGCGCCCACCAAACCAGTAGTAAAAATGTTTGATTCCCACCACTGGCTCACGCCTACTGCTTAAGTGACTCCATCCAGCACCTCATTCTCTGTCGTCCCCTTCTTCTTTTGCCCTCAATCGTTCCCAGCATTGACTCCTTCCTTCTCATTAGGTGGCCAAAGTACTTGAATTTCCTCTTCAGGATCTGGCCTTCTAAAGATCAGTCAGGGTTGATCTCCTCTAGGACTGATCGGTTTGGTCACCTTGCGATCCTAAATATGATTTTCAAGGCACCATGACTGAAGTACTAACACGAAATCCACAGTATTTGCTTCACGTCAGGGTAAGGGAACTGAATTAATGGCCAAATTCAGATTTTAGGAGTAGAATTCCAGTCTCCAACATTCATTAGAATAAAAATAGAGACAATGGAAGTTTTACGGTGGTGCTTCAAAGTATGTGAATCTTTTTGAATTTTCAGTATTTCTGCAAAAATATGACCTAAAACGTGTTCGATTTCAAACACAAATCCTACAACTACACAAGGTAAAGGTAAATGTTACCCTTGCACAGATGTGCTAGCCGTTTCCGACTCTAGGAGGTGGTGCTCATCTTTCAAAGCCGAAGAGCCGGCACTGTCTGAAGACGTCTCCGTGGTCATGTGACCGGCATGACTAAACGCTGAAGGCGCACGGAACGCTGTTACCTTCCCACCAAGGGTGGTCCCTATTTTTCTATTTGCATTTTTTACATGCTTTCGAACTGATAGGTTGGCAGAAGCTGGGACAAGTAATGGGAGCTCATTCCGTTATGTGGTGCTAGGGATTCGAACCCCCAACTGCTGACCTTTCTAATTGACAAGCTCAGTGTCTTAGCCACTGAGCCACCACGTCCCTAAAACTAGATAGAGAACCTGTTAAACCAATGTGTCAAAAACATTATACTTTTTTATTGATTTATTGAGGAGAGTGATCCAAACTCTATACCAGAGGTGTCAAACCTGCGTCATCACTGCGTCATCTCATGACAGATCGTGACTTTTTCTTCCTTCGTTAAACCAGGCGTGGGCGTGGCAGGTCATGAATTTGACAGCCCTACTCTATACATTTAGTTTTAGGACCTGTGTGGATAACAGATCACATTTTGGTGATTTTGGTGAACATATATTTGCAGAAATATTGAAAATTCAAAAGAATTCACCAACATTTAAGCACATGTAGACATCTGTCATATAACAGATTCATTATTCTAATGAATGAATGAATGTTACATTATATTACAGATATATTACAGACATCTGTGCAAGAGTAACATTTATCTTTCCCTTGTGTAGTTTTAGGTTTTGTGTTCGAAATCGAACACATTTTAGGTTATATTTTTGCAGAAATACTGAAAATTCAAAAAGATTACATACTTTGAAGCACCACCGTAAAACTTCCAATGTCTCTATTTTTATTCTAATGAATGAATATTACATTATATTACAAATATAATCCTCAACCTGTATCATCTTTCATTTAGTGACCAAAGTTACAAAGACACTGAAAAAAGTGACTTTTCATACTTTCAATTATTGCAGCATCCCATGGTCACGTGATCAAAATTCGGATGCTTGGCAACTGGCTCATATTTATGACGGCGGCAGTGTCTGAAGGTCATGTGATCACTGACAAGCAAATCAAGGGGGAAGTCACTTTAACAACCCTATTACTAAATTAGCAACTGCAGTGATTCAATTAACATCTGTGGCAAGAAAGGTCGTAAAATGGGGCAAAACTCACTTAAAAACCATCTTGCTTGGCAACAGGAATTTTGGGCTCCATTGTGGTCATAAGTCAAGGACTCCCTATAGATCCGAGTTCCCATCTCACATAGCTATGGTTGCTTTAAAAAAAATCCGGACTCTAGGTCTAACATCTTAATTCAGGAATGAACCTGAAAGGTTCGTAGAAATGAGAACTGGAAAGCCAGCAACAGCATAAACCACGGTGGCACAGTGGTTAGAGTGCAGTACTGCAGGCTGTTTCTGCTGCTTGCCGGCTGCATGTAATGTGGCAGTTCAAATCTCACCAGGCTGAAGGTTGACTCAGCCTTCCATCCTTCCGAGGTGGGTAAAATGAGGACCCAGATTGTTGGGGGCAATAGGCTGACTCTGTAAACCGCTTAGAGAGGGCTGTAAGACACTGTGAAGCGGTATATAAATCTAAGTGCTATTGTTATCATCAAATTCTCCCCCTTGCAGTGTGCAAAACAAGAGTTAAACAATCCTCCAAAAGTGGCTGTCCACTTCCAACCTCAAGAAAGAAAGGATCCACAATTTTCATCGGTTCATCACTGTTGTTGTGAATCTTTATCACTAGGAATTTTAGATAAAATCCCAGCAGCTGCAATTTATAAACGCCTCGCGTAGTCCTTGGCTTACAACCGTAACAAAGCTCGGAATTTCCACTGTACGTCAAACTATATTAATGCACCCTGTGAAGACAAACACAGGCAAATGGGATAAAATCCTGGGCGGCAGTCTCGTGACCTCTTCAACATGGCATGTCACATGACCTCATTGTGCAAATTATTGTAGTGAGATGATGGCAAGTGAAGTCATGCCATTTCTATAATGACAATAATGACCCTTCTCGTCTGTAGCACCCACAATCAGAGCTGGGGTGTTGGGAGGGGAAGTATATTTTGAGGAAGCACTCAGAGCAATCTGAACTTCCAGAGGGCACGGAGATGCCTTAGGAGGGCAATGGACTCTTTGACCGAAGATCTTTGAAGCAGATGCTGGGTGGAGTCTACCGTACAAACGAGAGTTTTTAAGGTTTTGCACTAAAATAATTGCACATCATTTCCAAATCTTTTTTTTATTTTCTGAACATGTAAGACAAAAAAAAAGTAGGGGGTTAGGGAGTTAGGCAGAAAATGGGAAAACTCCCATATATAGATAACTTACAACCATTTGTTTAGCAACCGTTTGAAGTTGCAGCACTGCTGAAAAAAAAAATCTTACAACGGGTTCTCACATTTATGACCAACTAGCTGTTAACCCAGCATTGTCCGGTATTTTTTTATCCCAATCCTGTATTAGACATTCACAAATGTCCAAACCAAATGTAATTTCTAATGTTGGATTTTCCCCCTTACCAGAGGGAGCCCCTTTGTGGAGTACTGTGAAGCTGTTACCATGGCAACTCCACTGTGCTGTACAGTAGAAGCCATTTTAAGGCACAACAGGCTGTATCTTATCAGAACACACACACACCGAGTGTTAGGGGTGTCTTATCCCCACAGTATTTGTTTCCAGAGTCTAAGTCATCGGTGTACCAAATTTGGTTGAAATTGCTAGACGCTTTCCAGAGTTATTCTGGAACACACACATACACACACACATCCCTGCAGCGTCTTCATAGTCATGTGATCGAAGTTTTAGCATTTGGCAACTGATACCTACTTAAGAGTTGCAGCATCCCATGCTCACATGATCCTCATTTGCTACTCAAAGGTGCTTCTCCCCCCCCCCCCCCCAAAAAAGCCAACAAGACAGTTTTATTTGAGGAAGAAAAGGAAGTTATAAGCTTCACCAGTTATAAGTGATATAACTGATATCAGTTATATCAGTTATAACTGATAAGCTTCTTAGAAAAGAAGCAAAACGGTCTCCCTCTTCTTCCTAAAAAATAACAACAATCCAGTTGCCTTTTGAAAGAAAACAAAAGTACCTTTTGAGACAATTATGACTTGGATTACTGAGAACGTTCGTACACATCATTTAAAACCTTCCCAGGGGGGTTTTCTCATAAGCAAAATCAATGGAGGGAGCAGAATTCACTTCATGATGTGTAAAATCAGGCACAACTCACTTAACAACCGCACTTGCTTAACAATGGAACTTCTGGCCCCAATTGTGGTCGTAAGGCGAGGACTACCTGTAAACCATGGGGGACAGTCGCAGTCCATAAATTCCAAGTTCCACGCATAGTTTGGCTTACTGTGCGTGACCCAAAAGAAAAAAGTTAAAGTGCCGCAAGATCATTTCCTTCCTCTTCTTGGCTATATACACATATGCCAACTGCAGATTTCAAGTGAAAGAAGTGCTAAAATTTTATTGTATTTTTTTTGCAACACAGGTGATTCCAAGTCATGGTCCAAGCAGACTCCTAAAACTACTTACAGGTGTGTCAGTGGATTTCTCCTCATTGAAATTGGTCGCCTTCGTAGGTGCCATACGTGGTGTCTTCTGAAGCCCAGGTGATTTGGGCGGAAAACCTCAAAATAACACTTCCAAATCGGCCTCCCCTCTCCACCCCCCAACCATGTGATGTGAGAAGAAAGACATGGAGATCTAAAGGATCACATTTAGCGGTGGTCCTTTTCTTTCTTAAACAAACATACATACTTCAATCATCCAATCAGAGTGATTTTACAAAAAATTCATTACCAGAGCTCCTGAAAGCTCTTTTTTTTAAAAAATAAAAAGATGTATAAAAATGGAAGTCCCTCCAGATCATAAGATCTTGTCTGATGGGCAGGAATGGTCCCCAATCCGGACGGCATTGGCTTGAAAGACGGCGGACAGATTCCCAAGATGTCAGTGGCACATCCGCGAAGTCATGTCCTTCTGTCAAAGACAGGAGACTTAAATGTCATTTAGATATCACATTTTCTTAAAAAAAAAAAAAACACTGGTTACTACAGGTAGTAATACAATACAATACAATAGCAGAGTTGGAAGGGACCTTGGAGGTCTTCTAGTCCAACCCCCTGCCTAGGCAGGAAACCCTATACTGTTCCAGACAAATGGCTATCCAACATCGTCTTAAAGACTTTCAGTGTTGGGGCATTCACAACTTCTGGAGGCAAGTGGTTCCACTGATTAATTGTTCTGTCAGGAAATTTCTCCTCAGTTCTAAGTTGCTTCTCTCCTTGATTAGTTTCCACCCATGGCTTCTTGTTCTACCCTTGGAGAATAAATTGACTCCCTCTTCTTTGGCAGCCCTGAGATATTGGGACACTGCTATCATGTCTCCCCTAGTCCTTCTTTTCTTTAAACTAGACATATCCAAGTTTCTGATGTTTTTGGTGGTGGCAGTTTTCTCTGTATAAAATAAACCTCACGTACAGCATCCAGAGAACCACAGATGTGGGGCTGCTTAGAAACAGAGTCAATAAACAAATCCACGCTGTCTGTTCATCATGCTAGGTAAGTACAGGTTCTGTGTGGAGGCTCTGGGTGGGCAAAAAAACAGCCTACTGGAAGTTCTGGGAATAGGCCGGTTTCCGGCCTCCAGAGCCCAGGGGAGGCCGTTTCGCCCTCCCGGAGGCTTGAGGAAAGCCTCTGGAGCCTGAGGTGTGCAAAAAACAGGCCTACTGGAATCTCCAGAAACAAGCCTGTTTCTGGCCTCCGGAGTGCAGGGGAAGACATTTTCACCCTCCCAGAGGCTTAAGGATAGTTTCTGCAGCCTGGGGAGGGCAAAAATGCCCCCCACCCCTGTGAGGAGGCCAAGTAGGCCACGCCCCCCAGCAACCGTGCAGGTTGCTAAAAATTTTCAATCCCACTCCTGATGGAAATGTACACCATTTTAATTCCTTTCTATTCCAAAGAAGACAATCCACCAAAACAGTGCTGGGTTCAGAGTTCAGAAGAACACACTGCCATCAAGCACCAGGGTTAAATGGGCATCTCTTCCAGTTTTTACATCAATCCCCCCCCCCCCCCTTCCCAATCTCTCAGCAATCACATAGTCAGGGTAGTTCTGGGTGCAATTCAAGCTGCTGGTTATCACCTTTACAGCCCTGCAAGGTAGTATTTGTGGCGCACTCCGGGTGCATTCTGTTAAAACAACATTGTCTTCTGAAACCCAGAAGATGTGTCTTCTCTCTTTGGCATTTATCTATGGATCCGTCTCAGAAATGGGGACTTCAACTCCCAGAATCCCTCAGTCACCATATTGGCTGGGGAATTCTGGGGATTGAAGTCCAGACATTGTTATGTTGTTACGGTTGAGAAACATTAGGTTATATAGTGTTTCCATTATTACATGACTATTTTCATTCTGTTTTTTGTTTTGTCTATAGAGATTTTATTGTTTTCTTGCTGACCGTTGCCTAGAATTACCTAAGATAGATAGCCACGTACACGTTCTAAATAAATAAAATGAATAAATGTCAATAGTCCGAGGTCATTTATTCCACCTTGTCTACCATAAAGCTGTGGGAAGGATTGTCCAGCTACAGATGGAAAGCACCTGGGTGTGCCTCCCTTTCCTTCCTTGTTTCTCTTTTCTTTTTAATGTTTATACAACTTTATTAAACATCTAATCATCTAATCATCATAAAACCTCAAGTTGATGGCATGCATTTTATGCATCAGAGTAGTGAAAAGGAATAAATATCTATATATTCTTGTTTCTCTTTTTTTTCTGCAGCGATATTAATGTTTATACAACTTGGTTAAATATCTAATCCTAATTGCCATAATAATAAGTAAATAAAACCTCAAGTTGATGACATGCACTTTATGCATCAGAGTAATGAAAGGGAATAGTACAATATATTCTTTTGACATTCATTAAAAAAAACACTGTTCTCTCGTCTTATTTATTTGTAATCTTCCTTATTTTTTAATGGTTATTTAAGATATGTTTTTATTGTTTTATTGTAAGCCATTAAGAAATGGGAGATTAAATAAATTAAATACCAGGCTTTAAGAATAACACGCCCTAATGAATTTTGTGGCTCTTCATTAAATACAAGCGCACCCTTTTTTCTCTTAAAACGACCAAACTCTTCCAAGTTTGTCAAATCCCTCTGTTCTAGGGTGAAACCTGAAGAAGGAACTGCTGAAAGTGTGCAATATCTGGGGAGCTCAGGGCGGAGAGCTTTCCATCCTACAAAATACCTGTCAAGCAGGTATCTGAGCCAAGACTCCCTAAGCCAGCAAAAGCAGCCCCGACCCTGCACTCACCAGAGGCTCCAATTCCTTGTTGTCTATGAGATTGAACTGTTTTACAAAATAGTAGAAGTGCTTGTAGCATGTATTCACGTGGGCTTCCGAGCCCATTTGGGCGATACGATCAAAGTGGTGGATGTAGACGTGGACAAAGACGCGGAAGAGACGGGAGAGGATCTTTTTCACCACCTGGAGGAAGTTCTTAGGAAATGGAGTACCTGTGGAAGAGCACGACAATTAACCTTCTTCTATCCTTTTCTTCTTCCCATCTTCTCCCTCCCTGCCTTCCCTCCCATCCTCTCATCTCCTTCCTTACTTCCTCCTTCCCCTCTCCTCCCTCTTTCCCATCTCCTCCCTTCCTTCTTCCCTCCCCTCTCCTCCCTCCCTCCTTTGCATCCTTCCCTCTCCTCCCTCCTCCCCATCTCCTCCTTCCCTTCTTCCCTTCTCTCTCCTCCCTCCCATCTCCTCCCTTCCTTCTTCCCTTCCCTCTCCTCCTTCCCATCTCTTCCCTTCCTTCTTCCCTCCCCTCCCTCCTTCCCATCTCCTCCCTCCCTCGCATCCTCCCTTCCTCCTTCCCATCTCCTCCCTCCCTCCCTTGCATCCTTCCCTCTCCTTCCTTCCCATCTCCTCCCTTCCTCCCATCTCCTCTCTTCCTTCCTCCCATATCTTCCCATCTCCTTCCTTCCCTCCCTCTCTCCCTCTATTTCTTTAACTAATTTATCATATCCATGACAAGAAAGATAGCAGACAATTTAGATGACTAGGCTAATATTAACTATGCAAGTTGCATATTCCCAAAATTGGAAGTATCCCTTTTCAGCACCCGGGAAGAGGAAATAAAATAAGGAAAGGCTACCACAAAAGGAGACTCAGGTTATATACTCAAAATAGTCAACTATAATTTAAGATTTTTCCAAGATATGAACTGAGTTTGGAACAGTAATCTGAGAATTCAGCCAATTGCAGCTTAGTCAACAGACTAGAATTAAGCAAGCCAGAGCTGAGCGTGAAGGCAGCTGTAGAGAAGATGAAGCAAAGACAACTGGATTTCAATCAACAGCCATCACGGAGGGCAAAGGCAGGATGGGGCATGCGTGGAATTAAGAGAAGGGAATGGAGGAGGATGCTAGCTTACCAAATTTGAAAAGGAACGTCATGGGTTATTATATTGCCCAGTTATCCGATCTTGATTTGAAATTTTAATAATTTAATTTATGAAATTTGTCTGCTGTCCAACTCTCAACCGCTGAGCATTTTTTCCCCCTTTTCATCTCCTGAACTAAAGCCACCCATCTCAGGAATAATCAAAATCTCATGAAACTGAATCCTCTCAAGATTGCAACCATTAAAAAAACAAAAACAACATTTGGGGCCCCACAGCTTTTGCGCAGTGTCACATAATGGAATCAGCACTCAAAATGCAGATATGTAAGTGGCTCCACTCCTGAATGGTTTTCATTGTTCAGAAATTTCTTCTACACAATGTTCAGCCAGTATTTTTTTCTTTGGGAATCTTAAGTTCCTTAAGAACTGCCCCTGCACATTTAGGTGTCAATCCACCTGTTTTTATTTTTACCCTTTTTTCCAAAAACTTAAAAAGGTTTCACATATAGAGTCTCAACCAGTTGCATTTGTTCAGCCTCCTATAGGCCTCTTCAGTGACATGCCTAAAAAACAGTTTCAATCACATCATTCCTGCATTTCTTAACTTTTCTGAACATACTACCAAGCCCATGTACCGTATTTTTCGGAGTATAAGACGCACCAACCCCCTAAAAGAGGGTGAAAATTTGGGTGCGTCTTATACACTGAATGTAGCCCCACCCACCCACCGTCCCCCACCCTTTGGCCTCTGCCTCCCAGCAATTTACCTCCTTGCAGCAAAGGGGGAAATGGGGCTTGCGGAGGCTGCAATAGGCTATAGCAATCCCTGCAGCCTGAAACAGCTAATGATCGGAGGCCCGCTCAAACTGAAAGTGAAACTTGCTGTTTGTTCCACAAGGCAATTTGCTGGGAGGCAGAAGCAGAATTTTTTTCTTGTGCTAATCAGGCTGTTTGCTGCAAGAAGGTAAGTCAATAACTATAAATACCTATTGAATGTTCAAATTATTACTTATTTTTAAAGGCTGCTTTATTATTGTTATAGACAACTTAACAAAATGAAGAAGCTTTTTAAAATAAATGCTTCATCTGAAGAGGCCCAGTGCTATTGTATTTTCTTTTAAATAGAAGAGAATAATGTATACTTCCAGAAAGCACATGAATTTTAACAGCATCTGTACAAGTATAGTCTGAAATGAAACACTACAAACAATGTATATTGTCTGTACTATTTGCTGTTTGTTACAAGGAGGCTAAACTGCTGGGAGGCAGAAGCAGATTCCGCCCCCTTGTTTTCCTCCCCAAAAGCTTGATGTGTCTTATATTTCACAGCGTCTTATACTCCGAAAAATACGGTATGTACTACTTCATCACTGCATCCAAACTGAGAGCTCATCACCCCAACATCTAATTACCATAACATAAAAGCAGAATTTAATGATTACAGATAGTCCTCGACTTACAACAATTCATTTGGTGACTGTTCAAGTTACAATGGCACGGAAAAGTGATTTACGATCGGTCCTCACACTTATGACTTTTGTAGCATCCCTCCTATCGTGATTGGAATTCAGGCACTTGGCAACTGGTATTTATTTAGGACAGCCGTAGTGTCACCATCTGCATCCTTTCAAGCTTGATAAGCAAAGTCAATAGAAAAAAACATGATTTGCTCCAGAACTGCATGATTCATTTAACAACTGTGGCAAAAAGTATAGTGAAATCAAGGGTGAGCTATTTAACCACTGCCTTGTTTAGCAAATTCTGATCCCAGTTGTGGTTGTAAGTTAGAGGATCACAGTTGAGTCCAAAATTCCTATTGCTAAGTGAGACATTCGTTAAGTGAATTTTGCCCCATTTTATGATCTTCTGGCCACAATGTTAAGTGAATCACTGCAGTTGTTAACAACACTGTTGTTAAGTGAAGCAGGCTTCCCCTGACTTTGCTTGTCATAAGGTCGCAGAAGGCGATCACCTGACCACAGGATACCGCAACCGTCATAAACATGAAACCAATTCCCAAGCATCTGAGTTTTGTTCATGTAACCATGGGAATGCTGTAAGGGTTGTGTGAAAAACAGTCCTGTCACTTTTTTTTTTTTTAAGTGGTCTTCAAGAGTCTTTATTTGATACTGAATCTGCTCGACAGGATGGTTCACCTAGAACAGTGTTTCTCAACCTTGGCGACCTTTAAGTCCTGTGGACTTCAACTCCCAGAATTCCCCAGCCAGCTGGCTGGAGGATTCTGGGAGTTGAAGTCCACAGGACTTAAAGTCGCCAAGGTTGAGAAACACTGACCTAGAAGATCTGGATTCCTCCACTGTCATCACTATGATTATTTTGTACTTTAAAAAAAAAAAATTATTAAACAACAACACACACACAAATAATCATCTTACATTACATCTTGTAGAAAGTGTGTCAATTGGTTATACTGTAATACTCAAGTATAAGCCTAGTTTTCAGCCCACTTTTTGGGCTGAAAAAAGCCGACTCGGCTTATACTCAAGTCAGTGAAAAATTTGCCCGAAATGGAGGAGGAAAAAGGGGGCGGGGCCATGCTGCTGGGTGAGGCTCGTGAATGGCCCGGCGCCCCTGTGAGTTTCCCCTCCCTCTGTGTCAGTTTGCCGCGCAGCGCGCACCGCACCATCCCCCCTCCTCACGTTCTAATGTAATGCAGGGCTGTCTTATGATTCCCCTTCCTCCCCCCTCTTGCCGCTCTGCAACGATGTCCCACCTCCTCCTTGTTATGGCAAGCAGCCACATAGCTATGTCCCACCTCCTCTGGTACAGTGATCCAATGATAGGAATCACTGTGCCGTGTGTCATAGGAGGCGGGACATCGCTCCCGCGGCTGCACGGGACATCATCATCACAGCGGGACATCAGCATCATGAGGTGAGTGAAGTATTCATTGAATACACCGCTAGTTTACTGTTCTTTCTTTGAAATAAATACTCAAAACATTATTGGTATCTATTTTTATTTTTGAAATTTACCGGTAGCTGCTGCATTTCCCACCCTAGGCTTATACTCGAGTCAATAACTTTTCCAGTTTTTTGTGGTAAAATTAGGTGCCTCGGCTTATATTCGGGTCGGCCTATACTCGAGTATATACGGTAATTAGCTTTCGTGCCATCTCTTCCACAGTCATTTCTTACATTCATGTCAAGTGTCAAAGTTTTAATGAGTCCTACTTTCAACATATCATAGTTCTCATTTGACTGAAATTGTTTTGGTGTCCTTTCGCCGAGAATAATCCATAGTTAAAAAACACAACCACCTAATGGCATTTCATTCATTATTACACAGTCATCCAATAGCCTTAAACCTTTATAACATATTCTAAATAAAATTAGTTGAC
This sequence comes from Thamnophis elegans, assembly GCF_009769535.1. NCBI lineage: Eukaryota > Metazoa > Chordata > Lepidosauria > Squamata > Natricidae > Thamnophis > Thamnophis elegans. Next base: position 170,754,791 of record NC_045541.1, read on the forward strand.
AAAGTTTCTAAGCCCTTTTCCCCATAAGTCACTTTTCTAGTGCCGTTGTAACTTTGAACAGTCACTAAATGAACTATTGTGAAGTCGAGGACTATCTGAACTTGTAATTCCAATGACATTGTGTTAGCCATTTTTGCCGTGGCACCACTCCATATAGGCTCATGCAGTGGTGGGATCCTGCCAGTTTAACAACGGCTTGGTGATTAGGTGTTGCGTGCGCCCGCACCCGACGCCAAACTTACCTTCCAGTTACTTCTTGGGGGGGTAACACAGCCCGAGGTGCGGGCAATCCGCTTTGCCACGCTAATCAGCTGAGAGGATATAGTTAAGTAAAGCTCAAGGGCGGGCAGGCCACCTGATTGTCGGAGAGAACCGGTTCGCTCTCAGCTGATCATGGGAGCTACCGGTTTGCCCAAACCGGTCCAAACCGGCTGAATCCCACCCCTGGGCTCATGTTCCTTTTCTGATCAAATTTGTAATTTTTATCCCAGGCTTTTTCAATCCCTTCCCCTCCAACTCCAAAGAGCCGAGGTGGCGCAGTGGGTAGAGTGCAGTACTGCAGGCCACTTCAGCTGACTGCTATCTGCAGTTCAGCGGTTCAAATCTCACCGGCTCAGGGTTGACTCAGCCTTCCATCCTTCCAAGGTGGGTAAAAATGAGGACCCAGACTGTGGGGGTGATATGCTGACTCTGTAAACCGCTTAGAGAGGGCTGAAAGCCCTATGAAGTGGTATATAAGTCTAACTGCTATTGCTATTGCTAACTCACCGACATTTGTAGGGAAGAGGTCCTCGTTGTTGATCTGCACTTCAATCCAATCCATGAGAAGGTTCATGTATTTAGGTGCAGAAAGGGCAGTGGGCTTGCGGTATTTCTCATCCTGCCACCGATACTCGTACTTTGGACCGCCGGACATGACCGGGCAGGATTTTTCTGTGCAATAATCACTGATTGTCCCGTAAATGAGGTTGATGCGGTTGAAGAAGTCCACCACATGAACAGCCACCCAATCGTTCAGCTCCTCATCGTGAGGGAGATTCACAGCCAGCTTTAAATCCAGCCCAGCATTAAGGGATGCCTGGCCTTTTTGTGAAGCTCGAAGCGCTGTGTCCGGGTTCAAATTTCCGTTTGGGCCGGAAGGTCCGATCCTTGTTAAAAACTTGTTTCAAAGGATTGGCCATCCCTGGTTCCCCAAAGTTTCTGAGATCTAGAAATCCACCACCACGTTCCCTCCAGGGGTGTGACTGCTACAACCAACAACCTTTAAGTCTCCTTTCGAATCCCACTGGTGAACTACAATCTGCAAGACAAAAAATGTATACAAGAAGTTGAGGGAAGTGGGAAAAGAAAGAAATCTAAAAAAGGACAGTCTCAAAATAATGCTAAAATTTGGTTCTTCGGGCACTTCTTTTAAATTCTCTTCAAACTTCCCATTTAAAAAAACAAGGTAGAATTCAGCAGTATTTTTTGACGCCTGAGTCAAAAAAACCTTGCCTTTGTGGAAATGCAAGTTTGAGAAGCATACATAGCAGCAATAGAGGTAGCTCTTTATGATCCTAATAGAGCCTGCTTATGGAGTTGTAACTTGTGACGGTCATAAAGTGGGTCAGCCATGTGACTGATCCAATTTCACAACCTTTTAAAACAAATACTGTGATCGTAAAAGCAAACCCATTGTTTGATAATACCACTTTATAATGCCTTGGTAAGGCCACACTTGGAATACTGCATTCAGTTTTGGTCGCCACGATGTAAAAAAGATGTGGAGACTCTAGAAAGAGTGCAGAGAAGAGCAACAAAGATGATTAGGGGACTAGAGACTAAAACATATGAAGAACGGTTGCAGGAACTGGGTATGTCTAGTTTTAATAGAAAGAAGGACTAGGGGAGACATGATAGCAGTCTTCCTAATATCTCAGGGGTTGCCACAAAGAAGGGGGAGTCAAGCTATCTCCAGGGCACCTGAGGGTAGAACAAGAAGCAATGGGTGGAAACCAATCAAGGAGAGAAGCAACTTAGAACTGAGGAGAAATTTCTGACAGTTAGAATAATTAATCAGTGGAACCACTTGCCTCCAGGAGTTGTGAATGCCCCAACACTGGAAGTCTTTAAGAAGATGCTGGATAGCATTTGTCTGGAACGGTATAGGGTTTCCTGCCTGGGGGGGGGGGAGGGGGGGTTGGATCAGAAGACCTCCAAGGTCCCTTCCAACTCTGCTTTTGTATTGTATTGATATGGGTGGGGTTTGTTTTTTTTTTTGCCAAAAAACTGGTTTCAGAAAATAAAATAATAAAATGGTCACGTGGTCACGTGACTGCAGGGGTGTGGCCATCATAACTTTGGAACCGGGTCATAAAGTAGCTGTGGGGAAGGCCTTGTTACCTTTGAATTGTCAGTAAGTTACTGGTCATAAGTGGAGAACTAGCCGTACTATGAATGACGTGTGCAAGAAGGAAAGAGTTCTCAGCATCATATTTAAAGAGAAAAAGGGAGACTCTGATTTCTTAGAATCTTCTCTGACTTGAAGAATCTTCATTGCTTTAAGCTTCATACATCCCCAACTCTCTGCGCATAACACTCAATCAAAATAATAGAAATTACTCTGGAGGGTAATAACTGTGAGGGGAGCTGGATTGAGATTTTTAAAAAGGAGAGGAGGTGTAACAAGAAGGTACCTCTTCTTCCCATCCCTTCTAAAACCAGCTATTTAATTCCTTGAGAGACCGCCTGCTGCAATTACCTCCAAAGACCCCATTAGATCACACAGGGTTGGCCTCCTCCGGGTTCCGTCTACCAGCCAATGCCATCTGGCATTGAACGAACTCCCGCAGAGATTCGACCCTCACCTCTCTCCAGGCCTTCCAAAAAGCCGTTTAAAACCTGGCTGTGTCGGCAACGCCTGGGGTTGATGAGTTCCCTTCCCCTCTCGATGTGTGTCTGTTGGTATTTAAATGCTTGTATTGTAGTTCTTGTGTTCCCTTCCCCTTTTGGGTTTGTGAGGCCGCCCTGAGTCCGCTGGGAATAGGGCGGCATATAAATAAACGAAACCTAAACCTTAAGTTTCCTTTAATTGCTTCCCATTCAGTGGCCTTTTAAGAATCTTGCCCCCTTGGATAATTTTCTTGGGCTCTGTATGTATCTGAAGATAGTCATATCCAAAGTCCTTCTCGTCTAGCATTTGGTATCCACCATGGGTTGCTTGCCAGGACATGTGAGTAGAGCCGAGCCTAAAGTTCACTCCTACTACAGATAGACTTCCTCTGAATATGGAGTTTCCTTATCTGTTTCTCAGCCCTGGATGTAGACCCAACCCCAATCAATCCAAGTTCTCTTTGGACTGCCTCCGTTGGCTGCCAAACAGACCTCTGTAAGAAAGCCCCAAGGGGCCAGTTTCTCCTCTCCACAAACTGGTATGGACAGATAAGATACCTCCTAATGTTGGATATTCCACTTACCCTGTTTGGGGGGACGGGACGGACCTATTGGTTATATGTATAAAAATCCCAACGAATTCTTTACCCAATCCTATCCAAAAAGCCACATTTCGAGAAGGCTTCCCTAATTCTCCAAAGGCCTCTCTGTTATGGCCTGCCAGTGGAGCTAGCAGCAGAGTCGGACAGTGAGGAGGGTTGGGGAGGAACATGGGCCAGTCCTGGTGGCTGCTGAAGGCTCGGACGAGGGCTCTGTGTCAGAGGCAGAGAGAGGGGCAGGGCCGTCTGGCAGTTCTCAGCTGCCTTCGGAGCTAGACAGCAGTGAGGCAGAGGAACAGCTGGAGCCTGTTCCCAGTGTACGCATGCACAGAGCTGCTAGAAGAAAAGAACAGCTAAGAAATCAGGGTCAGCTTTGGAGTAAAGCTGAATGGTGAATGCCCCCTCCCATAGGGAATAAAAGAGGAGTGAAAGGGGAGTGGCTTTTTGCAGGAACAATTCGTTCGTATTCATTTGTTTCAGGAGTGTGGAGATCTGTCCGTGAATCTCAGAGACTCTGTGCCCAGTCTTTTCCTTGCACAGCACTGCATTTGGAAAATATTTACATGGCAGCTTTCCAAGCAAGATAAGGTCTGTGGTCATAAATTTGCCTTTGAAAGACTGCTTACCAGGCTTTTGCTGAATGTGAATGAGAGGAATTCACATTTGTTTAATAAAATTTCCTGGGACCAGGAATCTGCTTCGTGCTTTTTTGGGGTAGGCTAGGTCAGAACACTCTCATCAGAATGCAATGTGGGAGCAAGTATGGAGAAGACGGCATGAAGACAGATGCTGTGACTCTCATATTACTCAGAAACCACTCAGAGGCTGCCATCACCACATCCTGTTAGCACCCATTTCAGTTCTGTTAAGAAAGCGGAAATCCAGTGAGTGTTTACAACCCAACTTGCAAAAAGGAGAAGAGAGCAAAAGAACTCCTTTTGAAGCTCAAGACAACAAATTACTAATTTTCCTCCGAAATGAACTTGTTCGCTACAATTTAGCTCAGTCTTTCCCAAGCAAGTTCTCTCTCTCTCCCCTTCCCTCCAGAAAGGCTGATTCCAATCATCCATAATCCACAGCAACATCGAAGAGCTTGGCCAGCTGACATTACGGGATGTTGAAGAAGGCAGAGCTGGGCTTAACCTACCTTATAGGGTTGTGGTAATAGGAAAAGAAATAGGGAGGAGTGTCATTTGAGCTGCTGAAGGAAAGGAAGACTATAAGTTCGGAAACAAACAAAACCTGTATTATGAAGATTAAATGGGGGTAGAAAAAAAAAACATATCTCAGTTTACAGTCAGTTTGGTGCTGGGCCTGAGGTTTCCAGGAAATGCATAAGCAGGATTAAAAGCAATATCCTTCCCTTCTTGCATGATGTGGTAACTAAGATAGACTGCCACTGCTCAGTGGACTATGGACCCATTCCATAGTCAATTATACAATACAATAGCAGAGCTGGAAGGGACCTTGGAGGTCTTCTAGACCAGCCCCTGCTTAGGCAGGAACCCTACACCATTTCAGACAAATGGCTATCCAACATCTTCTTAAAGACTTCCAGTGTGGGGCATTCACAACTTCTGGAGGCAAATTCTGTTCCACTGATTAATTGTTCTGTCAGGAAATTTCTCCTCAGTTCTAAGTTGCTTCTCTCCTTGATTAGTTCCACCCATTGCTTCTTGTTCTACCCTCAGGTGCCTTGGAGAATAGTTTGACTCCCTCTTCTTTGTGGCAACCCCTGAGATATTGGAAGACTGCTATCATGTCTCCCCTAGACCTTCTTTTCATTAAACTAGACATACTCAGTTCCTGCAACCATTCTTCATATGTTTTAGTCTTCAGTCCCTAATCATCTTTGTTGCTCTTCTCTGTACTCTTTCTAGAGTCTCCACATCTTTTCTATATCGTGGCGACCAAAACTGAATGCAGTAGTCCAAATGTGGCCTTACCAAGGCTTTATAAAGTAGTATTAACACTTCACATGATCTTGATTCAATCCCTCTGTTTATGCAGCCTAGAACTGTGTTGGCTTTTTGGCAGCTGCCGCACACGGCTGGCTCATAGTTAAAATGTTGTTCACTAGGACTCCAAGATCCCTCTCACAGTTACTATTATAAGCAAGGTACCACCTATACTGTACCTGTGCATTTCGTTTTCTTGCCTAAATGTAGAACCTTATTCTTTTCACCATTGAATTCATTTTGTTAGATAGTGCCCAATGTTCAAGTTTGTCAAGATCCTTCTGTATCTTAAGCCTGTCTTCTGGAGTGTTGGCTATCCCTGCCATCTTGGTATCATCTGCAAATTTGCAAATCTGTCTATCTGTCTGTCTGTCTATTATCTATCTATCTATCTATCTATCTATCTATCTATCTATCTATCATCTATCTATCTATCTATCTATCTATCCATCTATCTATCTATCTATCTATCTATCTATCTATCACCTATCATCTCCTGAAGATGAAACTCAAACACTTTGGCCACCTAATGAAGAAAGAGCGACTCACTGGAAAAGAGCCCTAATGCTGGGAACGATTGAGGGCAAAGAAGAAGGGGACAACAAAGAATGAGGTGCCTGAATGGAGTCACCAAAGCAGGATGATAGAGAACAGGAAGGCCTGGAGGAACATTGCCCATGGGGTCGTGATGGGTTGGACTAACAACAACAATCTATCTATCTATCTATCTATCTATCTATCTATCTATCTATCTATCTATCTATCTATCTATCTTCATCTATCTATCTATCTATCTATCTATCTATCTATCTATCTATCTATCTATCTATCTATCTATCTATCTACCTACCTACCTACCTACCTACCTACCTACCTACCCACCCACATATTTTATTCCTCCTTATTACATAAGACATTCAAAGCTGAAGGCAGTGAACATACATAATATGACTTCATCCTCCTCTGTACCCCCCCCCCAGCAACACAGCAAAGTGGGCTGGGCAGAGAGAAGTGATTGGCCCAAAGTCACCCAGCTGCTGCTGGACGAAAACGCAAGGTGTCTCTTGCTTTCTAGGCCAGCATCTTAACCACTACTCTAACACTGGCTCTCCATCACACAATACCTGCAGGGTCACACAACACATGGAATTGACTTGCTTGTAATTCAGTGCATTCTGAAATCCTCCTCCTCTTTGATTTTGGATAACTCATAAGATTGCCACCAATTTCTCCACAACAGCAACCCTGTGAGGTAGGTTTGGCTGACATAGGGGATTATCTCAAAGGTCATTTGATGGTTTTCATGCCTAAGGGAGACTAATACTCACGGTTTTCCAGTTTCCGGACCAGCATCTTCTCCACTACATCAGGGGTCTGGCCATGCTCCATTGCAACTATGCTGGCTGGGGAATTTTTGGGAGGTTGAAGGTCCACAAATCTTTGCACAGACCTTTGCACTATACCAAACTGACTCTGAGTTTGAATAACACCAATGAGAAATTCAGGAAGGAGCAATCCCGACGTAAACAGGGACAGCAGAATTTCTCTCGAGCTGCTGACCAGGCACACATTTGTTTATTGACTCTGTTCCAAGCAAGCCCCACATCTGTGGTTCTCTGGATGCTGTACATGAGGTTTATTTTATACAGAGAAAACTGCCACCACCCAAAAACATCAGAAACTTGGATATGTCTAGTTTAATGAAAAGAAGGACTAGGGGAGACATGATAGCAGTGTTCCAGCATCTCAGGGGCTGCCACAAAGAAGAGGGAGTCGAAACTATTCTCCAAGGCACCTGAGGGTAGAACAAGAAGCCATGGGTGGAAAACTAATCAAGGAGAGAAGCAACTAGAACTAAAGAGAAATTTCCTGACAGTTAGAACAATTAACCAGTGGAACAACTTGCCTTCAGAAGTTGGAATGCTCCAACACTGGACGTTTTTAAGAAGATGTTGGATAAACCATTTGTCCGAAGTGGTGTAGGGTTTCCTGCCTAAGCAGGGGGTTGGACTAGAAGACCTCCAAGGTTCCTTCCACTCTGTTATTCTATTCTATTCTACTCCACTCTATTCTGAAACAAAAACTAATTGCAAAGTAATTATTGTGAGACACATGCTACAGCACCAATAAAATATAAAAACGTAAGTTCCAAAGATAGATGGTTATGAACACACCTTGAGAACAAAAGGGCCACACTGTAGGTGTCCCTGTGTGCCAATTTGAACTAGTGCAGTATTTCTCAGCCTTGACAACTTTAAGATGCCTGGACTTCAACTCTCAGATTCACCCAGCTGATGGAGAATTTGGGGAGTTGGCGTCTATTGTAAAGTTGCCAAGGTTGAGAAACACTAGTCTAAGTGATGAAAAAGGCTGGATTAGTAATCAGGAGAGCATGAGTTCTAATCCAGCTGGGAGACTTTAGGCCAGTTTTTCTATCTTGGCCTAAGGAAGAAGCCCGTGACAAACTACTTCTGGAAAAGTTGCTAAGAAAATAGCATTTACTTGTCTAGGTAGCTGCCAGGAGACAAGACACAAAAAAATGCTCCTGTAAAACAGAGTTCCCCAACCTTTCCCATTTGGGCGGCCCAGAGTGGGTGGGGAGGGGGGAAAGAGGGGATTGATTTTGTGGGAGGAACAGACATGTGTGCACGTGTGCATGCATGCACGTGCGAGTGCGCCTTTCTCCATAGTGAGGGGAGGAACATCCAGGATGGGTTGACCTTATCCTCTCGTTGATTGGACTGAGTCAGATAAGCTCTTGGGATACGCCCTGGTCCACCACGCACCTGCCCAGTTATCGACTCAGTCCCTCAACTGGACGGTTTGCCTTCCTGATATTTTGATGAATTTAAAGAAAGAAAAGGATAATCATCTCCCTACAGCAGCAGCTGCACGCGAACTGGGAACTGGACAGCTCCCCGAGCAAAAGAAAGCTCTGCCAAAAGCCCCTTTGGGGGCAGCACGCTGCCCAGGCATCTGAACGAGACAAGTATCACTCAGAAAAGGAAACTGCCGGGCAAGCAGAAAACTTGCTTCCAAAGGCAAGTTCTGCTGCATAGATGCCAGCGGCACCGGAACGCTCCGCCGCTCCCCATAGGGTCAAGCGGCGAGCCGCGGCTTCCTCAAGCACCGCGGAGCACGAATTGGGCCACCGGCAAACGAGGGCAGTGCTGCATTCCCGCCCAGAAGGTGAGCCTCGCCGCAGGAACTCAACCCGCTGGGTTGAGCAGCGAACCGTGGCTTCCCAAATTGTCCACATGGCCCACCTCATTGGACAGGGTCCACGGGCAGAGCCAAGCCTCTAGCGGCGCCAGAAAGAGGCAGAAGAAGGAAAAACCGGCGGCAGAGGCGCACGGCAGCTCCTTGGAGCACAAGCCGCCAGAAAAGATTTAAAGAGGCGCTCTTTGTCTCCTGCACGGGTGCCATTTTGAAGCTGGGAGGAGCCATGTGTTCCAAGATGGTGGCAACCTGCGGTAACGAGGAGACTGGCAGGACTCAAGTACCTGCAGCAACAGTCAGCAGCCCCACTAGAGGGGGCAGAGGATCACCATGGTTAGTGACCATCCCAGAGGCTGTCCAGAAGGGGGGTGGGGGGACAAAGGCTAGAGAAAAGAAAAAACACCTTTCCCCCAGGGCGGGAGCTGGAGGCCAGAGGGTGGTCACAAGTCTTCCAAACCCTCTAAGTATGAAAGGTGAAGACACAAGAAGCTGGAGCAGCTCATACAAAAAGGCAAGTGGCCTTAAGGTCCATCCCAGAGACAGAAGGGAAGGCCCCTGGAGTCCCTGCAACAGGCGGGGCTACAGGGAGGCGCCCACCAAAACCCTCCAGGCAGGAGTCCTGCAAGGAGTAACTGTAATAAAGACCTTATCAGTTCCTTGTGAGTTCCCAGCCAAAAGGTTGCAATTAAAATTCTGGCAAGCAGTCTTGTGGCACAAAACACCATGAACAAATCTTCAGCAATACGAACTGTTGTCTCCTACCGACAACCACTGCCCTTTCCTTCTATTTATTCCCCCTGCCGAGAGGGCCATTCAGCATCCACGTGTGCTTTGCCTCTGAGTCAACTCCTTGTCCTCCGTTATTCACCTCCCTGAACTGCTCTGCACATATGTGCATCTGGAACAAGCCGCAGCTGTTTCTTCCTCCTCACTCATATCAGCCTCCAAAGGCAGCTGCCTTTCCGGTGGCTGGGAAATGTCGGATGGCCCCGGCTCTATCTCTGTGTCCGACGCAGAGCACCCATCAGAGCCTTCTCCAGACTCCAGAACTGGCCCAAGTTCCTCCCCAACCTTCTCATCATCCGACTCTGCTGACAGGCCACCAAATGTCCGCAGCATTTCCAGCAAGTGGGGCTCCAAGAGCCTGCAACAAGTCTTGTAATAGTGGGCCTGTGCCCGTGCATGGACCCACGTGTACCGCTCAGCCACTCACATAGCCTGGTGGCAATTAGGCCGTGGCCCGGTAGTGGGCTACGGCCCACAGGTTGGAGACCCCTGTTGTAAAAAATAGGTGAGTTTTCATTCTTGAATCCCAGCTGTGCCGACAGGAGAAATGAAACTTAATCAAATTACATAATTTGTAAGCTGCCCAGAGTCTGTGGTTCCGTGGCCTTATAGGGGAGACGGGCAGCATAAAAAAATTAATTAAATAAACAAACCACAAAGCCATTCCCCTTAATGGCTGGGAAATTCTGGGAACTGAAAAGCTTAAAGCAATTTTGCAAGGTTGACAAATCCTGATCTACAGAGATGATAAGCAGGCAAAGCGGATCAATTTACAAAAACACGTTCAAAATGCCGGATGGACAGCAGAGGCAAAAGATTTTAAAAGTGGCAGAGGAAGAGTACAAAGTGGTTGGGGTTTTTTTCCCCCCCTACCAACCCTCAAGCTCGAAGTTCCTCAATTCGCTTGAACTGATGCAAAACCTCGATGAGTAATGCTATTGAAGTGCATTGGCGGGACAGCTGCGCTCCACCAAAAAGCCACTGAAAAGTGGAATTAAAATTTTTTTAAAAAACCCAGTAATCTTATTTATATAGAAGGGCCACTTCCTCTGCCATTTAAACCAGTGTTTCTCAACCTTGGCAACTTGAAGATGTCCAGACTTCCAGAATTCCCCAGCCAGCAAATGCTGGCTGGGGAATTCTGGGAGTTGAAGTTCGGACATCTTCAAGTTGCCAAGGTTGAGAAACATTGATTTAAACTGTTTGGAAGAGGCTGTGTGGCCTTTGGCTGCAGGACCCCAAAACAGCAGCAAAGTTGAAGGGGGAAGGGAAGACTGGCAGAAAGAGCCAGTTTAAAGTGGCGGGGGGGAGAGATTACCCTTCTCGCCTTATTTTGTAAGTTAAAGTCCCACCGGAGTGACAGAGTAGAAGGGAGCCTCACGGTCATCCAGGTTAAGCGCCTATCAATAGCATAGCTGAGAGATGGCTGCCCCATCTCAGTTTAAACTGAGTTTAGTGGCACACAAGTTCTACTGCGAAACAGCTCTTAATCCAATAGCCACATAATGCATGTCAGGTCATTGATTGTTGCTTATTCCCATGAATAATAATTTAAAAATTACGCTATAATCAATTCTCTTGGCTTCTCTGGATGAGTTCCCATATTGACAAGAGGGGAACAATCTACCATAATTAGCAGTTATTCTTCCTGTCTCACTACAGGTAGTCCTCAATTTACAACATTCATTTACTGACCATTCAAAGTTGCAACGGCACTGAAAAAAAGTGACTTATGAACATTTTTCATACTTATGACATTTGCAGCATCCCCAGGATCACGCGATTTATATGTGGCTGCTTGACAACTGCTTCATATTTATGACGGTTTTCCATGTCCCGGGATGTGATCATCTTTTGTGACCTTCTAACAAGCAAAGTCAATGGGGAAGCCAGATTCACTTAACAAATGTGTCACTAATTTAGCAACTGCAGTGATTCACTTAACAACTGTGACATGAACAGTTGTAAAATGGAGCAAAACTCGCTTAACAAATTTCTCACTTAGCAACATAAATTCTGGGCTCAGTTGTGGTCGCAGGTCGAGGACTACCTATACTAGATTGACTCACTACATCTGGGGTTAGAGGAAGATTTGAAAACTTCCAGCACATGTACACTTATTTAGGCACCATTACATGTGAATTATGTGCAGATCAAGATCCTTAAACCTGGATTCTTTGGTTGCGTTCACATGATCCATTAATTATCCAACCATTACAGGTAATTATCAACTTATAATCATTTGATTAGTGACCAGTTATGATAGAGTTCAAAAAGTGACTAGTCCTTGCACTTACAAACATCACCAGCATTGATGGGATTCAATTTCTTTTACTACTGGTTCTGTGGGCATGGCGTGGTGTGGCTTGTTGGGCGTGGCAGATGAAGGATACTGCAAAATCCCCATTCCCTCCCCACCCCACTAACCTGCTTTCCAGCTCCGTTCTCCTGTTCAGGGCAACAAAAGCTGCTCAGCTGGGAGGCAGCAGGGGCGGGGCCAGCCAATTGGTTCTCTGAACTACTCAAAATTTCTGCTATCTGTTCTCCAGAACCTGTCACAACTGGCTGAATACCACCTCTGATCACCAGGCTCAAGGTTGACTCAGCCTTCTATCTTTTCCGAGGTTGGTAAATTGAGAACCCAGACTGTTGGGGGTAATATGATGACTCTGTAAACTGCTTAGAGAGGGCTGTAAAAGCACTGTGAAGCACTATATAAGTCTTTGTGCTGTTGCTATCACATAATCCCCATGGTCATGTGAGCAAAATTTGGACACTTGAGATCCACTTGAGATCCAGTATTTCTGATGGTTGCTGCATCCCAGGGTAACAGGATCACCATCTGTGACCTTCTTATGGGGCTTCCAACAAGCAAAATTAATGGCTATTTAACGACCATGTGGGTTTTATGGATTTTCCCTTTATCCCTAGTAGATGATCCTGCAACAAAGAGGAGGGGAAGTATTTTAATAGCTCAGTTTTTAAACAAGGAGAAGTAGATACGGGTCATCGGAAAAGTAAAAAAATCTTTGTGCTCTCCGCTTCCAGCATACCCAAATCACGTCTTGTTACTTAAAAGACAAAACTCAGGCTTGGAATAATCAGACTTCTGTCTTCTTAATAGTTCTTTGAAATGATCACATTTTCAAGATGAGTTCCAGCTACAGGAAATTCTTTGTGTATTTCTAAGTGGAACTCAGCCAGGCTTTTCAGAGAAAATCTTATTCCCTCCATCATGTTAGAAATGAGACTCCACCAGGATGTTGGTTTGGATTGATTCTACGTTGCTGCTCCAGAATACAGAGAATTTAGCCTGCAATCTTAAGTTAGCCAAAACTTCTGTGGTGAATTTCCTGATTGCCCTAACTCACCGTCAGGACTCACTACCTGAAAAATAGGGTTACTAGTGAGTATTAAAGAGGCCTCAGCAGAGGTGGTATACAGCTGGTTCTTACTGGTTTGAGTGAACCGGTAGCAGCAGCTGCTGGAAGCTCCGCCCCTCCCGACGTAATGCACGACCGTCTGCGCATACGAGCGCGCTCACATTTGCAAATCGGTAGCCAAGGGAAGTGAATCCCACCACTGGGCCCCAGGCAGTACGGGGTAATATGGAAGGCTAGGATAGATAATAAGTCACTTAGTAGCAATACATTTGTCATCTTTAAAACACAAAACAACAATCTGCTGAAGCTCACAAGGTTCTTTTGAATTGTGTGTACACAAGATAGGATAAGTGCCAAAACTCCAAACTTGGCACTTATGAAGAACACAATAAATAGCATTGAGATAAATAGAAGCGGCCATATAAAGTATAAATATATACTCACTGACTTAATGCACTAGACTACGCTAAGTTGAATAGTTGGCAGAGCAACACACAACGGGAATCCAAACACCGTTTAAGAGGTTGTGGGAACTTTGTATTAACCAGGCATATTAGTTCTAGGTTACTAAACTCAAAAAATGATTAGATGTTGTCTAGATTTATGCAGCCCCGACCTGGCAGCCTATGTCAACACTGAGTATACCAGCAGTTACAAGAAAGCAAACCATATTTGTTAACCTGGTTTCAGTTTGCTGTGTGAAACTCAACAACTGTGAATGAAGGCAGGAAAATCCATTCAGATTTCCTGGACTTGCAAGAGATATAGAAACTCAGCAACCCTCTTTCCCAATACAGCTCCACCCCAGTGCCAAGGAAATCTGGAAACGTATTAAGCAACAACATTCCCAAGTCGGCTGTCCTCCAGATTGTTCAACTATAACTCTCGTCATCCTCCACCATCTTGGCTGTCTGACAAGAATGCAGAGCTACCAGGCTGGGATTTTGAGATGACCAGATGTACAACCCATCATGTTTGAGAAGGTGGGTGGGGGGTGCTTTTATGGTGTTTCTTGACCTCTCTTCTCTCATTTGTATTGTATTTGTATTTATTAGTTTTGTATGCCGCCCACTCTCAGAAGACTCTGGGCGGCTTACAATAAAAAAGGGAGGGGAAATATATAAACAATACAACAATTTAAAATTACAGCAACATTCATACCTTAAAGTGGGGCTGGATACTTCAACAGCCCAGGCTGCCGGAACAGCCAGGTCTTAGTTGCTTTACGGAAGGCCGGTAGTAAGGGTCCGGATCTCAATGGGGAGATCGTTCCAGAGGGCCAGAGCTGCAACAGAGAAGGCTCTCCCCCGGGGAGTCGCCAGCCGACATTGGCCGGCAGATGGAATCCGGAGAAGGCCTAGTCTGTGCGATCTAATCGGTCTTTGGGAGGTAATTGGCAGGAGGCAGTCTCTCAGGTAGCCAGGTCCGATGCCATGTAGGGCTTTAAAAGTAACAACTAGCACCTTGAAGCGTGTCTGGAGACCAATGGGCAGCCAGTGCAGCTCACGGAGGATAGGTGTAATGTGGGTGTACCTAGGTACACCCACAATTGCTTGCACGGCGCTCGCTCTCAGGACTTTTCCCCCTTATAAAAATTTCAGAAAACCCCTTTTTTGTTGTTAGTTGCGAAGTCTGTCCGACTCATCGCGTCCCCATGGACAATGTTCTTCCAGGCCTTCCTGTCCTCCACCATCCTCTGGAATTCATTGAAGCTCAGGCCTACTGCTTCGGTGACTCCATCCAGCCACCTTATTCTCTATTGTCCCCTTCTTCTTTTGCCCTCAATCTTTCCCGGATGAGGCTCTTCTCCAGTGAGTCCTCCCTTCTCCTTAGGTGGCCAAAGTATTTGAGTTTCCTCTTCAGGATCTGGCCTTCTGAAGACCAGTCAAGGTTGATCTCCTCTAAGACTGACCGATTTGATTGCCTTGCAGCCAGAGGTTTTATTTATATACGTTGTATTTATTGATATTTACCATACTGAAAATTAAAACTGCGGCCACTGCTGCTTCTCATGACAGTTTGATGGGAATTGTTTAATAAGCTGGCAAATAATTTTGATTTTGTGATCTTCAGGGGTCCCAGGACCACATTTCCATATGTTCTAAAGATCGCTGACATCCAAGTTAAAAATAAATAAATCTTTGTACTATTTCAATCAGCAGCCAAAATCATTTTGCCAATGCTGTTAGCTCTGTCGGGGATCATGAAAAAAAAATAACAAAGCAACAGAAATGTTGATTCTTTAAAACAGTGTTTCCCAACCTACTTTTAAGATGGGGGGACGGGACAACAACAGCTGCTGGTTGGGGAATTCTGGGAGTTGAAGTCCACCCATCTTAAAAAGTTGCCAAGGGTGAGAACCAGGGTTTTGGAAAGATCGCCTGAAGGTCAGGAAAGTAACACAACCGCCTGTTTCCAAACCGCCTCCGCAAGACGGATATTCACAGCTATTTAACAATCGCAGAAAACCACCTTGTAGAAACTTTCCACACCACGGAGGTAAACCGGCTCAATCCACCGACCCGGAGTAGGAAAGGTGGCGAGGGAGGTCGGGCGCATTTTCCCCGACCTGGTTGGCAATCTCACGAAGAAAAGCGCACGGGGGGGGCGGGGGGGCCCCCGATCCTAGGCGGAAAGCATTTCTTTTTCTTTGTGCCCTTCATCCCTCAAGGGGCCGTTTGGAGCCCCTGTTCCTTCTACTCTGCCTTTACTACGTTGCTCCTCTACTACGCCTTTACTACTCCCGGCAAGGGGGGCTGATTGGGACAGAAGACAGCGGAAATCCAGCTGCAAGAGGCGCTGCTCTCGATTGCAACACCGGATTAAAGAGAGCCGGCGATCGTGCTTTTGCTGGGGGCGGGGGGGGGAAGGAATGCAATATAAGCGAAAGCAAAAGAAAGCAAAGAAAGGGTTTGCGGACGCGGGGCAGATCCACACGTGCATCCATACCTGCCTCGGTCTTGACGAACCTTCCCAACGCGGGAGAAAAGTCTGGCTCTCTCCGCAGCCCGAAAAGGCGTCCGTCCGCCCTGCAGGCAAGATTTGAACCAAGCGCCACCCCTTCCGCCTCTCCTTCCCCTCCACCCGGCTTCCTTCCCTTAAACGGATAAGACCCGTATCTTTTGCTTGTAAGGATGACACAGGGTGGGGAATTCCCTTCCCGGAAATCCTTCCCTGGAAAAATCAAGCGGTTTTTTTTTAAATTGCCCTACACGGCCTCTCAAGTGGACAGAGGAGGTAGATGGGTGAAGGTTTATTTTGATTTTGCTAGATTTCTGTTCTGCTTTTTTCCCCCCTTTTTGGCTCACTCTTCCTGATGGCTCTTTCTATTTTATTCCACCCCACCCCCAACCGCAACAGGGAAGGAATAAAGGATATGGTTAAAAGCACTTAAGTTGCCACTTCAATTTATCAACACTTACATTAAATTGGTTATGGGGGAACCCAATATACAAAGATAATATCCAAAGGATACATTAAAAAGCTTGGGCATTTTTCTAGCAATTCCCACTACAGAATCTACAGAAAATGAAATGAAATAAAGATAAAGGTTTCCCTCTGCACGTATGTGCTAGTCGTTCCCGACTCTAGGGGACGATGCTCATCTCTGTTTCAAAGCCAAAGAGCCAAAGCTGTCCGAAGACATCTCATGTGGCCGGCATGACTAAACACCGAAGGCGCACAGAACGCTGTTACCTTCCCACCAAAGGTGGTTCCTATTTTTCTACTTGCATTTTTACATGCTTTCGAACTGTTAGATTGGCAGAAGTTGGGACAAGTAATGGGAGCTCACTCCGTTAGGGATTCGGACTGCCGACCTTTCTGATCGACTTAGCCACTGGGCCACCGCATCCCTCATCTAAAATAGAAGATAAAATTCCGTGTCACCTTCGTATTCATATTCATTCTTTTAATTCATATTATTGTACTCTCCTTGATTGTTTCATTGCTTTTGCTACTGTTATGTTAACATTTTCATTATTTTTTCCATTTTACGGTTGTAAGCCACGACGAGATGGGCAGCAAATACATTTATCAAATAAATAATTTAGCAAATTCATAGATCCGGAACTAGTGAAAGCATCCAAGGGTGGCAATTTAAGATAGATTTATGGATGGTCATTGAGCAACTGTTCAAAGTTATGATGAGCCCCCACCCACCCAAAGCTACTTATGATCTGATTTTGAAGTTATGATATTCTTTCCTCCCCTGCAGTCAAATGATCATATTTGGCTTTTCAGCAACCAGCCTTCATGTATGGCTATGTTGGAAGAAATGTCCTTCTGGGTTCGGCTCCAAGTGGGGAAAAAGATACTGGAGACATGGAAGCTGCTTGAAATATGGTTTTAATGGTGGACAGGACCACATGGCTTGAGTCCTGAACAGAAAAGGGGGATCACATGCTTCAATGTTGGTGGAGAAGAAGAGAAGGGAGGCTGAGATGCTGAGTCCCTCTCTGGCCTTTGATCTTGAGCTTGTATTCTGATTGGTTGTCAGACTCCCAAGGGGCCATGCAGGGGCAACTCTCTAGGCTGCATTTTGAATCCAGGTTTGGTTGAGGTCTCAGATGCCATGTGGCGTGTTGGGTTATGCCTTAATCCCATCACTCTGGAGCGGAAGGGGAGAACTCTTTATTATGTAAAGTGGAGTAACTCGGGCTTTAATGGCTCATGACAAAGGGGGATGGGCAGGAAGCTGCAGGCAGCTATTCTGTCTTTTACAACATGTTTCTTCCTTTTCACATCCAGAGAAATATTCTGCCTTTTCAATATTTCCTAGGATATTTCATTTTTCTGGGAGAAGTCTGGATGATAACTTCCTACAGCTAGATACAGTGCCTGGGGCAAGTAATTACAATTTACTAAGGTTTTGCTGGAAAATGGCATTTACTTCAGTGGTGGGATTCAATTTTTTTTACTACCGGTTCTGTGGGCGTGGCATGACATGGTGGGCGTGGCAGGGGGAAGTTACTGCAAAATGCCCATTTACTCCCAATCAGCTGGGACTCAGGAGACAAAGAATAGATGGGGCGAGGCCAGCCAGAAGTGGCATTTACCAGTTCTCTGAACTACTCAAACTTTCCACTACCGGTTTTCCAGAACTGGTGAGAACCTGCTGAATACCACCCCTGATTTACTTCCTGTTTTGGGCAAAACCCACCTAAGCTCCATTACGGTCATATCTCAAGGACTACTTGTGCAACCACAACGCACAATTAACCAGTGGAACAGCTTGCCTTCAGAAATCGTGGGCGCTGCATCGCTGGAGGTTTTAAAGAAAAGACTGCACAGTCACTGGTCTGAAATACATTTTCCTGCTTGAGCAGGGGCGTGGCATAGGCAATCTAAATTGCCTGGCATAGCAGATCCCCCCTCCCGCTGTTCACCTACCTTTACAGGTGTGCTCTGCGATGCGCAGATGGTCCTGCACATGCGCAGAGGTGGCGTGTGTGAGCGAAGCATGCGAGTGAAGTGTGTTCACGCATATGCAAATTGCTACCGAACCTGTAGCAAAGGTAAGTGGATTTCACACACACACACACACACACACACACATACGGCCCAGAGACTTTATCTTTGCAGTTGGCACATTAGGTTACAATGGAGCTCCTCTCAGCAGCAATTAACAAAAGCTGAACTAGGTTATACACTGTGTATGCTCTAATCCTTTCACAACCATACAGCTTCACCGTAGCACACAACTAAAGCCGTTCAAATCATCCTAAGTAAAACACACAACCCAGTAGCTCAAGCATAAAAATAGGAGTCATCTGCCACGCACAATGTGGGGCTTGTAACAACCTCTGTTTTTATTTATTTATTTATTAAATTTATAGGCCATTTAGGAGAGACAGGCAAAAAACGAATAGAGTGCTTTAGTTTGTGATTAGAATGTGCTAACACCAACTAGCAATCAGAAGGCACAGTGAAAACGCCATAATCTCACACACAGAAGATCAGAACACATTCCCTCCTGCAGCAAGCAACCAGATAAGCAGAGATTAATACCAGACAAACAGTCAAGTAGAAAACAATACACTAATCTTTATCTCAATCTTCCTTTCAAAAGAAAAAGAAACAGCCATATGTTTCAAAATATGTATTATGTGTGCTGCTAGTTCTTGAAACTTCAGCCTAGAGAATTCTGGGAGTTCAAGTCCACACAACTTGAAATTACCAAGTTTGAGAAACATTCATTTAAGGGTTCTTGAATCGCCACGTTCAGTTCGGTGACTCCAAAGGCATTGATCTTTTACTACCAGGATTCCTGCCTGACTTCCTTCTTGTGAGGAATTCTGGGAATTGAAGTTCAAAGTTCTTGGAGGGCACCAGACTGGGTGTGGCTGTTCTGGAACAGCTGCATCTGTTCTGGAGAGTTCTATGGAAGCAGAATGCCCCACCTGGGCCCCCATTGTCTGGTCTGGGGATGTCATGTTCTGGAATAAGGAACGCAGCCAAGAATGGGTTGAAAGCCTCTCTATGGCCTTAGCAATTGTTCTGCTTCTTGAGCCTCGCCTTTCTCTGGCTTGTTTGCAGTGCGATCCCAATTTCGCCAGCCACTTTTCCTCTTATGCCCCAAAGTTGAGTCGCAAGTCTTGGGGGCTCGGTGTTGTCCCAGCGGCAGGACGCAGGCTGCGGGGCTGGGCTCAAGATACTCTTAAGGAATTGAATCTCAAGATTGCACCCGACATCCGTGAGTTGTCTCCCAAGCAGGGCTGGCCCATATATTTATTTCTTCTGGGCATCAAAGCTCAGTCCTAGATTCTCCAAACCAATGTATAACTAGGGTTGCCGACTCATTCTGGCTCATAGAACCAGGTTATTTGGTCCTCCCTTTCTCTTATGAGTCACTGGATCTCTCCCCAATATGGTAGCTGAGTCGAAAAGGAGGCTTCACCAGTTGGATTTCTGTTTGTTGCAAGCTACCGTATTTTTTAGAGTATAAGACGCTCCAAAGTATAGGACGCACCTAGCTTTTGGGGAGGAAAACAAGAAAAAAAAATCTGCCTCTGCCTCCCAGCAATTTGCCTCCTTGCAGCAAACAGCAAGCAGCCCGTTTCAGTTTCAGTTTCAGTTTCAGCACAGCCTGATTAGCACAGGCAGCTGATTGTCGGACCTCCAGCTGTTTCAGGCTGCAGAGATTGCCTTAACCTATTGCCACCTCCTATTGTGCCCCATTTTCGGCTTCTGCATCCCATTTTCAGCCTCCACACGCCCCATTTTTGGTCTCTGTGCGCCCCATTTTCTATCCATTCCAGGCAATGGGGATCAAAATGGGCAGAAAATGAGGGCGCAGAGGCCGAAAATGGAATGTGGAGGTGGGAAATAGGGCATGCAGAGAGGGCAATAGGCAATGGCAATCCCTGCAGCTGAAACAGCTGATGGTTGAGAGGCCGATCCAACCGACAATCAGCTGCTTGTGTAATCAGGCTGTGCTGAAGATGAAACTGAAACAGGCTGTTTGCTGTTTGCTGCAAGGAGGCAAATTGCTGGGAGGCAGAGGCCAAAGTGTGGGCTGGATGGTGGGTGGGCAGGGCTACATTCGGTGTATAAGACACACCCAAATTTTCACCCTCTTTGAGGGGGGGGAAAGTGCGTCTTATACTCCGAAAAATAGGCACTTAAGACATAACAAACCAGCTTAATCTGTAGGAATGGGATGTTCTAAGCCAGTGGTCTCCAACTTTTCTGGTTTTTCAGACTGGTGGGTGAGAGGGATGGTTCTCTGCAAGCGGCACTCGTGTGTGTGTGTGCAGCTTCATTTGCGTGAGTGGCGGGCAGCATGCCACGCACTCGCACGAATGGAGCAGCGCACAAACTTGGCCACCTTCTCTGTGTGCAAGTGGAGGAGTGTGTGCCTGCATTCGGCTGCCATTTCTGCGTCCCAGTTCTGAACGAGCTGCAGCCCAGTAGTGGGCCGTGGGCCGGGAGTTGGCGATCCCTGTTGACAGTTCAAGGTCTGGGACTATCTGGAGCGTCTAAGAGCCGAGGTGGCGCAGTGGTTAGAGTGCAGTACTGCAGGCCACTTCAGCTGACTGCTATCTGCAGTTCGGCGGTTCAAATCTCACCGGCTCAAGGTTGACTCAGCCTTCCATCCTTCCGAGGTGGGTGAAATGAGGACCCAGACTGTGGGGGCAATATGCTGACTCTGTAAACCGCTTAGAGAGGGCTGAAAGCCCTATGAAGCGGTATATAAGTCTAACTGTTGTTGTTGTTGTTGTTGTTGTTATTATTATTATTATTATTATTATTGTGTCTTGCTGCCTGTTGAAAGTCAGCATTCTGCCTCTATAATACAAGAGGCCTTCAATGGAATAACAGTTCAGCTTCTGGAACTCACTGCCACAAGAATTAGTTCCCTGGATTGGGAGAAAAGGAAGGTTTCAAACAGTGGTGGGATTCAAATAATTTAACAACCGGTTTCTCTGCCCTACTGATTTCTTCCAACAACCAGTTCACCAAACTGCTCAGAACGTGAACAACTGGTTCTCCCGAAGTGGTGCGAACTGGCTGAATCCAACCACTGGTTCCAAGACAATAAGTAGCATATTGCCACTATTATCAAGCACTGATTGATTTTAGATATTCCCCAAGAAAATCTAGATGGAGATGGGCTGGATGTTTACAATTCTCTTGCTTTTTCTCCTTCCCCCAACCCAACCACTCTCTCCAGCTGTGGAGAAGTTGCACACCATAGCTACCACGGTGTATGGAAAACTTGATATGTTGTTCAAAAACCACACCTACAAACCAGGTAAAGAGATAGAGACAGATTACTACAGTTCATAATCATTTTCTTGTCTTCCTTGTGAATTACCTTTGCTGTATTTAATCATCAGGTAGATGCAAATGAGGGACACGGTGGCTCAGGGGCTAAGACGCTGAGCTTGTTGATCAGAAAGGCCAGCAGTTCGGTGGTTCAAATCCCTAGCGCCACATAATGGACTGAGCTCCCGTTACCTGTCCCAACTTCTGCCAACCTAGCAGTTTGAAAGCACATAAAAATGCAAGTAGAAAAATAGGAACCAATAGCAATAGCAATAGCAATAGCAGTAGACTTATATACCGCTTCATAGGCCTTTCAGGCCTCTCTAAGCGGTTTACAGAGAGTCAGCATATTGCCCCCAACAATCTGGGTCCTCATTTTACCCACCTCGGAAGGATGGAAGGCTGAGTCAACCCTGAGCCGGTGAGATTTGAACCGCTGAACTGCTGATCTAGCAGTAGCCTGCAGTGCTGCATTTAACCACTGCACCACCTTGGCTCTTAACCACCTTTGGTGGGAAGGTAACAGCGTTCCGTGCACCTTTGGCATTTAGTCATGCCAGCCACATGACCACAGAGACGGTGCTGGATCTTCAGCTTTGAAACGGAGATAAGCATAGCCCCCTAGAGTCAGGAACGACTAGCACATATGTGCGAGGGGAACCTTTACCTTTACCTTATGCAAATGCTTTTACTTGGATTGGTATGAAATTTACTTAACTCGCCTTTCAACTCCCCTTCTTTCTGTGTTATTCACTTTAAGCTGTTTTTCTCTTGTCTTCTTGGGTTTGCAAGACACACAGAACAACAAGCTAGCATCCCGTGCAAATTCAAACCATGGGTCCTCAACTTACAACACTTCATTTAGTGACCGTTCAAAATTATAATGGCACTGAAAAAAGTGACTTATGATCTTTTTTTCACACCCACAACCATTGCAGCATCCCAATGGTTACATGATCAAATTCAGATGCTTGGTAATTGGTTCATATTTATGAGGGTTGGGGTGTCATAGGGTCATGTGATCCGCTTTTGTGACCTTCTGACAAACAAAGTCAATGGGGAAGCCAGATTCATTTAACAACCATGTTACTACCTTAACAGTTACAATGATTCACTTAATAACAGCAGCAAGAAAAGTCATAAAATGAAGTTTCACTTAACAATATAAATGTCAGGGCTCCAAGTAACACCCCCAACGAAAGAAGACTCCGAGGCTAGAAGTTCCTCAAAGTTCCATTTAATTAGAGATCTCATATTGGTGCATCTGGGAAAACCCGAATCTGAAAGTTTCCAGGTTTTCCCTACCCAAAAAGTAAGTTCAAGTCTCTGCCCAGCACCCACATGTCCATCACATGGTCCAACCGGGCACCGTCCCAACTGGAGATGCCTCCCAGTCACACCACTCAAGGTGTAGGGCAAAGTGTCCTTGACTCTCTGAGAAAGGAATGTTATTATGGCTAGATATCCCTGTAACTCCATGCAATCCCCTCTCTCAGTTTCCCGCTAAGTGCAGGGGTGGATTCGGACCAGTTTGGGCAAACCGATAGCTCTGACTGTCAGCTGGAGGGGGAACCAGTTCGCTCCGACTTTCTGAACCCCAGTTGATAGGCATGGCAGAGTGGACATCCTCAGTTGTTTTCCTCCCCAGCAGTAATGCAAAAGGTGATTTCTCTGTAAACACTGCAGGAGTGCACAATGCTGTTGTTAAACCGTAGGATCTCATCTCTGACTAAGTGTGCAAGCCCTGAGGATCCAAAGAAAAAGATGGCCCCCGGGGCTGACAATAATTTTGGACCCAATTGTAGTCGTAAGTGGAGGACTACCTTTAATTTTAAAGAGTGATGAGTCAGTATTGATTCCTGGTCACTGCCTTAACCATTCCCTGGCAGTTTTCTTGGTAAGATTTCAGAATTAGTTGCTGTTGACGCATTCTGAGGACTGAAAGAGAGGGACCAGCCCAAAGTCACTCAGCTGACTTTGTGCCCAGAACCATGATGGCAAACCTATGGCACGCATGCCAGAGGTGGAACGCAGAGCCCCTCTGCTGGCATGCGCACCATTGCCACAAGTCAGATCTGTCGCATTTTTTTCATGAGCTTCTGTTTCCCTGCAAACGACAAAACAGAAGCTCACAAAAGAAAAAGATCTTACCTCTTGCCAGGCTGCTGGTGTTGGGATGCTCCACCTCCCGCCAGCAAGCTGGCCTTTGGGTGTCTGCTGCATATGCATGCATGTCCACACATGTCTGTGCATGCTCACACATGTCCGCGCCAGTGGTGGGTTCCGGAAGTATGCCCCGGTACGGGCGTACCGGTTGCAGCTGGGAGCAGCAGCCATCGTACCAGAACATGTTTTGGAGGGCCAACCGCCCATGGGCCTTACCTGTATTTAAGCCAACCGGGCCATTTGCATACACGCGGGCAGCGTACAGCGCCTGCGTGACATCCGCCGAGTAGATGGAGCATCGCAGGGCGGTGGGTGCGCATCAGGAGAGAGTTCCTGCCAGTTCTAGCTTCTTCTGTAGAAGAGGTTCCACAAATCTACAGTGCCGTTTAGAACCAGATCCAGATCCCTCCCCCCGCCTGTTTGCACATCATCAAGATGAAGAGCGAGAGGAGGAATCTGGGAGTTGATGTCCAGAAGTCTTAAAGCTGTCAACTTTGAACACCCCTGGGGTTTTTTTTTCTTTGAAGGGTTAGGGGTGTGAGGGCCTTGTAACTTGACAGCTTTAAGACTTGCGTGCTTCAAATGCCAGAGTTTCTGAGCCAACATTTTGGTTGCTAAGCAAGAGCGTTGTTAAGTGAGTTTCACCACATTTTACAAGTTGGCCTGCTTTGTGGGAGTGGCTTGCTGGCCATGTGACCGGGTGGGAGTGGCTTGCCAGCCATGTGACCAAGTGGGAATGGCTTGTCAGTCATGTGACTGGGTGGGCGTGGCCAACTTGTAACCCCAGAGGCCCTCTGGAGGCTTCATGAGCTTCCCTGAAGCCCCTGGAGTGCAAAACAACAGCCCTACGGGCAAACCATAAGTTTGGGAACGGACTTCTGGTTTGCTCTTAGGGCCGGTTTAAGCCCTCCAGAGTCTTCATGGGCCTTCCGGAGGCTTCCCTGAAGGCTCCAGAGGACAAAAAAAACCCAATGGACAAACCAGAAATTACTTCTGGTTTGCTCATAGGGCTGTTTTTAGTTGTCTAGAGCCTTCAGGGAAGCCTCGTGAAGGTCCCTGAAGACTCTGGAAGACTAAAATAGCCCTACGAGCAAACCGGAAGTCCGTTCCCGAACTTCCGGTTTGCCTGTAGGGCTGTTTTTTTGGGCTCGGAGGCTACAGGGAAACTCCTAAAGCCTCCGGAGGCTCTCCAGGGGGGGGGGGAGGCTGTTTTTGCCCTCTCCAGGCTCCTATAAAGCCTCTGGAGCTTGGGGAGGGCGAAAAAAGCATGCAAAAAATGGGGGATTGCGTCTGTCATGCACGCATGCGCGATGGGGGAGTCGCGCATTATGGGTGAGGCACGCCTGTGCATGACCCCTCTGTGCTCCCCCTGCTTATGGCATGCAAGCCAAAAAAGGTTCGCCATCTCTGGTCTAGAATAATAATGGCTAACTTTTTTGTCACCGCATGCCGAAAGCAATCAAGCGTGTGCGACAGAGCGCACTCGCGTACCCTCACCCATAATGCAATGGGCGCGTGTCACCCTGCATGCACCCTGCCATCTCTGTGCATGCACACATGCTACCCCATGCTCCCCCTCCCCCCTGCACATGCACATGTGACATGGTGTGAGTTCCTGCCAGCATTACTACCAGTTCGGCACACAATTTTTTTTGCATGCGCTAACTTCACTTGTGCGCATACCAGAACATGCTCCACATGCGTGTGCATTTGCACCTAAAAAGGTTGCGCAGGCGCACATTAGAAAAGGAAAAAAATACATTTTTTCAATGAAGATAGTTCTGCGCATGTGCAGAACAGAAAATCAAGATGGCAATGCCGAGGATAGAACCAGCTCGGGCACATGTCTGGCCAAGTTATTACCTACTCGGTGAAACCGGGCTGAACCGGCAGGAACCAACATCTACGCGTGACCCCCTGCACTTTCACTGTGTGGCAGAGACCCGAAAATCACCTTGCCGGTGGGAGGTACACACATGCGTAGTGGAGCTGGGGCAATGGCTCGCGTGCCCGCAGAGAGGGTTCCACATGCCACCTGTGGCACCTGTGCCATAGATTCGCCATCATGGGTCTAGGACTTTGTTGCAGTCTATGGTAATGATTGTCTCCAGCACCACAGTTCAAAGCCTTCCACCCTTCTCCCATCTGCCTTTTTCCGAGTCCAGGTTTCGCACCCATAAATAGCAATTGGAAAAAAAATATTCTGTTGACTAATTGCATTTGGTTGGGTGGCTGATAGCTTGACAATAATGCTGGTTTGTTGTTCTGCTCTCATATTTCTGACCTGTTGGATCTCTTGGTTTCCCAGGGGATCTTCCCCAAAAACTGGACTCTGTTTTTGAAGAACAAATCAGAATGCTCCAGGACGCTATCGTTGAAAGTGAGTTTTCCTTCTTCTGTTCTGAATTAGTTTGATAGACGATGGGGATGCCTCTTCTAAGGCAGGGCCTGCTTTAACATGGACCACGAAGAGGAGATGCCTCTTCTAAAATTGAGCATCCTCTAATGCCAGGCCAGTGGAATCTCCCAAGACGGGTTGCTGATCTGCCCCTTCTTCTAAGATGGCACCGGGTGGGTATGTTTCCCTTAAATCGAGCAACCGGCAATAGATCTTCAAAGATGAAATCCTCTTTTGATGTGGCAGTTGGTGGGAATGCTTCTTCCAAGGTAAAATTTATTGAAGATAATTCCAATAAATGCAACTGAAAAGCACGAATCTTCTGCCTGTTGAGCGGTTCCTCGGTTACCTTAACAGTGGTGGGATTCAAAAGTTTCACTACCAGTTCTGGCTTTGTGGGTGTGGCATCACGTGGCATGGCTTGGTGGGCGTGGCAGGGGAAGTACACTGCAAAATCCCCATTCCGACTCCACCCCACTAATCTGCTTTCCAGCTCCATTCTCCTGTGCAGGGCAACAAAAGAAGACCCAGCCGATCAGCTGGGATTCAGAAGGCAGCAAATAGTTTGGAGGCAGGGCCAGTCAGAGGTGGTATTTGCCAGTTCTCTGAACTACTCAAAATTTCCCCTATTGGTTCACCAGAAACCGGTCAGAACCGCTGAATACCACCTCTGGTTACCTATCAAAAAACTTTTCAAAAATTGCAGTGGTGTTTACTTCTGAGTAGATCTGCAAAGGAATACACAGTGAATGGATGGAATGCTTCAGCTTGGTTAACTGTTGAAATCTTTTTCTCCTCTCTCTTAGGCAGAATCAAATGCGAAAACCACTGCGGTAAGTGGGGGAGGAGAGTTATCCTTCAAAACAATGGAGAGATTCTGCACACTCTGTCGCTTTCATTCGTGGTCCCCTCAGAACCATCTCGTGTCTGAAGGTTCAAATGGCACCTTTCTTGCCGTGATTCAGGAGACACGAATGAAGGCAAATATCTGTGTCGTGGGATAATGTTGCAGGATCCAATCTGCGTCGGTCATTGGGACCAGAGGTTAAGTCTTCTGAGCTTTTGAACTCGTGCTGGAGCCCATCCCTCAGTGAATTTCTCTCTCAGTGAGAAATTCACTGAGGATGGGCTCTAGCACGAGTTCAGAAAACAGCCAAGAGGGGTGTTTAGTGGGGGCAGGGTTGAGTTCTGGCTTCTGCTACTGCCAGTTCGCTCAGGGATGCACTTTAGGTGTGCACGCACTTGATGCGTGCTACACACGCATGCACAATAGCAAAAAAATGCTTCTGCGCATGCGCAGAAACAAAAAGGCGCTACCGATAGAACCAGTTCAGGGGCGTGGCAGGCCGAGTTACTACCTACTCGGCTGAACCAATCCGAACTGGTAGGAACCCACCTCTGAGTGGGGGATACACAGGATTTCTCTCACCAGGATTTAATATTGATTTTTTTTGTGGGGGGGGGGTTCCTTGAGTCTGTTGCAGTCAGCAGTCTATAAAGGTAAAGGTAAAAATTCCCCTCGCACATATGTGCTAGTTGTTCCTGAATCTAGGGGCGGTGCTCATCACTGTTTCAAAGCCGAAGAGCCGAAGACGTCTCCATGGTCATGTGGCCGGCATGACTAAACGCTGAAGGCACACAGAATGCTGTTACCTTTCCACCAAAAGTGGTCCCTGTTTTTTCTACTTGAATTTTTACGTGCTTTTGAACTGCTAGGTTGGCAGAAGCTGGGACAAGTAACGGGAGCTCACTCTGTTACGCGGCGCTAGGGATTCGAACCACTGAACTGCCAACCTTTCTCATCGACAAACTTGGTGTCTTAGCCACTGAGCCGCCGCATTCCTCAGTGGTCTATAAGACTGGTCAACGAATAGGCAAGCCAGGGTTTGATGACATTGGCAGTTGTTTTGGTTCAAGGGAGAGCATCTCACCTACCAACTCAGCTACAGAGCATTATAGATGTGAAGGCAAGAAGGTACGTGGATGTATCCAGAGATGAAGGGTATCTGCAGGATTTGGTCAAAATAGTCAAGATGGAACAAATGATACACCTAGAAAACAGGGACTGTTGGTCATAGATTGTGGCTACCATCTTGTTGTTGTTGTCTTTTTGCCACACTCTGTGGACACTCCTGGCAGGGATGTATGCCAGTGGTGGGTTGCTCCTAGTTCGGCCGAGATTAGGTGAACCTTAGTGGTGGTGGCAGGAGCCACCCAGCTGTAGCTGTCCGCCCCGTGCCAATTCAATGAAGCGGTGGACTGATGAACCAGGGACTTGAAGCTGTTAGGGACTGGATGAGGGCTAACAAACTTGTACTCAACCCGGATTAAGACCGAGTGGCTGTTGTGTTTCCCTCCCGCCAATTGGCAAATATTCCATCTCTCAGGCTGGGGGGTCAAACAGTATAACCCCTCCAGACAGGGTTCGGCAACTTGGGAGTCCTCCTGGACCCACAGCTGACTTTCGAACACCATTTGTCAGCTGTGACCAGGGGGGCATTTGCCCAGGTTCGCCTGGTGCACCAGTTGCGCCCCTACCTGAACCGGGAGGCTCTCACAACAGTCAATCGGGCCCTTGTGACCTCTAGGCTGGAGTACTGCAATGTGCTCTACATGGGGCTGCCCTTGAGGAGGATTCAGCGACTTCAGCTAGTCCAGAATGCAGCCCGCGAGCGATCGTGAGTGCACCGCGTTTCACCCCACGTAACACCTATCCTCCGCGAGCTGCGCTGGCTACCTGTCGATCTCCGGATACGCTTCAAGGTGCTACTTGCCACCTATAAAGCCCTTCATGTTAGTGGATCTGGTACTTGAGAGACCGCCTACTGCTGATCACCTCCACACGACCCATTAGATCTCATCGTTTAGGCCTCCTCCGAGTTCCATCCGCTTGCCAATGCCGACTGGCCACCACGCGGAGGAGAGCCTTCTCGGTGGTAGCCCCGACCCAATGGAACGATCTCCCCATGGAGCTTCGTACCCTCACCACCCTCCAGTCCTCCGCACAGCCCTTAGAATCTTGGCTATCCCGTCAGGCCTGGGGCTAAAGATTGGTTACCCGCCCGAATGGTATGAATGTTGCGTTTTTATCATGTACTGTCTTATATGTAAAAGTCTGCTTTTGATTGTGAGCCGCCCTGAGTCCCCCAGGGAAAAGGGCGGCATATAAATAAACAATCTATCTATCTATCTCCGGCCACCCATCCAGATGCTTCTGCATGTGTACAGAAACGTTGCGTGTGTGCGCAGGCATGTGAGCGTGCACGAGCAAACTGGTAGTAAAACAAAATTGAAACCCACCACTGATGTATGCCTGTCCCCAGGTCCTTAAACCAAAGAGGTCTTTTGGGGGGATTCTGCTTCAGTGAACAGCCATAGTGATGCAGCTGCTTTAAGGAGTGCCAGAAAGGAGTTCCGGGTCCATGCCTTCTAAAGCAGGGGTCTCCAACCTTGGCAACTTTAAGACTTGTGGACTTCAACTCCCAGAATTCCAGCTGGCTGAGGAATTCTGGGAGTTGAAGTCCACAAGTCTTAACGTTGCCGAGGTTTCAGACCCCTGTTTTAAAGGACCTTCCACTCTTGAACCAAGCCCACTGCACTGCCTTAATAGTTCTCCCTTCCACCTGAAGAGGTGAGCATTTAAGAAGTACAAAATATAACCAACCAACCAACAGCTCTTCGAGATTCCAGAAAGCCTTTGTTTCCCAGCTCTGTAACATTTTTGGGTGGGTGGAATATTATTCTTTTATTCGAGCAGAGTGTGCATGTATATGTGTGTGCGCGTGCACGTGTGGACATGCCTGTGTATATTGATATAAAATATTACATCTTTTCTTTTGGTGAAGAATTAATTTGCCCTGTTTCGTCTTTTCCAGGCGTAACCACTATGAAGCTATCTCCTGTGAGACGTGCAATGTAACCAAACCAACTTGCTTTGGCTATAATTGCGAGTATGGATCATTTTTCCTGCCTTCCTTCCTTCTTTCCTTCATCTTTCTTCCTTCCTTTCTTCTGTCCTTCCTTCCTCCGTCCTTCCTTCCTTCTGTCTGTCCTTCCTTCCTTCTGTTTTTCCTTCCTTTCCTTCCTTCCTCCCTTCCTTCCTTCCTTCCTTCCTATTCCTTCGTTCCTTCTTTCTTCCTTCCTTCCTTCTGTCCTTCCTTCCTTCCTTCTCTTTCTTTCTCTTTTTCTTTCCTCCTTCCCTCTTCCTTCCTTCCTTCTGTCCTTCCTTCCTTCCTTCTTTCTTTCCTTCTTCCTCCCTTTCTTCCTTCCTTCTGTTCTTCCTTCCTTCTGTCCTTCCTTCCTTCTTTGCTTCCTTCCTTCTTTCTTCCTTCCTTCTTTCCTTCCTTCCTTCTGTCCTTTCTTTCCTTCCTTCCTCCTTCCTTCCTTTTCTTCCTTCCTTCCTTCCTTCTCTTTCCTTCCTTCCTTCTGTCCTCCTTCCTGCCTCATTCTTTCCTTCCTTCCTCCTTCCTTCCTTTTCTTCCTTCCTTCCTTCCTTCTTTCTTTCCTTCCTTCTTTCCTTCCTTCTTCCTCCCTTCCTTCCTTCCTTCCTTCTGTTCTTCCTTCCTTCTGTTCGTCCTTCCTTCCTTCTGTTCTTCTTCCTTCCTTCTTCCCTCCTCCCTTCCTGCTAATTGTTGAGAAGTTTGAAGTTTAGGGCTGCAAAGATAGCCCTTATTCTAAACAATAATAAACAATAGACAGTGAGAAAAATGGCATACTGTATGTGGACTAATTATTGTAAATGTTGCGTTCATCTATTCTATCCCTCCACACTGTCAACTATTTACTAAGTCTGACCAACTATTAATCTTCTCATCGTTCCTATCGCAGTCATCTCTTCCCACTTATGACTGTATGACTGTAACTTTGTGCTTTGTATTCTTACGATTTATATTGATTGTTTCCCAATATGATTTGATTGCTTATTTGTACCCTATGACTATCATTAAGTTTGGTACCTTATGATTGGTGACAAATGTATCTTGTCTTTTTATGTACACTGAGAGCATAGGCACCAAAGACAAATTCCTTGTGTGTCCAATCACACTTGGCAATAAAGAATTCTATTCTATTCTACAGGGCGGGGCATAACCTTTTCCTAGGGGGTCACAGCAAACACTTGTAATAACAACACAAATAATTCATACACATTCGAAAGCCCATCAAAAACTGAGTTTATTGACACGATTTAATAGTCAGTATGACCACCATTAGCCCTTCGAACAGCATTCAAACGAGGTGGATAAGAACACAACAAATCTTCAAACAGTTCCGTTCGATTTTCCAGATTTTTCAAACACAGTTTCCAAATTCATTCTCAAAGTTTCAACCGAATATCGATTTTGACCTTGCTCCTGAATCATCAGAGCTTCCACTTCATCCTTAATTATGGCCCCAATGTTCTCTGCCGGATTGAGATCTGGCGAATTTCCCGGCCAGACGTCATTGCCCCAAATTCGACATTGTTTTCCTTTAACAATTGCTGAGTCGCATTTGCACGCATGCAAGGAGCTTTGTCATGAAGAAAGACAGCCTCACCAACCACCAAGACATTGTCTGGATCACTGAGAAATGGAATGACATTCTCCAATAAAATTTTCTCACGGAAATAACTGCCATCCCAGGATTCCCCTTATCCTTCAAAACCCAATGCAGTTTCTTGGCTGTGAAAATGACGAAAATCCCGATGCAAGTCGGATTGCGAACGATTTGTCGATATTGTTCATGTTTGGCGATGTCGTCGACGTCTTTAGCCCAAATTCGATCGTTCTGGAAATTCGTTTTCGAATGGCATAAACGAAGAATTCGTCAGATGGCGCCAAATGAAGAAAATCTTCCTCGGTCCATTCAGACAACCAATCGCACAACCAAAGCCGATCTTGAACGTGGTTTGAGTTTTCAATGGTTTGCAAATGACGTGGAATGGCTTCAAACCTTCTCGTTCTCGATATCGGCCGATTGTCCTTTGATCAACTCGTTTTCCACGAATTTGAAGGATTTCTTGGGCCACTTTTCGGTTTCCTTTTCGTTGTTTGCGACTGCCAGTTGCAATGATGGCTTTGCTTTCTTGGGATAGTTGCAGAGTACGCCCTTCTCCAAATTTTGTGAAACATTCTTGGGCTGTTTTGTTCCAATTATCAGTAACCCAATCCGGATGACGTTTCAATTTGTTTGCAATCCATTTTCGATTGATAAACGTCGCTCCAGCATCGCGAGCCTCTCGAAAGGCAATGCATTTTATTCTGTCAATGATCCTTTGTTCTTCCGAATGAATTTTCCAGCCATTCTTAAAGCAAATTTAACATTTAATAGCTCATTCAATTCAGTTTTTTATGGGCTTTAAAATGAGGTGTCGCGGAAGTTGTAAAACTGCTGTCGATCTTGCTGTGACCCCCTAGGAAAGGTTATGCCCTGCCCTGTATTCTATTTGGCCAAAGGTTTAGTATGGCATGCACCAGTTCTGCCTCTCACTGCTATCAAGCCTCACCGTCTAGGGAAGATCGAGAAAATAAGAATGATTGTTTCCTGCCACCTGGGCTAAGTTGCTGCTTATAAAATAAACCTGCAACATCTTAGCTTTTATTTCTGATTATTTCATCCAGTGTTTTCAAACTCAGCAACTTTAAAGTGTGTGGACTTTAACTCTCAGAATTCCCCAGCCAGAATTTTGGGAGTTGAAGGCCCACACCTTAAAGTTGTCCAGGTTAAAAAAAAGACTGATTTAGATCTGGCTTCTGGCCCCTCTTTGATTACTTTCCTGTCTTCCCACAACCTTCACGTATCAACATAAACATTCCAACAGGCATCATCTTATCTTAGTCATGATGAGGTTCCAGCCTGATATCCACAAACCTCAGAAGTGGGAAAGTCCTCCTAAGGCAGCTTTTGGGCAGTTGTGCAGTTCAATAAACCAAGGATGAAGTGGTCCACAATATGGTAGATAGGAAGGAAGCAGCCAAAGATAACCATGAAATGGTACGAAAACATGCAACAATAGTTTGAGGGAATGATTCAAATGACAAGGATTGATTCCATGTGCTTGTAGGGGTCGATGGTTTCTAAGATATTCTTGATGTGATGTCATTACATCAGTGTCATTCTTGTGTTGGTTGCGCTGTCCTGGACTGATTGTCAGGGATTTTCTGAAAGTTTGTGGATATTTATCAAAGCGTCACTGTGAGTGAGTTGGATGGCCATATTAATTTTCTTAATAAATACTGTTTTTCGGAGTATAAAAACGCACCTTTTTCCCTCAAAAAAGAGGCTGAAAATCTGGGTGCGTCTTATACACTGAATACACCTTTTTTTTTGCCCCAGAAACCCTTTCACCAAAATGGCCGTGCATAGCCTTTAGGAGACTTTCAGAGTGATCCTGGGGACTGGGGGGGCAGAAATGAGAAAAAATGGGCTGTTCTTTGCTCAATTTCCCCCCCCCCAGCCACCAGAAGCACTCTATCAGCCTCCAAAAGGCTATGCATGCCCTTTTTAAAAAAAAAAAAGTGTCCATTTTCACAAAACAACGGGCCATTTTGGGGAGGTCTGCAGAGTGCAAAAACTTTTTTTTTAAATTGCCTCTTCAAAATCTTGGCGTCTTATACTCCGAAAAATAAGGTAAACCAATTTATTAGGTGGTTAATTTAAGATTAAGCTTTTACTTTGTTCCCCTGAAAAATAAGACCCTGTGTTATTTTCTTTTCAGCCCCAAATAAGCACCAGGTCTTATTTTGGGGGCATGTCTTACCCACTTACCTTAGGACCACTGCAGCCATGACTCCTACGCCCTGACACCTGTTGCGCCACTGTCCAACCATGCAGGAAGCTGTGTGCCCATTGTGCCATTGTGGCAGAGGTGGGTTCCTACTGATTTAGACCAGTTTGGCCGAGTAGGTAGTAACTCGCCTGCCACACCCCCGAACCAATTCTCTCGTTCTTGTTTTTTTGCTTCTGTGCATGTGCAGAAGCAATTTTGTTTGTACTGTGCATGTGTGTGTAAGAGTGCGCAGCGCATCCCTGAGTGAACCGGCAGTAACAGCAGCTGGAACCCACCCGTGCATTGTGCACAAGTGGCAGCACCAGTGTGATGAGCTATGCAGTCCTGTCACAAGCAGTGGCAAAGATCCAATGCGCCACATGGTGTTTGGCCACGAGGAGCCGCAAGCGAATGCAGAAGAAGGGGGCTACCGCACGACAGGTGTCGAGGCATGGGAGGCCTGGCTGCAGCAGTCCTAATGTAAGCGGGTGTGGGGCATATGGGGCAGCTCCATCCCCCCCCACACCCTAGCTTGATTTTTACACCTGCACTCGCCTCACCTCATACAACCAGACTGATGGGAAGGGCTTAACTAGGGCCTATTTTGGGAGGTAGAGCTTATATTAGGTGCAGCCATGAAAATCGGACTAGGCGTTTGTTGTGGCCCAGCAGGAGCCATTGGAGCTGCCGACAGACTCCAATAGTGAGGGATCCTATGAGTCGGCTCTGGAAGATGTGGAGGGCCCTGGGCAGGGTGCAGACTCGGAGCAGGGACCTGAGAGGCTGGTTGGCCACCAGAAGGCGCCTGAGGCATGGAGTAGCAGTGAAAGCCAAAGGGAGTTTGTCCCTGACGTCAGGCCCTGGAGCAGTGGGGAGGAGCAAAGGGAGTTGGCCTGGATGCCAGGCAGAGAAAGGCGGAGAAGCGTAGGCAGCAATTACGGAGACATAGACGATAATCAGGCCCAGGTGGTTGTGATTTGGCTTCTCCCAAGAGAGTATATAAGAAGAGACTTTGAGAGGAGACCTTTTGCAGGACACAACCGTTTACTAAGCTGGAAAAGCTCTTGTGTGTATCTCTTATCTGTGGGAGTCTGGGTTGCTGCCAAAGTCTTGTCTGTGAGTAATTACTGTGAATAAAGCATGGCTAACAGTAACCTTGTGTCGGCGTGACTCACCGTACGGAGGAGGGCCGGAACAGGGTTGTTTTCAGGGTAGGTCGTATTTATGGGGGAACATGGTATATGTCCTTATGATATCCTTCTCGCTTACATTTCCACGTTCTTGGTTCCTTTTCTGCAGGTCCTCAGAAAAATGGAAAGAGGCCTTGAATGAACTCTACAACTATTTGTAAGTCATTGTATTATGTTCGGGTCACAAAATAAAACCTTGAAGGTTGGAGGCCAAAAAGTCCCTACAGTAGCCATAGCCAAAAGAAAGGATAGAAATGGCCAGTCCAGGGGAGACCATAACATCTGGCAGAATCTTTGGATGGTCTGCAGTATTTCAACCTTGAAATAAGGTTTCAGGCACCACCTGCAAACGGATCCTTTTGACTAAAGCTGTCAGAGACTGAACTATTTCCTTTGTATCATTTATTAATGATTGAACTTTTATCCCATCCTTATTTTGGGAGCTCAAAGCCTCACAGGAGATGAGTTGACATGAGTGATCATCACGTTCCCATAGCATGAACTAGAAGTATAACCTCAGGTCAGTTAATCAAACCAGGCTAGTGGTTGGGGGAAAATAGGAGGCAAGAGCATTATGAATACTGCCTTGAAATAAATATGTATGAATTAATTAAACTTAATTGTAATATTAAATCTAATTATAAAAATGTAATTTAATAATAAATAAAATTAAAGTCATATTGTACATGGGAGCAGAATTCAGTATTTTCATATATATATATATATGAATGGTGTGTGGGGTGTGTGTGGGGTGTGTGTGTGTGTGTTGAATTTTTGCTCATAAATAAATGAAGGGAGACTAGTATAGATCTATTTCAAGCTATTTAGCTCTCATCAACTAGCCATACTCTTACTGAGATTTGAACTTGGACTGTTTTACATCTTAGGCAGTTATATTAATCTCTAAGCCACAAGTTCTTCTATTTTATCAGCTGAGCCAGGGGAATGATTACGTAAGTGCTTCCTGGCATGCTCCTCCCAAATTTAGGCATACCAGGTGCTTTGACAAAAACACTTTAGATAGATGACAGATAGATGATGAAGGTAGGTAGGTAGGTAGGTAGGTAGGTAGGTAGGTAGGTAGGTAGGTAGGTAGGTAGGTAGATAGATAGATAGATAGATAGATGATAGATAGATAGATAATAGATAGATAGGTAGATAGATAGATAATACATAGGTAGGTAGGTAGGTAAGTAGGTAGGTAGGTAGGTAGGTAGGTAGGTAGGTAGGTAGGTAGATAGATAGATAGATAGATAGATAGATAGATAGATAGACAGACAGACAGACAGACAGACAGACAGACAGACAGACAGACATATATCCAACACCACCAACAAAAAAGAAAGAAAAGAAGAAAAAAAGAAAGAAAAAAGAAAGAAGAAAGAAAGAAAGAAAAG